>NC_090388.1:42579173-42885173 GCF_036365525.1 Heterodontus francisci | reverse complement strand
TTATTTTATATATTTTATTTTCACCCGACTTAATGGGGTATATCACCAGTGTTATTTTTACAGTAATTAAATTTTTTCCCATCTTTCTCTTGTCTCTTCACATGTTGACTTCCTTATGGGGTAAGGTTCCCATGGGCAGCCTTCAGTACTTCACTTAATTAATTGGATAGCAGATCTATTTTATTCCCATTCCTGAACCAGCTGCGTTGATAGCACCTGCAGTGACTCTACCACGGCCCTGGTTGAAATTAACTAACTCAGCACAGACCAGGGATTGAACCAGTAACATTCCTAAATTGAAATAACCGAAAATGCTAGATAGACATGTTAGATCAGTCAACGCCTGTAAAGAGAAAAAAGAGTTTACAGATGTTTGGGTGGATAACCAGTCATCCGTCAACAATCTTTGTTTACTGACATATGACCTGGTTAGTATTTCCATCATTTTCTATTTTTACTTCAGATTTATGTCCTTTAGGTAATTTTTTACTTTTCACTATTTAAGATTGTATGAAGCAGTTGCTTGCTGTATGAACTCACTGAAGCATTGAGGAAGCCTTTTTGATAGTATCATCCCTCTTGAGCAGTCACTGGTCATTATGACATATTTTTGGCTTCAGTATATTGCAGTTATGTTAGACAATTTCGGATTCTTTTGTTTTTAAATTTACAAATTCTAAAGAGGAAAGTCAGGGCAATAGAATATTGTGATTTGGGTCAAGTCAACCAGTGTGGGACAGGAGGGGTCAGCATTTCACAGCAATCCTTTTCCTTTTGGCCTCCTTGTCTTGAAAGACAATGGGCAAGCACCAAGAGGTGGTCAATGGTTTGTGGAGCAGTGCATGGAATGTCTTTAAAGGCCAATTCTAGAGTGACAGACTCATCCACAAGCGCTGCAGGTAAAGTTGGTAGTCAGGGCTGTTACACAGTTGGCTCTCTCCTTACACTGCTGTCTCTTTTCCTGCCAACTGTTGAGTCTCTTCGACTCACCTCTCTTCAGCCCATCCTTTATAGCTGCCCGCCAGCTCCGGCAATTGATGGCGACTGGCTCTCACGATTTGTGGTCAAAGTTGCAAGACTTCATGTAGCGTTTGCAAACTTCTTTAAAGCGGAGACATGGACGGCCAGTGGGTCCGATACCAGTGACGAGCTCGCTGTACAATGCGTCCTTAAGGATCCTGCCATCTTCCATGCGGCTCACATGGCCAAGCCACCTCAAGCGCCGCTGGTTCAGTAGGGCATACATGCTGGGGATATTGGCTGCCTCGAGAACTTCTGTGTTGGAGATACAGTCCTGCCACCTGATGCCAAGGATTCTCCGCAGACAGCAAAGATGGAATGCGTGAGACGTCGCTCTTGGCTGACATACATTGTCCAGGCCTTGCTGCTGTAGAGCAAGGTATTGAGGACACAGGCTTGAAACACTCAGACTTTTGTGTTCCGTGTCAGTGCGCCAATAGTGCATTAGCAAATAAGGTCAATGCAAAGAATCATATTTAAAAAACAGGTTCTTTATCTGAATGCGTGAAGCATTTGGAATAAGATAGATGAACTAATCGCCATTATAGAGACACGGTTACAAGGTGACCAAGGTTGGGAAATGAATACTGCAGGATACACAACATTTTGAAAAGACAGACAGAATGGAACAGGAGGAGGCGTACCCCTTATAGTAAAGGATGGCATAAGGACAGTAGTGAGAAAGGATCTTGGCTCAGATGATTAGGAAGTAGAATCAATATAAGTGGAGATTTGGAATAATAAGGGTCTGAAAATGCTGGTGGAATTAGTTTATAGGTCCCCTAACAGTAGTTGGACAGAGCATCAAGCAAGAAATAATTGGATCTTGTAAAAAAGGCAATGTAATAATTGTGAGGAATTTAGTCTTCATATAGACTGGGCAAATAAAATCAGCAAAGGTAGTCTGGAAGATGAGTTTGTAGAATACTTTTGCAACGGTTTCCTGAAACAGTACGTTGTGGAACCCACTAGGGACAAAGCTATTTTAGATCTAGTATTGTGCAATGAGCCAAGTTTGATTAGTAATCTCATAGTAAAAGAGCCTCTGGGAAAAAAGTGATTATAATACAATTGAATTCCATATTAAGTTTGACAGCGACATACTCCAGTCCCAAACAAGAATCTTAAACTTAAACAAAGCTAATTACATAGGTATGAGGGGAGAGCTGGCTAAGGTTGGGTAAATAGACTAAAAGGTATGGTAGTAAATAAACAGTGGGAAACATTTAAAGAAACAATTCAAAATGTTTAACAAAAATACATTCCATTAAAAAACAAAAACACATCCATAGCTTACTAGGGAAGTTAAGGATAGTTTCTAGATTTAAAGAAGAGGCTTATAATATTGCAAAGAGTAGTGGTAAGCCTGATGATTGGGAGTGTTTTAGAAATCAGGAAAGGGTGGCCAAAAAGTTGATAAAAAGGAAAAAAATTAGAATATGAGAATAAGCTAGCCAGGAATATGAAAAAAGGTTGTAAGAGCTTTTCCAAGTATATAAAAAGGAAGAGTGTAGCTAAAGTAAACATTGGTCCCTTAATGGCAGAGACAGGAGAAATTATCATGGGGAATGAGGAAATGGCAGAGACAGTGAACAAATATTTTGTGTCTGTCTTCACTGTAGAAGACACAAATTACATACCAGAAATAGAGGTAAACCAACGGGTTAATAAGAGTGAGGATCGTAGGTAATTAATATCAGCAAAGAAAAAGTATTGGAGAAATTTAATGGACCACAAGCCAACAAATCCCAAGGACCTGATGGAACACATATTTGGATTCGAAAAGAAGTAGCTGCAGAGATAGTGGGTGCATTGGTTATGATTTGCCAAAATTCCCTAGATTCTAGAATGGTCCCAGTGGATTGGAAGTTAGCAAATGTAACACTGCTATTCAAGAAAGGAGGGAGAGCGAAAGCAGAGGTCTATAGATCAGTTAGCCTGACATCAATCTGAGGGAAAATGCTAGTATCTATTATGAAGGAAGTCTTAACAATGCACTTAGAAAATCATAGTATGAACAAACAAAGTCAACATAGTTCTACGAAAGGGAAATTGTGTTTGACAAATTTATTAGAGTTTTTTGAGCATGTAACTAGTAGGGTACATAAAGGGAACCAGTAAATGTAGCATACTTGGATTTCCAAAAGGCATTCGATAAGGTACCACACAGAGGGTTAATACGCAAGATATGGGCTCATTGAGTTGTGGGGGAGGTAGTATATTAGCATGGATGGAAGATTGGTTAACAGACAGGAAGCAGAGAGTAGGGATAAATGGGGCATTTTCAAGTTATCGGGCTTTAACTAGTGGAGTGCCACAAGGATCACTGCGGGGGCCTCAGCTATTTACAGTATAGCTATTTAATGATTTAGACGGAGACCAAGAGTATGTTACTGATAGTAAGAATAGAAAAACAGGATAATTTTTAAAAGGCGTGAAAATTATAAATGTTGATATTCCGAGAGACTTGGTTGTACAAGGAACAAAATGTTAGCATGCAGGTACAGCAAGCAATTAGGAAGGCAAATGACAAGGGGATTGGGGGTACAGGAATAAGGAAGTCTTGTTACAATTGTATAGGGCTTTGATGACACCGCACATGGAGTACTGTGAGCAGTTTTGATCTCCATATCTATGGGAGGATATACTTGCCTCGAAAACAGTATGGTGAAGGTTCACTAGATTGGTTCCTGGGATGAGAAGGTTGTCCTGTGATGAGAGGCTGAGTAAATTGGGCTCTGTTCTCTGGAGTTTAGAAGAACGAGAGTTGATTGAAACATACAAAATTCTGAAAGGGCTTGACAGAGTAGAGGTTGTTTTCCCTGACTGGGGAATCTAGAAAACAGGGCACAGCTACAGGATAAGGGGTCGATCGTTTAGGACTGAGATGAGGAGAAATTTCTTCACTGAGAGGATTGTGAATCATTAGAATTGTCTACACCAGAGGATTGTGGATGCTCCATTGTTGACTATATTCAAGACTGAGATCAATATATTTTTGGTCTCTCAGGGAACCAAGGGATATAGGGAGTGGGCAGGAAAGTGGAGTTGAGGCAGAAGATCAGCCATGGTTGTATTGAATGGCGGAGCAGGCTCAAGGGGCCAAATGGTCCACTCCCATTCCTGTTTCTTATATTCAGACTGCTGTACAGTATTCAGCAGTAGAGTATACCAATGCAAGAGTTGCTCTTTATAGTGTCTGCACATCAGCAGTGCATATTGTGCCTGGGAGTTTTTAAATGTTTTTTGTTTTTAACTTATTGCAAGTTTTTCTAATGAACTTTGTAAGTCTGCTTACAGATAGAGCTCATGTCAGACATGTTGGCTGCAAAAGGTGACATTAAAGGGTTACTTGGTGGTTTTGTTGTTCAGGTGTAAAGCTGTTAGCATGGTTTTCGTACAAAACTGCCAGTATTGAAAATATTTCACTATTCACTTAAGGTCAAGAGAAGGTCCTGCTATGGTGGTAAAGTGTTTACCTCGTGTGGCAAGGGAATGGACAACTGCCTTTCCTTGGTGCTTCTGTTCAATACCATGAATGTTGTCAAAAAGGCTGCCAGACATCAAGATTTTGAGTCTTGAAAGTGATACATGGTAAAAGGGCTCAGTGTCCTCAAACTGAAATGCGCTATTTCCTATTTGTACTGTCGACTGTAAAGCATTTCAATTATGAGTTGCCATTATGAATAGAGTAATTTATGTTTATTTCCATTTACACTGGGACCCCACTATAAGGCAGTCCACAGGGTCTAGACCACGAGACCGTGTTACAGGTGAGACTGTGTCATAACAAGGTCCTTTCCAAAGTGCCAAGCCAGGAGCCAGAATAATAAAACAAACAAAATGAAGACAATCAATTCAAATAAATTAAGTTTTATTTCTTCTGGTAACAGAAATGTGAAGATACATGTAGTCAGATTGAACGGATGGACATATGTTGAAGAAGTCAGTAATTTTTAACTGTTTACATTTACTCCTCACCTCTGCCTTTGTTAGATGTAGGATGTGCTGAAGTTGTGTCACACTTGCAGCAGTTGATTTTTTGTTGGCTTCAAACCATCTCAGCGATTCTTCTAGGTAGTGGATGATGGCAGTGGCTCAGTCTTGGCAACATCATCATCTTCTTCAGCTTGCTGGATGTCTTGAGGGTTTAGATCTGTTACACTGGCCAATATTTGATCATATGTAATTGTCTCATTGGTAGCTTCTTGGATGTCAATATTCAGCCAAGCAGTGATGTCGTCAGTATCTAATTCAGCTCCAAATGTGGACCTGCCATTGTTTAGATCATGGGCATTGAATTCATTGTAGTCTGCAATTCTCTTATTGCTGTCAAGTATTTCTTCTTTAGTGAAGCCTTTGAAGTCCTCCATGTTGTTGCTGTTGGTTTCTGTCTCACATACAGCACCAGGGCGTGTCTCCAGGAGTTTTTGATGAAGTTGACTATCACTTCTTGCCAAGCAGGGCCAGGTAGGTAGATTCTCTCCTTCACTGAGTTTCTTCAGGCAAGTTGTCACATCGTCCTTACAGTCCACCATTCTCTTGATCAGTTCTCTTCTGTAGATATGTTTGAAGGTTGATATGATGCCTTGGTCAAGGGATTAATTTTGACATTTTTCGGTAGATGAATGCATTCAATGCTCCCATCTCGGGTTACCAGGTTCTCTCGGGGTGAGTGTGCAGGGAAATTGTCAAGCAGAAAAATGGCCTTCTTTGGTAGTTTGTTCTGTCTGAGATGTTTTCTGACGTTTGGTAATGTTATGGGCAGATGGCAAATGGGGTGGCTGGTTTCCACCTGTCACCTCCCAACTGACAGCAAATAGCACTTTTGCTAAAGTAGTGTTTTACTGTGCTTTATTTGCCAAATAAACAGACAGTGACAGGTTTTCTTGTAGGTTTGAAACAGAAGATTAAATATTTATTGAACAATAATCACCTGACATGATCGCAAGACCGCTCACGCACATATTCACTCTCACATGCGCACTTAAATACAGATAGCTAGAAGGTGAAGGGTAAGAGGCGTTAAGAGTTCAACGTGTAACAGTCTGCTGTTTTCAGGAAAAACCTGTGGCATCCTCTTGGTAAGTTTTTAAAGTTGCAGGCCTGTTTGCTGGTTGTCTTGCACTTACTGGGATACTGAAGTTTTCTGGCAGTCAGCACCAGCTTGAAGACGGGGCTGGTATTTTAGTTCAATTTTCACAGACAGAGCGGTGGTTTAAAAGTCACTCTCTCATTTCTCTACCGCAGTTGTTACAAACTCATCTCAGCAGGGTTCAACTGTCTTAGCTGAATTTTATCTCTCTCTCTCAGCCTTGTGCTAGAATTAAAGATGGCTTTTAATGTTCTCTCTGTGGCTGCAGATTTCTGGCTGATGTCTTGATGTTCTGATGTTCTTTATTGTTCTCCGAGAGGGGGAACACAGCGAGGCAGAGAGCGAGTGGCTGAGGGGAGGCAGGGGAATGAGTGACAAGCAGATGGGAGCAGTGAAGAGATGGCAGGATGGAGCGGGATACTGTTGGAGATGGGGTGGAGGCGGCGATCACAGCCATTTAGAGGGTTTGGGCTTAATTCATTTTTTGTGACAAATTGAGCAACACCATTTTTATTACTGGCAGCTGCCTGAGACGTCACAGGCAGTGACCTTTCAGACGATGAGGCTGCATTTGCACATGTGCCAGTACTGCGCCACCTAGTGGTTGCATTGTCAGCAAACACAGCTTACCTTTTAAGGTAAAACTCATTAAGTGTCAGTCTTGACCATGTAACTTTAGATTTCAGTTCCGGGAGGGTTATAGTAAAGTCTGGCTACCCGACTCGACCCGACAACATGTGTCGGGTTCAGGTTTGGGTCGGGTCGAAAATCCAAGTGTAGCATTCGGGTTCGGGTCGGGTCGGGTCGGGTCGCACTGGACAGTGCTGCTTCCGGGAAGTCACGGGATCAGGATTACCCACGATTCCCCACAACTCCAGCTGCAGGAATAGCCTGCTGCCGGAACGGATGAAGGAGTTGCGTGTCGGGTCGGGTACAAAAAAAAATTAAAGGGCTCGGGCTTGGGTCGGGTTCGGGTTGGCTTTGGTCGGGTCGGGCCCGAGTTGGGTTTTAATTTTATACCCGAGCCAGGCTTTAGGTTATAGCTTCTGATGGCAGTGTATTTTGAGATGAGGTATTTTCACACTTTATTGTAGTGATTATAGCTGGAGACAGGGCGTCTGCGAGTGCCTTTGTTTTAGCTCGTTTTTGTGGATAGCTCACATCCATGTGTGATGAGCTGTTTGCAATTTCAATGCAGAAGGGGTTAACAAGTTTTAGTTCTAGCAGACATGAATGTGTACTTTAGTGCAGGAGGAGGTGGATGTCATGGGACTTTGTCCTCCATCTTATTGAAGGCAAGTGTACCAGTTTTTTAAATTGTTCTTATATAACTCTTCAGTTTATTTTTGTATTTCCATCGCTGTACTTCCCATGAGCATGACAATACAAATTCATAGGAGAACCAGTCTTTGAAAATTTGGTGTTACTTGAGTATTGGCATGGTAGTGATTTTAGGTTTAGACGATGGAGGTTTGGTGGATTTTCCAATGATGAGCATAGTCAGCTCATGTAGACCAATTTTGTTGCAGCAAAGGAGCACTGTCAACCTTGTCTTTATCTGTTTAAATCCAGGCGTTTTGTTGAAGTTTCTTCTTTTCACTAATGTCCTCCCTGGTAACAATTTGTAGCACAGGGCCATCTCGTCACTATCATAGACATGTTCTTTGGTGTATCCTCCGTCGTGTAAAATCTTCTTTAATTCAATGGGAAATTAGATTGCGGCTGGCTCCTCCTGCAGACTGTTGTTCTCCTCTTAAAGTAACTTGTGAAATGAGATGCCGATTCTTGAATCTTGCTAACCATCCTGTGCTGGCTTCAAACTCTACTGGGGCATTGGTATTTCCATTTATTTGGTGGCAAAACTTAGTCTGATATAGGTATGCCCTCGGCTCTGTGCTGGGTGAATTACACGTATACAGCCTTGTCGAGAGTGTGTTGTCGACATTTCAGGCTTTCCTTCTTGCTTGGCCATCTTCAACTATCTCCATTGACACCCTTCTTAACTTCTCCCCATCTTTAAGCCACCCACGAAGCGTTGATTCAGCAATCCCCATTCATTGCAAAGCAGATGCTTGTGTAGTGCCTTCCATGGTCTATTCGATGATTTTTAGCTTCTCGGCAATGGTGTAAGATTTTCCTTTCTGTGATTCAATACACGTGATTTCACGTGGATCATTGTATGGGTATCAGTGCAAATTTGACCAGTACTTATAGAGAAAACTGGCACTTTAGTAAGTCACGAGATTGCCATCTCATTGGCTCATTCTAAATTATTTGTGAAGCATTTATACTTCAACTATGCTCTGAAATATGTTCTGAAATGATAAACTTACATGAAAGTTTTGGGATCCATGATGGACCTGCATAATACTGAGTTTCCAGTGTATTCTGATATTATAAATTATTAATCAGAGTAATGGTTAGAACATATTCAATTTGCTTATCACAACCATCCCAGATGGTAGCCCTTTCACATATAAATATCAAGTTTCAGAATCACCTTTACAGTGGTGGTGCAGTTGAAAACAGATTTTCATTAATTTTCTGTTAAAATTGACAGACTTTAATTTTACAAAAAAATTGATAGACAATTGAAAGTATATTTTTGATGTAAGTTTGTTATAATTATCCTTTTGTAAAGCAAGTTGACACTGTTGCAGTAAAGTTAGTTGATCATCTAACACAGGAAAAAGCTATACAGTTAGATCCAGTTCTGAAACTTTTTCTGCAAGTTTATTCACACTTTACACATTAGAGAAAATACATTGTCCATTTTGGACCAAATGTTTTTGACAAAAGTTAATTTTTTAAAACATGTTTATATTTGAATAGACACATCTTTGGCAAATTACAATAACTACAAATACGTTTTGAACTTTTTGTTCTTTATTATAGTTTTAGATCTATGATACCGATATACCCATATGTGCTCTTTTATTTAAATGGTTTTTCATCCAATCAGGAGACAAATCATTAAAATTTTGACCTCGCACATCATCAAAATTATCAGATAAAACTTTAATGTTTTTCAGAAATAAAGCACTTGACAAAATGTTACATCAGCAGTCAAGGAAAGCCTATCGCTGAAAAAAAATATGAGTGACAGCCTGTAGGTTTATTACATATTTCAACAATGTGAAACTCTACTAAATGTTAATCCTTAAGTATGAGTCTTAAGATATAAGTAGGAATTCTGGGTTGCTTCTGTGTATTTTTAATGGTGGGTGTTTTCAATTGTACATAATGGCAAATACTCCTTGGGGAGTTGAGGAAAGAGAACAGAGAGCCATTCTCAAAGAGCTAGTTGAGTATATTAAACTGACAAGTTGTTTTTATTTTGTCTCTAGAGGTTTCTAATGGTCCACTGAAATAATCACCACTTTGGCAATACTGATGTACAGATTTTTCTGAGAAATTATGACGTTTTAGGCAAAGGCTGCTCAGGGAGTGGCTCAAATGTAAAAATGTGAAATCTGCTTCCCTCCCTCAGCTTTTTCCCGCTCTGGTCTACTACAAATTTGGAACAAACTGAATGCAGAGAATCCAAATGGCAAGCATTAAGATGTGTATTAAGTAAAGAAATTGCCAAGCCAGAAAGATACTAGAAATTAAAATGTTTTATCCTGCAGAATTGTAGACGTAGAGAATGGATTCTCACTGAAAATATTGAATACTGTGCTGATTAATTTTTTATATAAGCAGTTGGAAGAATTAGAATTATGGTTATACAGATAAATATAGGTTTATATGATTTGATTACTTACATATACTCTGGACTGATTCATTAGCTGTAATCCGTGGACGATAATTTGCACCCACATCAAGCTCCATACCTACACCCCTCTTCACCCCTCCCCTTGCCTACCTTTAGCATAATTCTGCTATTAATAATGATGGCTAGTTGGCCAATATGATCTAATCATATGATCTCTATTATATTTAAGATATTCAGATCAACTCCGTCTTATGCCATGTGCTTTTCATATTTGAAAAGCCTTTCGTGTCCCTCAATCTTATTTTACACTCCTTAGAAGACCTTACAGAAAGAAGAAGGGTCACTGACCCGAAACGTTAACTCTGCTTCTCTTTTCACAGATGCTGCCAGACCTGCTGAGTGGTTCCAGCATTTCTTGTTTTTATTTCTTACAGAAATTAAGTTACAGAAGTAGCCATTTCCACCTTTACATCATTGTCATTCGCACTGTCAAGATTTGGTATAGTTTCATTCCACATTAAACAGGGCAGCAAACCTGCATGGTCATATTCTCTAAAGCTATAACAAAATCAACAAAAAGATTGCCTGATTAAACATAATATAATGTAATAACCAGGGGCTTATAATGGCATCATAAATGATAACAAAATTGTGGTTTTATCACCTTAACAGTAAGATTAAGTTAGCCCTTTAATTACTTTTCTGCATACATACATACCTTGGTCTTAATAAAAGTCCAACTGAAATTATTTCAGCAGAACAAATCATTCTAATGTTTTTATTGTAGACGAAAGAACTTGCATTCAGATAGCACTTTTCATAATCTGAGCATGCCCCAAAGCGTTTCACAGCCAATGAAATATTTTTGAAGTATAGTCATTATTGTCACATATGGAAATGTAGCAGACAGTTTGTGTACAGCAAGGTCTTGCAACCAATGAGATAAATGACCCACTTATTGTGGGGTATGTTGAACATTCCTTGTTCCAGTCCTACTCAGGCACCCTCCCCCAACTCTTTATCAGGTACATTGATGACTGTATCAGTGCCGTTTCCTGCTCCCACCCTGAATTTGAAAACTTCTTCAACTTTGCTTCCAATTTCCACCCTTCTCTCACCTTTACATGGTCCATCTCCGACACTTCCCTTCCCTTCCTCAACTTCTCTATCTCCATCTCTCGGGATAGACTGTCTACTAATATTCATTATAAGCCCACCGACTCCCACAGCTACCTCGAATACACTTCCTCACACCCTGCTTCCTGTAAGCACTCCATTCCATTTTCCCAATTTCTCCGTCTCCGACTCATCTGCTTTGATGATGCAACCTTCCATGACAGCACTTCTGATATATCTTCCTTTTTCCTCAACCGAGGATTTCCCCCTACTGTGGTTGACCGGGCCCTCAACCGTGTCCGACCTATTTCCTGCACTTCTGCCCTCACCCCTTTCCCTCCCTCCCAGAATTGTGACAGGATTACCCTTGACCTCACTTTCCACCCCATCAGCCTCCATATTCAAAGGATCATCCTCCATTTCTACCACCTCCAGCGTGATGCCACTACCAAACAGATTTTCCCCTCCCCTGTCAGCATTCCGAAGGGATTGTTCCCTCGCGTCACCCTGGTCCACTCTTCCATTACCCCAGCACCTTGTCCCCTTCCCATGCAATCGCAGGAGGTGTAATGCCTGCCCTTTTTACCTCCTCTCTCCTCACTATCCAAGGCCCCAATCACTCCTTTCAGGTGAAGCAGCGATTTACTTGCACTTCTTTCAATTTAGTATACTGTATTCACTGCTCACAATGCGGTCTCCTCTACATTGGGGAGACCAAATGCAGACTGGGTGACCACTTTGTGGAACACCTCCGCTGAGTCCGAAAGCATGATCCCGAGCTTTCGGTCACTTGCCATTTCAACACACCTCCCTATTCTCGTGCCCACATCTCTGTCCTGAACTTGCTGCAGTGTTCCAGTGAACGTCAACGCAAGCTCGGGAAACTGTACCTCTTTGTCCGATTAGGCACCCTACGGCCTACCAGACTGAATATTGATTTCAATAATTTCAGAGCGTGACTGGCCCTTTTTTAATTTTTATTTTATTTTGTTCCAGCCTTTTTTTGCTTTTTACCATGGGCCTGTCTACTGGTTTTTTCATGCTTGTGCTTCTGGCTAGGGCTGCTCATTATTCTATCAACACTCCCACTGCACTAATGCTTTGTCTTTCACCACACCATTAGCACACTTTCTTTGCCGTTGCCCCATGACCTCCTTGTCAGTTAATCTCTCTGTCCCTCTGTCTCATCACACACCTTCCCCTTTGTTCTCTTTTCTCCAACCCCTGCTTTATTTGCTTAAAACCGATTACATTTCTAACCTTTGCCACTGACCTGAAATATTAACTCTGCTTCTGTCTCCACAGATGCTGCCAGACCTGCTGAGTATTTCCTGCACTTTCTGTTTTTATTTCAGATTTCCAGCATCCGCAGTATTTTGATTTTATTATGACCAAATAATCAGTTCAGGTAGCATTGGTTGAAGATTAACTTCAAACCAGAACACCGGGAGATATTACCTGCTCTTCAAGTGTATCACAGAATCTTTTATGCGAATCTGAAAGAATAGACAGAACCTTGGTTTAACGTCTCATACAAAATAATGCACCTCTGACAGGGCAGTACTTCCTTAGTACTGCACTGAAGTGTTAGCCTAGATTAAGTGAAGAAGTCTCTGGAATGGGGCTTGAACCCACAACTTTCTGATTCAGCGGTAAGAGTGCTGCCAGTAAGCTAAGGAATAGCAATTATCATATGATTGAGAGAATTATAATTTAAAAAATTACAATTATGAATGATAGAGAATGATAATGAAATTCAGGATCTAGTACACATTATAGAGAGTATATGTAATAATGGATCAGAAAACAGATCTTTTTAAAAAAAAATTAAATACACATTCAACCAACTAATTTAACCATTTTGAGAACTTTAATCTTTTGGACCATTGAAAATAATGGTAATTTTCCAGTTGCTTTCACAATGTAATAGACACATACAATATTTGTTAGATTCATCAGCTGTGATGACTTCAGCACTCTAACTCCTGAAACAAACCTACACAGGAATCCATTATTCTTGCAAACATTGTACAAGTTTTCTCCAGTTTATTGTCGAGCTGCCCTCCTACAGCAGCACAGTTCAATAATTACTCAGCAACTAAGATCAACAATTCAATGCAATGTGATCAAGCCTAATGATGTTTCAGCACTCGACAAGAGTCTCATGACCTCTCAGCCTCAGTATTGCGACCTTATGTCTATGTGGACTGTGACCTTTGTCTGGCTGAAGATCGAAAACATACAATTCTATGAAGGCAGGATTACGCCAGTCTCTACAGCAGCAGTGAAAATGCTCTATTAAAGCTATAAGCTACCTATGAGAACTTACATTTATACAACATCTTTTACACAGAAAACATCCCAAGCTGTTTTACTGTTGAGGAAAGATAGACATATGGAGAAATGGACAGTTGGCCATGGTGCATTAGTTAGGCAAAGTTACAGAATTTTGGCCAGAAATATGGGCTTTGAGGTTTTTAAAAGGAGGGAGAAATGAAGAGGCAGAGAGGTTTAGAGGGATTTCAAAGAGAGGAGAGAGGGCTGAGGTCACTGAAGGTCTGCCGCTACTGGTGGGGTAAAAGCAAGGATGGGCTGAATGAAAGACCAGTGTAGGAGGGTTAAAGACTACAGAAGGGAACATTAAGCTGATGGAAGTTGCAGAAATAGGTTGGGGTAAAGCCATGGAGAATGATGAAGACAAGAACTATATATTCGATATAGATCAGTGAGGATATGAGTGATGGGTGGGACTTCTGCAGGACATTGTGCGAGGAGCAGGGTTTGAAGTAAAAGCTGAAAATGCTGGAAATATTCAACAAGCCAGGTAGCATTTGTGGAGAGAGAAACTGAATTAGCGTTTCAGGTCGATAACCTTTCATCAGCAGAATTTGAAGTTTGTGAGGGTGACAGATAGGCTGGTAAAGATGATGCTGGAGAAACTGGGTCTAACGAAGAGGTGATAGGGGTTTCAGCAGCAGTGGGGTTGATGTACAAGACGCTGCAAACATTATTGTGAGATGGAAATTAGCCGTCTTAGTAAATGAACAGGATATTGGGTTTAAAGCTTAGCTTTAGATTGAAAAGAATGCCAAGGGTTTACATAGTCTGCTTGGGCCTGAAAAACTGACCCAGCATGAGGGATAAATGGATGGAGAGAGCGAAACACAGTCAGTTACAAGGAATAAGAAAGACTTGCATTCATACAGTGCCTTTTACAAACTCAGGTCCTGCCAAAACCCTTTACAGCTAGTGAAGTAGTTTTGAAGTGAATTTACTGTTGTAATTCAGGAAATGAGGAAGCCAAATTGCACACAGCAAGGTCCCACAAACAGCTTAGAGAAGTGACCAGATGTCTGCTGTGCTGATGTTGGTTGAGGGATAAATATTGACCAGGACAAGGGAGTGAAGTCTGGCAGTGTTGAAAAACAATAGTTTTTCTGATATTTAGTTGAAGAAAAGTTTTAACAAATAGCTTCAATCTCCATTTTTTTTCTTCTCTAGTCAGAGTTAGCGACAAAAAAATCACTTGTAACTCCCAGAGTTAGGTAAGATGTGAAAAGAAGACAGAAAAAGACTGAAAAGAAACACAAGACAAAAAGATATGGAAGAGTGTTTAAATGATCATGTATCAATGCCACCATTACACTACACTGAAATAATGCATTTTCAGTCTATTTTGCAGTAGTGAAACCCAAATTTTGACTGCCGCTCACATTAAGTTAGGTTTGGCAAAGATTCACACATGCACTCAAATGCAGTTCGAGAAGCTCTCAATGTTGATTTTAATGATTGAAAAGAGCCAGCTCTCTCATGAGCTACTTTGCAGTATTAAACTGTGAATTGTGTTTCAGCAGACCACTGCAGTTTTGAATTTTAAATGCAAACTTTTTTTGCCCGAATGCACCAGTTGCTTTTCTACTGCAGCTGATGCTAATCCTGGCTGGTACAAGACTAATGTTTCCACATTTCTGATAACATAACTGACTCAAAGCATTTCTTCCTTTAGTTGCCAGGAGATTAAATTTGTTAGTAACTCAAGAAAAGTACTGACTTGAAGTGACTGTATGAACAAACTCAGATTAAAGCACAAACAGGCCCTCCTCCGTGACAAACAGAGCTAGTCACTATAAACATGTTTGTTTTTCGTATAAGTTAATACTTCAGGTATACACCCGTGCCAGAGTGAAAAGCACAGACAACTAGGATTTGTCCAGTATTGAGTGCCCTGGATGTGCTATTCCACCATCTCACTAGTACCCTTTCTAAATTAAGAAAGATTACCTTTTCTCAAAAGTTTAATTGTGTCGTATAAGATTGTAATATGATCTATGTTTGAAAGACTACTCCAAGAGGTTTAACATTAAGAATCAATTTCATAATCGTCCCCACCTTTTTTAAATTGATAACATGATCAGAGCTGTTCTTAACATCTGCTTATTAGTTTGACAGTATGATAACTAAGAAGGTGTGCATAAAGATTACCTTTGTCAGCATTACATTTCCAAAATCATTAGTTACCGTTAATACCTCTGAATATATCTGGAAATCAAACTCCTCATTGAATAATACACTGCAATCTAACCCACATAACAAGTTTCAGGAACATTTTAAAGTCTTTGAAAAGTACATTTTCTAAGTAAGTTATTTGCTGTCCAAAAGTACGCAATTCCTGTGATAATACCTTTTCTTTAATAGAATCAATTAATACATTTATTGTAACACAGTTAATTCGAATGCTGTGAAACAGTTTTCCATAACCTTCATTTTTACTTCAGAAGTAAGGTTCTCTTGTTTCAGCTGCTCAATCAAGTTTTCCATTCTCTTAAGCTTTGCTGCAGTCCCCTGTTCTTGTTTTTGCAGTTTTTGTATCTTCTTCTGTAATCTGGCAATCTTTTCCCAGAGCAGGGCCTTGTCAGTATCCTGTCTACAATACGAATGTTCAACTTGTAAAACCTCCGTGACTATGGACTGTTGATCATTCAACAATTGGTTCATTTTGAGCTCTTTTATCATTGTGAAGGGTTCAGTTGGTGTGTCATGAAAAATTGGTTCTGGATTTCCAATGGACTGAGATGGTGCAATGTTAACTTCTGAATTCCTTTGGGATTGCTCATCATGCTGTGCATTAGGAACTAATGGTTCTAATCTTTCACTCGTTATTTCATCTGTTGTAGCAGGACCAAAAATTTCCAGGTTTGTTTCTGATGTTCCTTCAGGCAAAATATTTTTTCTACGAATATATCGAGAACATAGTTTCTTCTTCTGAAAGATAAAATTAGGGGCTTTTGATTTGATAAAATAGATATTTATTGCATTATAATATGCTCAAACCTACTTTAAAATAAGTTTTAATGTTACCTGTTGATGAGTTGGAAATGAGAAAACAGTTGGTATAGCATGTGGCTTCAAATAACGTATACCCCAGCGCCATTCAAATGAATCTGCAGTAAAATGGTCACTACATATGCATTGATGCTTAGTGGGGAACCAGTTGTCCCGTTCCATATTTTTGATCCATTTGTGAAGTCTTTCCTTGTTTTGCAGTGGAAACCTTTATAAAAAGAAAATATGTTTGCTACATTAATACATTAATGGTTTATACATAGTGTATTATGAAGCTTCTTCCTGAACTGCTACTTATGCTGACGCATAACAGTCTCATGGGTTACTTAGTCTTTAATATTAATCCATATTTAAATAGATAATCCTAAACCTGCTCATTTATCTGTCTTCTACATGTTTGGTCCAGCATTGGGGGTTGGTAAATAGTTAATGAACACATTTGTATTTGTAAAAGATTGACTTTATAAATCAGTATAACTGAAATATGAATTCAACTTTGATGTATATGAATTTAAGACTAGTTAAATATGCTAGTATTATTGTTGGTTGTGCTTTACTCTGGCGAATCAAATGGGCATAGATAATGGAAATGTGTTTTTGTGGACGTTTAGTAAATCAGTGCGATGATATCATACACAATAGAGCACACTTAAACAAATACTTTTTTAAAACTTGATCATAAGCATATACATTTCTTAATAAAATCTTTTATGTTTGTCATGTACTTTGTGTAATTTTACTTTTCAAAAGGATGTCTCCTGAAATTTCTGCCACTCCTGTCTTTGGCTGACTTTCGGATTGTCCTGGTGCTTGAATATGATTTGGAACAACTTAAGCAGCACATCAGTCTCTGCTTGTCCCACTTCAATGCTGCACCTAGTTGATCTTTGCAATAAAATCTAATATTAATCTTATATTCGCCAAACAATTTACTGTCCAGTCTCACTCTCCAAAGTTATGATAGTCTATGGATGGGTGTGCGTGTGAATGTTAGGTCAAAACAAGATCACTTGTTTCTCTTTCTGGCTTCACCGAAAGAATACTTGGGTAAGCTACTGAGATATAAGAAAGCTGCTAACATTTGTGTAACACTATCCCAGCTTGAACGACCACCTTATGCAAATTGGGAAGGGGAAGAAATGGCAACTGGTACAAGTGAAACATTAGATTTTATTACGAAATATAGTGATTTTTATTACAATGAACCATGGCAAATTAAGATCACAACTTATTTTTTTAAATTTCCAATTGTAAGTTTTTCCCACCCACCTTCCATTAAATCTGTCTGTGCTAAAAGTGCCTTTTATGTAAATTTAAGGTTTTGGAGATGGGGGATAATTTATTCTGTGAAAATGTTCACTGAGCTGTATATTTTTATATTTTGTTATCTGAGAAACCTTTGAACTCACTCTACTATAAACTGAAGGATTACATTTATCAATGGCAAGTCTTTATTAGAATGTCCTCAGAGGGATCATATTCAGCTCACTTTGACACATTTGTTATCATATGGAGTTACTGGTGCATGTGACAGATCAGAAAGCTGACATGTTTGAAATCATACAAAATTTTATCTGTAATAAAAGAAGAGCTTAAATCCTGTCAATAAAACCTCATTTCCTAAAATAAAAGCAAAATACTGCGGATGCTGGAGATCTGAAATAAAAACAGAAAGTGCTGAAAATACTCAGTAAGTCTGGCAGCATCTGTGGAGAGAGAAACAGAGTTAACAGTTCAGGTCTGTGACCTTTCAACAAAACATGATGAAAGATCACAGACTCTGTTTCTCTCTCCACAGATGCTGTCTGACCTGCTGAGTATTTCCAGCACTTTCTGTTTTTATTAAACCTTATTGCCTGTTAGGTTTAGGCAGACTTTTGTCAATTTTTTCCATTTTCGGAAAATGCCTGTGCAAACTTGCCACATTGTAATTATACCCTTGAAGCCAACCTAAATTGGTGAGGATATGGGTGACTGACAAGCAAGGTTAAGTGCAAGGCAGGTTACAGTTGGTAGACTTTGGACAATTTGAAGTTTATGGAGGGTGGTGATCAGGACATTAGTGAGCAGGCATGAGAGAAATGGGGGCTAAACTGGAAAGCTCCCAAAAAAGAGCAGAGTTATCGCAATGTGCTATTAACCCATGCTCATTGATTGCAATGTAGGCAGCAAGTCAATTCCTGCTTCCTCTTCATTTGAATGATCTCTGCGTCCAGCCAGCACTAACGCAGTGTTCATTGGCTGGACGCATCAGCAGGGAGCCAGCATCATGAGTAGCTAGCACCAAATAAAGCTAGCCTGCACGTCTTAAAGGGGAAACACATTGTAGCTGGAACAGGTGATAGGAGTTCTGGTTGAAGAGAATCTGACTGGGAACAAGTGAGCAATGGCGCAACAGGGAAGAGATTGGGCTCCAAGGTTTTCAGCTGCTGCACTGGAGGTCTTGATGGAAGGGTTGGAAAGGAGAGAATTCTTGTATCCGCAGGAAGGAAGGAGGCCCTCCAGACACATACTTAGAAGGCAGTGGGAACAGAAAGGGATGAAGGTCAATGCCAGGAGTCAATCCCCAATGACCTGGATGCAGTGGCGCAAGATACTCAATGATCTCACGAGTGGTAAGGTCAGTGAATGTATCTTCAAATGTCATATCTTACCAACTGTAGCCTCAGCCACTGCTCAAATCATGAGTCTCCCATCACTCACCTACCAACAATCTCTATCAATCAGGTTTCATACCCAACATTCATATGCTTCACCTCATCCTCAAATACTTAGCACTGATATATGCCTCATACCCACATCTCATAGGTTACACAAACTGCCAGCTTGTCAATTGCGACAACCACATCAGCCAAACAGACTGCACAACGCTCACTGACACGCTTGCCTCTCTCATGCGGTAGAAGATGACGCACGACCAGAGCCAGCAGGAGCTAATCGGAAGGTGACAGGCGGGCCTGTTTTTCCTAATTCCCACGGAGGAGATGATGGTCATTGTTAAGGTGACCAATGCTGAGACTGTGGCCATTGGCATAGCTAAAACCATCGAAGAGGATGGCATCCTTATACCTAATCCTCCTCCTCACATCTCATTTCCCTCTCATCCCACACTCTCTTCTGATTTACAAGCTTCAGGTAGTGTAAGCATGCATCTCTTACTCCCCTCCTACCCTCCCTGCTCCATAACATTACCTTTGTGTCTTTTTCCTTTCAGATATCCAAGAACCTGGCCATATGGTGGAGGAACACCAAGACAAGAATGATGAAAGCAGAGCACTGTCACTCAACTTCACACTCACAGCTACCAACTTAGATAATCTGCCTATCTTATAGAAACATAGAAAATAGGAGGAGTAGGCCATTCGGCCCTGCTCCGCCATTCAAAAAAGAACATGGCTGATCGTCTAATTTAGTACTTAAGAAATATATCTATCTCTTTCTTGAATATATTTAATGACGGCCTCCACTGCCTTCTGTGATAGAGAATTCTGCAGAATAAAGACATCATAGCTGCTACCAGGATACCAGGCATTGACCTGCATGATTCACTGCCAATGGTCACATGCCAGCTGGACATTGAGGGAGTGGAATCCATTTCGGTTCCAGTACAATGCAGAGTTGACATGTGGTGTCCACAAAACGATGTGCGTGCTCCCCACCACCTGCCTGTTTCTAGCAAGAGAGAATGAAATATATTTATTTAGCTGTCATTGAATAGAGAGCCTCAGTAACGTCCTTTACGCAAAAGCGGATGGCGAGATGCCACAAATATCTCCAGCATCAGCCTGGAAGAAGCCAGATTCATAAAAGTAATTGCCAAGGTCACCTTCACAGCCACTGGAAATGGTGTCCTTGCCCTGCTCTGAGGTTGCAGTTGTGGCTGCAACAGGTGGCAGATTTCAGCAAGGACATACTTCCTGCTGCTGAATACACGTTCAGTTGTGCAAGCTCCAAAATGTTGCACGCTGACTGACGTCATGATCTGCCTGCTCTGCATACTTCTGTCAGCTGTTCACTGCACAACGTGCTAACTCTTGCACCAATACAGCATTTGGCATGGTGCGCCCCACAAGTGCACGCACATGCTGTGGAGGCAATTTTGGAGGTTTAAGGGGACTTGCCACAGCTAAAAAACAGGCATTAATGAGCCCAATTTTTCACACATTGAGTCTGTAGTTGATCATGATGTGGATGAGGTGTAAGTGGTGTTGGCTGTGAATCAGGTATAGGGTTTTCATTATTTGGTGTCGATAGTATGGCCTACAGAAACTGATCTTGCACTGCTGGGCTGTACTCTGGCTCTGCTATTTCTGCAGCCAGCACAGACAAGACCAGAACTTAGTTTTTAAAAATCTCTCTACATTTCTATGATGTACCAACTCCAAGGTCTATTTGACATGCTATTTCTCCTCACTACCCTACCCACGCACCACTACCCAACTATGCCATCACCCTTGACATTTAGGGCCCCATTCTGGTTATGACCTACTTGCTCCCTCACTGATATCCTCTTCTTCCTTCATCACTGCCTCAGCCCCCAATGAATTTTTGAGCTGCCCTTTTTGGAGTCTGTCTTTAGGCCCCTGGGCCACCTGATTCATATCAACAAATGACATTTCTTCATCCCATTGGGCCTCCAGCCTCAGTTACTCACCCAGCTGGGCCTCCTGCTGCCCCCCACTGCCCGCATCACCTTTTGCTATTCCTACCATGCATAAGTGCATATATTGTCAGACTCTGCTTGTGCCTCAGTCTATTACTTCTGCTGAAATCTTTATCCAAGTCTTTGTTGCCTCTAGGTTTGACTATTCCAACCCACTCCTGGCTGGCCTCCCACGTCCTACCCTCCATAAACCTGAGGTCATCCAAAACTCTGCTGCCTGTGTCCTGACTCACACTAACTCCCGTTCACCCATTAACTCTGTGCTTACTGACCTACACTGGTTAAGTAGCGCCTTGATTTTAAAATTTTAATCCTCTTTTCAAAACCTTCCATAGCCTCACCCCTCCCTATCTCCAACCTCTTCCAACCCTCCAATATGTCTGCCTTCCTCCAAGTCTGGCCTCTTGAGCATCCCTCTGCCAAGGCCCTAAACTCTAGAAATTCCCTCCCTAAACCTCTCCATCTCTCTTTCGTCCTTTAAGACACTCCTTGAAATTTACCTCTTTGATCAAGCTTTTGGTCATTTGTCCTAACATGTGGCATGGTGTCAAATTTTGTTAACGGTCCTGTAAAGTGTCTTGAGACGTTCTGCTATGTTAAAAATGCTATATAAATACAAGTTGTTATATATTAGGAGTGTTAGTGGGATCTTGGAGCTCGAATTTGACCCCCCACATTAATTATGCTCTTCCTTGCTCCTTTGTCTGTTCTCTCGCTCTTACCTGCACCTTCTTACTTCCCATGTCCCATGCACTTGTTCTTTTCTCCTACCACTTTTACTGTCCCTATCCCCAGCACCTATTCCTTCACATGGTGCTCCCATACCAGCTTTTCCTGCTCTTGCCCTGAATGCCCCTTCCTCCTTATGTAAACACACATGTGTGGAACTGCAACCCCCAAATCCCACCAATACTCTGCAATAAAAACAATGACATTCGTTTATCATTAATCAGTGGTCCTAATAATTTATTGTACACTACATAGCATAGCCGATGTACCCTCCGGCTCACTTGTCCGCAATGCCACATGGTATCCACCAGTGTATTGTAATATTTTGGGTTGAACTACAGACCTGTTGACTAAGTGTCACTCATTTGGGATTCGGGTTTACCATGTAATTCCCACTAATCCGCTGATATGTATTAAATGTGCATCAACACGAGAAGTGGTAAACTATATTGGAGATGCCCTTCCTTCCTCCTGCATGGTTTATACTTTAATTTAAAAAAACAAAGTTGGTGTTCTCTAAACTACTGCTTCCTGATTGCCCTCTTCTGAACCTTGGTGGTGTTTCTGCATTTATGTACACTGGCCCTTGACCTTGGTTCCTCAGTAATAAATATGATCATGGTGCTTCGGGCTGGCGGTGATATTTCAGCCTTTTCTACTTACGGGTAGAAGCCCAACTTCCGATGATCAGATGACAACTGGCCACTTCGATTGGAGCAGCTGGCCGCCGCACAGTATCTGGGCATCTCCTTAAAGAGGACCAAGGCAATAGCAGAGAGAGGGCCGCGCAGGCGCCTTAAATGCGGACATGAAATCACAGAGTGCCTGGCTGGAGCGGTGACGTGTGCCTGGAGGCAGCCAATGAGCGAGTGATTCGTGGTGGCAGGGTTCTAGAACGCGGGTGTAGCGCGTTGAGGGTGGTGGTTGATTGGTGCGGCTTGACCTGAGTGGACGGTGAGTGTTACTGTGGAACTGGTGGGCAAGCAGGTGAACGCCAGGCTGGGGATTGGAACTGGGCCTTGTTTCGGTTTCCCCTCTCATTCTATGCTGCGGTAATCTGCTGCTCCAGCCAGTTGTTAAATTGGTTGTAGCGGTTTTGATTTCTTTGTATTTCCGTTCTCAAAACATGTTCTGCGTCTCTCAATGTGTTTGTTTTGCGGTGCTTTGATGTTGTTTGTAAGAAGCAGGGGTGTTTATTTTCCCTTGGTGTAAGGCTGCCGTGAGAAAGCGGGTACTGGACCGAGTGAGAGTTCAAACCCTCTGCATCAGCGGAGTCATAAAGCGAGCTCCATGGCATCACTAGGCTGTGCGGCTGAAAGTGCATCTTTTCTCTCTGCAATTGATTTTTATATGATTACGGCACGAAATCTTTAAAGAAAATCGTCAATTCTAAAATCATTTTCTATCGCCTACTTCGATCAAAATCACCTAGTCTCTCAAAAGTGATGCGAATTGTTGAAATTCCTTTTACATTAGCATGATGTGGATTTTGTCAAAAATAAGGCCCCACCTTTATCGAAGTCCAAAACAAAATGTGCGGAGCACCGATTGGCCTTTGGTTCTGAGATTGAAATATGATCTTTAGTTTATGGGTGTCATATTGCACTCAGTATGTCTTTGTTATTGCAGAATAGAGCTTATTTCAGGCAGTTATCTCTTACACTAAAAGAAAAATACAGCACTCAGCAGAAAATATTAACTTGAAATTGTGCCCCTGTATAATTGTCAAGAGGTTAACAATTTCACTCTAATGTGTTTTTTTTTAACCAAATACTTTTGTGTCTGCCTGCAATTCAGGCAGACTGCCCAAGACAAGGGGACTGAATATCACTTGCATTTTGAGAATGTCTGTCTGTGTACAAATAAAATGCTTTAGGTGAGAGTATATTATGGGTTTGCCTAGGGCCATCCTTGAGCTAGATGTGTGATTGCAGAGGAGTCTGGGACTAATGTGATTAACTCTTTACTGAACACTGCTGTAGAAGCACTGTCAGCATTATGACTTCTGTGGTGCAAGGAAAGGGCCCACCACAACCTTCTCCGGACATCTAGGGATGGGCAATAAATATAGCCTTGTCAGCATTTCCCACAACCCAGATTTGGGCTGGAATTTTACGCCACCCCAGCGAGCTGGATGGTGGGGGGGTTGGTGGTGTAAAATTGAGTGGGAGGCACTGGGAGGCCTTCCTGATCTGCTTCTGCCTCTGCCCCACTTTACGTGGGCTGGGTGGGGAGAGAAACAGGCTGTTTGCCCTCAAGTGGCCACTTAAGGGCCTTCACCCGCCTGCACTGGGATTTTACCTGTTGCAAGTGCGGGTCCGGGAGATGTGAAAGGCTGCCCAGTGAAAGCTGGCAGCATCTCAGTGCCCTGGGGGTGGGCCCTGACAAATGGACGCAGGGTGCCTATTGAGGGCTGTCCTCGCTTCCCCAACTGCCCCCAGGATCTGAGACGCCCCCTTTCTTCCCCACACGACCACCCTTGCCTCACCGGGGCGTGACCAATCACCCTGGCGAGGCGAACCAAACTTACCTGTCGCCCTGGCTCCATGTCCTTGGATGGGTTGCAGTCCCAGCGGTGACCACCACTACCAGTAGTGCTGCTGGGACTAAGAGCTGCCAGCCCGATGATTGGCTGGCAGCTCAATGAGGCGGGACGTCCTCCCTCAAGCAGGTGGATGTCCCGCCTCAGAACAATTAAAGCCTGGGGACCTGTAAAATGCGGGACAGATCCCCGGTCCAGGCGGAAGCGAGTTTGCCACTGACTTTTACGTCGGTGGCCAGCTCCCATCTGCCCCATGTAAAATTCAGCCTTGGGAGTATGAAAAGCAGAAAATCTGTGGTGAGATTTTCTCCCTCAGAGACCGAGAGAAAGAGAGTGATACCATTATTATTGAATATAACTACCACATCACAGAACTTTTAACTTTGACTTTTAAGAACATTTGGGAGTACCAACTCCAATAGAAAATACCACTGTATTAGAGTGTATCACAGTATCAAAAATCCTAATAGACAGGGAAGAGACATCAAAACATGAGACAAGTGACAAAGCACAAATTTTCTTTCCCAGATAATACACATAGCCCTATTGAATATTTTTTCCACCTATTAAAACTTTGGAGCTCTGTGTGGAATACTTTTAAAAAGATACAATATTCAGGATAGTTGATCACACTGTTCAAGATCATTAAGACTTCTGACCTCATGTAAAAGTATGCATAATATCTATTACTAGTTATCTGTTCATATTTATGACATCATCCTAGAATTTCCTCAAAATTGTTGGTATAAGTGACATCTTTTGGAAGAAAACCTGCAAGTAACAGGTTTAAGCTAAAACATTTGATATGTGTGAATTTTCTTAATCATTTGATCGTTTCTGAGAGTCATTCTGTCAAAACCCTCTGGTGCTCATTTAAACAGCTCCATCCTTCCCGTGTGAATGTGTACTGCATTTACACCAGTAATGGGCTGGCATAAATATATGCCTTAAAATGTAGGCTTGAAGCCATTATTGAGGTTTTTGGAGCCTGAGAGCATTTTTATTTTTCACACTGAGACCTTCACTATACTTAACCAAAGTCTGGTCAGATTGTACACCCCACGTTCTCCACCCACCCACCCTCCTACCTGCCTTCTCCTACATATGCAGGAGAACTGAACAGCTGAAATGGCCATCCTAATGGACATCTCCCTTTGCCTCAAACTGAAAGAGGAGCAACAGAGATGAGGTGCTATGATTGTTGATCTCAGCCCACTCTCAGCAGCACCAATAGGGGTATTAGCATTTGTGCTTGTTTCATGCTGGTTTTTACATTCCAAATGAAATGAGCTCCCCAGGAAATTTGAGCATACATTCATGATAGCCAGATTAGCACAGAAGGCAATGAAAATGAGATTGAGGAATTTACAGACCTTAATGAAGAGGATCTGTGCTGTATTTACTGTTGTGTGCACTTGAAATGTTGAAATACATACATTTATTTAAAGCCTACTGTTGATATACATCTCATTTTTGTTTCTAGGCAATCTTGACAATGGCAGCAGCACAGTCTGTTTTTGCTTTTGCTGTCTGTTTTCTAATGATATCTGAATTTATATTGGCAAAGAAGGATTATTATGAAATTTTGGGGTTGCCAAAAAATTCATCTGACCGTCAAATCAAGAAGGCATTTCACAAGCTTGCAATGAAATACCATCCAGACAAAAATAAAAGTCCAGATGCAGAGGCAAAGTTCAGGGAAATTGCTGAAGGTAGGTGTGTTAAACAGCTCTTCTGTATGTGGTTCTTTTCATGTACTTTCATCTTTTAATTGGTCTGTGTATAGTTTTTTTTAGTTTCTAGTGTTGGAAAGACTACAGCCATTATCTTTAGCTCCCTACCACAAACTCTGTACATTTGCCAACAAATCTGTCCCCTTCTCCGGCCACTATCTCGAGCTACACCGGACTGTTCACAATTTCAGCATCTTACTTAATCCTGAGCTGAGCTTCTGACTGTCAGGAAAAACAGCTTACTTCTACATCTGTAACATGGCTCATCGCCACCCCGTCTCAGCCTGTTTGCTGCTGAAACCTTCTCCCATGCCTTTTGTCATCACCAGGCTCGAATACTTCAATGCTGTCCTGACCTGTTTCCCATCTTCCACTCTTTGTAAACTACAGCCCATCTGCGGCCTGTATCTGGCCCTCACTAGGGCTTGCTTGCTTTTCACTTCTGTATTTGCTGGCCTATGTTTGCTCCTGGACTGCCACTATCTTCAATTTAAAGTTATCATCCTTGTGTCTGTGTTTAGATTTTTTTGGTAGCCTTTTTCTCATTCTCTCTAACCTCTGCCAGCTATCCCCCACCCCCACACATACAAAAAGCTCTCTTCCTCTCGGCTCTTGTGTAGTTCCTTCACCTCACCGTTGTTTGCCTTCAGCTTAATCTCGTGCTATGAAATTCCCTTTGCTGGACTTCTCTACTTCCCTCTCTTCCTTTTTAAGACCCACCTTTAAACCCACATCTTTGAGTAATATTTTGGTCACCCTTCCTAATATTGTTTTCATCAGCTTATTGTCCTTTTTTTTCTATGTTATCAGAGCTATATAAATGCAAGTTGTCATTTTTCTACTTTATAACACATTAGGTTTTTGTTTTTGCAGCTTATGAAGTTCTTTCGGATGAGAAGAAACGGAAAGAATACGATCACGTAGGCCATCAGTTTTTCAATGCAGGCAGTGGTGGCCATCACACTCATTCTTTCAATTTCAACTTTGATGACTTCCTTAAAGATTTTGACTTTGATTTTGGCCACAGAGCACATCAGAAGAAACATTTCGATAGTCACTTCCGGGCACACCAGGAGGCACAAAATGCACAGAGATTTTCCTTTGGGGATAGACAATTTCCTTTTGGAGGTGGGATGTTCGATGATGTTTTTGAAGACATGGAAAAGATGTTCTCATTTAGCAGTTTTGGCAGCACACACAAACACACAGTGAGAACTGAGAAGTTTCAAAGCTCTGGGAAGCAGCACTGCAAAACCGTCACACAGCGCAGAGGAAACATGGTCACAACATATACAGACTGTTCAGTGCCATAAACTTGCTAAGTATACATAATTGTAACAACATGGTTTACTTGACATCTTTTATGTCATGGCTTGTTTCCCAGGCAGAAGTGTCAAGAAAAGCAGTAGCTGAGCTGACTTGCACAAAAATAATGCTTTCCTGTTCGTCTTTGTGAACCTTCTAGAAATTGATTGAGGGCAATGGGCTAATTCCAGCTTAAAAACTGTACTTAGCTGTTACAATAACCATTTTCTGGCTTACCAATTCCAAGCATATATTGTTTAAATATAAAGCAATAGTAACAATAATTGATGTATGAGCTAGCATGGGAGGTAAAGCAACAGATTTAAATGAAATAATGGCGAAGCAGGTTATTCTGTAGCCTGACTGCATTTATTTAATCCCAATGTATGGAATGCTTTTAATTTCATTTGAGGACAGATCTTTGTATCTTGTCATGGTTAATGAAGGCAGAGTGCTGTGCTCCTATAATTAATTTTGTTACTAGCTTATCTATTATTTTCTTAGTAGGATCTATGTGATATTCTAGAATCCGCTATAAGTAATTCAGTTTCTACAGTATCAGTGCTAAACCCATGCCTTATTTATTGCTTTTATTTTTCTGTTTAAATGTCTATAGACTTGCATCTAATGTTGGCTTTGTTGTGTTGCTCTGACATTTTGGGCTTTGGTTTTTAAAAAGAAATGTAGTGAAACAGCACACACATTTATAAGGATTGGCCTCAAGTTTGAATCTGAATCGTAAACTTGTACATTTTGTGTTGGTGTGGAGAATCACAGCATTTAGTTAAAATCCGTTAACTTCAATGTACATAATGTGATATAGTTTGAAAATAAATAGACAAAAACTTAATTCCTGCAAAGTTTATCAAGTGTAGGCCACATAATTCTTTTCAGTGCTAAATAAGGTTACTTTTTTATGCAGTACTTTGAATTTCATTTTGAGCTATGCCTAAACCATATTGGGTTGAATAATAGTACAAAGATAGTTACAAAATGCTTTGTGTAATTACTAAAAAAAAAACTTTACAAGAGTGTGGTAGATGGAGATGGGGATGGGGGGGGGGGGGGGGGTGGAAAGTACCATACCTCCATTCCTTGAAGGTTTTGTGGTATTCAGTAGTTAACATCAAAAAGCTAACAAACTGTAGTGATTCCTAGATGACAATGATTTACTATTTTCTTCCTAACCTGTATTAGGGATGTTCCGCAAACGTTTGTATCTTTCATATGCTGTGATACTTTTTTTTAGTGCTGTTCTGATCACTTGTTTTTCTTGCCATATGTCTCACCATTGTCTTTTGATTTGCGCACAGAATTTATATAATCTGTTTACCTCATTTCATTGTCTTGAAAATCGCAGGTAAAGAACTGCGTACTGTCAAGTGTGCAATATTATTGTACAGACTTTTCTCTGCATTGCAGATGTTATGTAGACTCCATTAGTTTATTAAAATTTGTGAAATCTGTGTCCAAAATGTCTTGCACTTTTCCAAAATGCATTTTGTTAATTTTAGTAGCAACTGTATTTATTTAACACTTTTCCCTTAATTGGTTCTTTAGAACATGTTTTGACTTTTTAAAAAAAAAAACTACTTCTGACAGTTCACATTAGTTTTTTTCTTATGGTCTGTGTTCTCTGGTTCTTGGCCATTCTGCCAATGGGAACAGTTTTTCTCCCTCTCTGTCCAGACCCCTCATGATTTTGAACATCACCTATCAAATCTCCCCTCAACCTTCTCTTAAGGAGAACAACCTCAGCTTTTCCAAGCAATCCATGTAACTGAGGTGCCTCGTTCCCTGGAACCATTCTCGTAAATCTTTTTTGCACCCTTTCAAGCCTTCACATCCTTCCAGAATTGGACACAATAGTCCAATTGAAGCAAAAATCAGTGTTTTGTACAGGTTCAAAATAACTTCCTTGCTTTTGTGTATTGTATGCCTCTATAAAGCCCAGATCACATATGCTTTTTTAACCACCTTGCTAAACCTGCTCTGTCACCACCAATGATTGTGCACAAATACCCCAGGTCTCTGTTCCTGCATCCCCTTTAGAATTCTACCCTTTTTATATTGCCTCTCCTCGTTCTGCCAAACAAAATGTATCACTTCATACCTCTGCATTAAATTTCATCTGCCACATGTCCATTCCACCAGCCTATCTATGCCCTCTTGAAGCTTATCACTATCTTAGTCCACAATACTTACAAGTTTTCTGCAAATTTTGAAATTGTGCCTGGTATACCCATTTCTAGGTAATTAATATTGATCAAGAAAAGCAGTGGTCCTAGTACCGACCCCTGGTGATTTCCCCCACTGTACACTTTCCTTCAGTCGTCCAAATGACTGTTAATTTTGTCCTGGATTCTGGCACCACCTCCATATCTAAGGAGGATTGGAAGATTTTGGCCAGTATGTCTGCAATTTCCACCCTTCCCTTGGCATCCTCTGCTGCTACCCATCTGGTCCTGGTGACTTACCAACTTTTAAGTACAGCCAGCCTTTAGCCCATCTGCCGTCTCAACTACCTCCTCTTTCACTATGGCTTCACCATCATCTTTCTTGGTAAAGACAGATGTAAATGCTCATTTAGCACCTTGGCCATGCCCTGTTCTTTCTTGCACAGATCCCTTTTTTGGTTCCTAGTTGTCCACACTCCTACCTGTTAACTACTTATATGTCTGTCATATTGCTCACTACTTCAGGAATGAGAAATTTCCACCAAATGGTGGATTTCTGACATTGGGGCTTTGGAAATCTGCCATTTCTTCCTTTCCAACCTTGATCAAAAGACTGGCTTTAAAAAAAAAAAATCAGAACTGTTAACTGACTTCTGGCTACTTTTTTAAAGCCAGCCAATCACAAAGCTGTCCAAAGGTCTCTGCCTATTTTTAAGTTGTCTTTATTTTTTATAGTCTTTCACCTCAGTGAAAATTAACTTCAGCCAGGAGAGCAAGTGGGTGGAACTGCATATTCCTTCACAGCCTCAGTGTTGTCAGTCTTCTGTAAATGGCCAAAAAGGTGTGCAGATACACAGACCAATTCCCAATGTTTGTTTTTGCCTTCATGGGATATCTTAGCAGAGACCACTTGAGAACTGACACAGCTCATTTGACATGGCTTAGAATTAATAATGCAGGATCAGTAGCTGGCAAGTCGCTGGTCTGCAGCAAAAACATTGGTCTGTTAATAAAAATTTAAAACTTGCTTCCATTTACACCCCAGTGTGTATCTGAAGTAATTTCTGAAAACCTTGCACAAATTGCTTACTGTATTTGAATATCCTGCAGTGACCATGAGCTGTATAAACTTAATATCTCATGTACTTTGCAGCAATTGGAGTGATCTGGAATTTCCACTTATTGGTTTGATCAGCTGTATGGATGAATTCCATTCATTGTTCATTTCCATTTTCACTGTCTTCTGCCACAGTCTCACTGTAAACCTTGAGTCAGTGTGAAGCCATCTTTTGCACCATAGTGATGCAAGACAAGCAGTATAACTCTGGCCATCTTTCTTCAATGTGTGGTTTGGCATTGCTTAAGATTATCTGGAAAAAGCTGTTCTGCACCACAAGTGCTGTGCATCAGGTACAGTGCAACTATCCTGTGAGTTCTCTACAGTCTCTATAAATGGTCACTGGGCTTCTGAGGATGATGGCACAACACTCTGTACATGTATGAATATGTATATACAGAGTGCTGCCTTTCTCCAAGCCAACACAATAGTTAAGATTTTCACCTCACCTTGCTGTTAAATGCAGCTGCCACTACACCGACTGGTGCAGTATAACAGGGGCCAGAAGTGTTCGTCGCTGTTGGGATATACAGCTGTCCATTGGACCTGCTACATTGTCATGGGGCCATGACTAAACTTTTGAGCCTGATTGGGGATGATGCAACAGAACCTCAATCTTGTTACTGTAGAGGTACAACAATAGTTTCATTACTTTTCCACTGTCGCTTGCAAGATCTGATGCAATTTTAATATTGCATAATATTTGGACCCATTGAAGAAGAAAACCATATTTTTAATGAGTTTTCATTAAAACTATGAGATCTGCACTGCAAACAAGATTATTTTAGTTTTAGAATCTTTATAATGTGACTATTTAAAATTTAAAAATTATAAACAAGCATACTATCTATAGAGGCACCACATTTTGCTAAAGTTAATAAGGTATATTTTCCTATTTTGTGCTTGGAGGTAAGTAATTGTCTAAAATTGGGTAGGGAGTATCACATGGTCCTAATGGAATGTATGCGGTGATTTGTGCACATCGCTTACCAAGGCACCAAGAGATCATTGACTACTTGCAGGCTAGTTGTCTGGCTGTTTTATCTACAACTGGGGCTTTGCAGAATGGTTTCCAGTTGCAAAAGTTTATGGGAGTGATGTGGCAATTGCTGAAAGACTTCTTCCTAATTTCAAGGCTTCTGCACAGACCAGTTGCTCCTAGACATGGGTAACACTAGTAAGCTTCCCCCTTTGGAATAGAGCATAATTGGGGGAATGAGTACAGACCATGCAAGCTGCTAGAAGAAGGAGGAAGAGGAAAAAGATGGAAACTAAACAGCCCTTTTCTGGATGGGCTGTGTGTGGAAAAAGCTACTTTTTCCCAAAAATATACATTATTCATAAAATTTGTAAAAATATATTACAATACATGGTGGTTCAGCAGCAGTTGTCTTTTATCTCGTTTTACATCCCTGTGAACAGCCCGTAGAGCACTGAGTCCTGAGTTACAGAGCTACTCAGGATGAACCTGGACAAAAATCATTGCATTTCTTTCCAGACCTGCTTTGCAAAGGCACATTTCAGAAGGAGGTGGGTGACAGTCTCTTCCCCAACGCAGCCACATCGAGGGCAATTTGTTTTTCTAAAGATACACTTTATTCATAAAATTTGTAAAAATACATTACAAAACAATTCAAATTGGACATTTCATAAAGTGCAATAAAGATCAATTTCTTTCAATACAGTACATGAGGTGCCTCACTATTCTTGCCTTTCCTGGTTATGTTTACAACATACATTTGCATTTCATAGAGGGAAAACTACTTCGAGTGAGATACCAGTAACTGTAACCCCAATTCCCCATTCACCAACAGTCCCACACCTTAACTTCCCTCTTTTACTGACCTTCACAATGTCATCAAAGCCACAATGGAAAAATAAAAGCCACCACTAAGTAAACATTCCAAACAAATTTAGAATGAAATCATGCCATATTGCATGTAAATTAATCACCCTCGTGCATTCCCTTAGTGCCTGTCTTCTGTGTGTCTTTGCCTGTCCTAGTGCCCCTCTGCAGTGCTATCCAAATGGTTGCAGCATGGTTGGTGGAAGGCTGTTGAATTTCAGTGGAGGAGACTGCAGATGGTCTTGGAGGACAACTTAGCAGCTCTGGGTCTAGAAGGCCCAGCTACAGACTGCATCATGTCGGCATGGGTGGCAACAGTCAGGGCTGGCTGGCTGACTGGCAACAGGAAGTGCACTGGCAGAGAGGCAGGGGTGGGAGGAAGATTGCTGTCATCCCGAGGGAGGACAACAGGTTCGTATTCCATGGAACCACTGCCACTACAGGGGAGGCACCTCAGCAATCCTAGTAATCAGTTGGAGGGCAGATTGCAGGACTGCAGTGGCACTCTGCAAGCCCCTTTGAACACTGGTAGCTGTAGCTATGTTGACAGCAGTATGAGCTTCCAATGCAACACCCAGACATTGGGTGATTTCTGTTTGTGCTACAATGTTGATGTCTCAACGTCCAATCAGACACGACATCATGATGGGTCCACAAGTTAGCCACTACTTCCATGTTGGAAAGGCTGGGCTCCAAGCTCTACACAAAGCCCGATGCCAGGTTGGTGCTGGGCTCCTCCATGCTCCTTGCCATTCAGGGATGAGAAATATCCACAAATGGTAGATTTCCCGCACTGGGGTTTTGGAAATCCACCATTGGTTTCTCCCTTTTCCTTGACCAAAAGACTGGCTTTAAAAAAAAATCGTTGATAATTCCGATTTTTTTTTAAAGCCGGCCAACCATGAAGCTGCCCAAAGGTATTTCCTGCTCTCAGCAGCTGTCATATTTATTTTTTAAAAACCTATTAAACTGACAGTTTATGGGTTTTTTAAACTGACAGTTGCTGAGAGCGGGAACTGACAGCAGAGCAGTGATTGGAGCAGCAGCAGCGGCGTGAAAGACAGAGCGGCTTCTCCAATCAGAGATTCTGTCCCTTCCAGTCTTGGCTGCTACAGCTTGTCCAATTACAGCTTGCAGCTGGGACCTGGAAAAGTAAAACAGCAGCTGGCCACTGAGGGACAGAAACAATAGTTGGTCAACTCAGGAGTAGCAGGGTGTGAGGGCAGGACCTGTTGAAGCAGCGAGGATCAATTAGGTCCTCGAGGAGCAGCCAGGAGGTCCTTAGGGAGCAGCAAATAGGAGGTGGTGGTTAGGAGGAACATCGAGGAGAGCCAGGAGCATCGAGAATCATCAAGGAGGGCAAGGAGCATCGAGAAAGGCGAGGATCAAGCGCATTAGTAACTGGCTTGATATGCATTAGACTGGAAGCTTGTACGGTATTCAACCAATGGCTCTCGATTTACTTCAGCTAATTTGTGCACTCGTGAAGGAAAACATGCACCATGGCAAGTCACAGGAAAGATATTGTTGATCATGACGGTGTTAATGAGAAGCTTAGGGAAGTGGTCAACACGGGATGAAAGAATATGTGGCGCTGGGACTGGCTGAAAGCAAACGTTGGTAGTGTGTTACTTGCTGACTTCTTTCGAAAGATTTGGCAACCCGGGAAAGCGTTTGCGCCTGTGGTGCAATTCAGAAGTACACTATGGCACGCAGGGAAAGAACTCACTCGTGAAGCATGCTGAAAGTGCGAAGCACATTGAGAACAAGACCAATTATCAGCTGAGAGGTAAGTTTCATGAAATCATATTCTGAGTGCAGTGCAACTTTATTCATTACATATGCAAAATTGTATGAAATTTCCATTACTCAAATAGGTTGCTTCATTAACATGATTCCTTGTCAAAAGAAAATTCAGACTTTTTTGTCTTCAGCCACTAATTTTCAGACCTTTTAGTCTTTGGCCACTCTCACCCCTGTTTCTTATGGAAGTTAAAACATGGGAAACTCTTATGCGCAGGACCGTGAGGCATAGGGAAATGAGAAGGGGAGCTGCCCTTAGGCAGATCACCACAATGTCTATATAAGACTTTTGAATTTCCTTTTATGTTAGCTGCCATTTTCTTCTCATATTTTCTCTTTTCCACTTCCCCTCTGAACTTTCAATATTCAATCTGGTTTTCATTTGTATTATCAATATTGCACCCTTTTTCTGCTTTTCTTACTCCCTATCTCTTTTGTCATCCAGGGAGCTCTGGCTTTTGTTGCTCTACCTTCCCCCCTCTTGTGAGAATGTACCTCAACTGTACCCGAACTATCTCCTCTTTAAAGGCAGCCCCATTGTGCCATGACAGTTTTGCCTGCCAATGTTTGATTCCAATTTACCTGGGACAGATCATTTTCATCCCACTGAAATTGGCCTTCCTCCAATTAAGTATTTTTGCTCTCGATTGCTCCTTGACCTTTTCCGTATTATCAGTGTGCCCTACATGTTCCCCTACTGACTGTTGATCCAACTCATTCTCCAGAACGAGATCCAATTCCTCCTTTCTCATTGGGCCAGAAACACACTGATCAAGAAAATACTCCTGAACACACTTCAATCTCTTTCCCCCCTCTCCACCCTTTACACTATTACTGTCCCAACCTATATGAGGATCATTAAAGTCCCCATTATCACTACTCTATAGTTTTTGCACCTCTCTAATTTCCCTGCAGATTTGCTCCTCTTTATCTTTCCCACTATTTGGTCACCTAGAGAATATACTCAACGTAGATGGTACCTCTATTGTTTCTTAATTCTAACCAAATAGATTCTGCCCTTGACCCCTCCAGGACATATCCTCTTTTAATCAATACTGCCACTCCTTGTCCCTTCCTCCCTTCCCTTGGAATCACCATTTATGCTCGATGCCTCCATTGAGGCTTGCTTTGACAAGGAGGGCAATTTGTTCCAAAGTAGAAACAAAAAGGTCACAGACCTAATACGTTAACTCTGCTTCTCTCTCCATAGATGCTGCCAGACCTACTGAATATTTCCAGCATTTTCTGTTTTTATTTCTGTTCCAAACCTGCCTTTGATACAGCTTCTGCAGCAGTACCTAAAAAAAAACCTCAGTAAGCAGAGCAGTTTTCTCAATTTTCTGTCCAGATTTTTTTCTCCACTCTTTTTTGCATAGTTACTGTTCCTTTGGAAGTCACAGCAAAAAATCTCCTCCTCTTTAACTGGGCAATCCTTTAGATGCTGCTGCATCTTGATAATGTGTCAGATGGGACAAGATGTGTGACTGTTGGTAACCAACCTGACCCCGCAACCTCCAAGTGATTTAGCAGCTGGAAGAAAATCCCTGCAACTCTAAACTACATCCAAGCTTGCTGCAGGAGTTTCACAGCCTGGTACATGAGCTGATAGATATTCACTACACCAAATTTACAAGCTCAATTGAGAGACATGACCAGAAAGTAACTATACAGCAATACTGACCATGTGCCAGTCAGCTGTCTTTTCAGCAATCTTATTGGCTGCAGCAGATTACGTGACTGAGTTCAGTGTGTTCAGAGGGCCAGAGAGAGACAGCAGGAAATGTCCCGACTCCAGAAAAGTATGCAAAATCTGCTCCAGCTGCAGTTGATGGGGGTCAAGGTCAAGGAGGACCTCCAAGAGGTGAAGAGACAGCAGGCCTCGCTCTTTGCCACGGAGGCCTCCAAGATCATCTACCGGTCCAGAGTCCGCTCCATTGAGCAGGATGAGACGTGCTCGCGTTACTTCTTCCAAAAGGTACACAGAGAGAGCTCTGTTATCAGCAGCCTGAAGGAAGAGGATGGCTCGGTAATGTCTTCGCGGTCCGACATACTAAGGATCAGCAAATCCTTTTATGCTGGGCTGTATGACGCGAAGCCCACAGACAGCAGAGCCTCCCAGTCCTTCCTGTCATCTATCACAGAGGTCTTAGATGACAGCATGAGGGAGAGACTGGACAAGCCACTAACTCTGGACGAGCTGACAAAGGCCATGGAGTGCTTCGAGACGAGGAAAACTCCCGGAAGCGATGGCTTACCGGTTGAGTTGTATTCAGCCCTGTGGGACTGGGTCGGCCCAGACCTGCTGGAAGTATACGAGAGTATGCTCCTGGCCGGCAGCATGTCAGAAGCCATGAGGAAAGGCATCATCGCCCTCATCTACAAGTGGAAGGGGAAAGAGGGCAGAAATCAGAAATTGGTGGCCCATCTCACTGCTTAATGTTGACTACAAGATTCTGTCCAGAGTCATAGCCAGTCGAGTCAAGTCTGCTCTGGAGTTGGTGATTCACCCTGATCAGACCTGTACTGTACCCGGCAGGAAGATCTCCGATAGACTTGTGCTACTCAGGGATACGATCGCCTATGTACGGGACAGGAGGGTGGGCACCTGCCTCATCAGCCTGGACCAGGAGAAGGCTTTTGACAGGATATCGCACACCTACATGATGGACGTGCTTTCCAAAATGGGGTTTGGGGAGGGAATCTGCAATTGGATCAAACTGCTCGACACAAACATCAGTAGCGCAGTCTCAATCAATGGATGGGAATCAGAAAGTTTCCCGATCCAATCTGGAGTCAGACAGGGCTGTCCTCTCTCCCCGGTCTTGTTTGTTTGCTGTATTGAACCCTTTGCTGAGTCTATTAGGAAGGATGCGAGCATAAGAGGGGTGACAATCCCAGACAGTGGAGGCACTCAGGTTAAAACCTGCCTGTACATGGATGACGTCGCCGTTTTCTGCTCGGATCCGCTGTCTGTGCGCAGACTGATGAGCATCTGCGACCAGTTCGAACTGGCCTTGGGAACCAAAGTTAACCACGGCAAGAGCGAGGCCATGTTCTTTGGGAACTGGGCTGACCGATCCTTTGTCCCTTTCACCGTCAGGTCACACTACCTGGAGGTGCTGGGGATATAGTTAGGAAGGGCCGGGGCGTGCACCAAAACCTGGGAGTAGCGAGTAGCCAGGGTACAACACAAGCTGAGCATGTGGGAGCAGTAATCTCTCTCCATTGTGGGTAAGAACCTGGTCATCAGGTGCGAGGCGCTCACGTTGTTGCTGTATGTGGCGCAGGTCTGGCCCATACCCCACTCCTGCGCTGTGGCGGTCACCCGAGCCATTTTCCGCTTCATCTGGGGATCTAAAATGGACCAGGTCTGGAGGGACACGATGCTCAAACCTCTGGATAAGGTCGGGAAAAATGTACCCAACGTCGCCCTCATCCTGATGACCACCTTCGTGTGCGGCTGCATCAAGCTGTGTGTAGACCTCCAGTACGCAAACTCCAAATGTCACTATGTGCTGAGGTTCTATCTGTCCCCGGTGTAGTGAAGGATGGGCCTGGTCACATTGCCGCGGAACGCTCCATGCAGTTGGACTGTGCCGCACCACCTATCCTTCGTGAAGCAGTTTCTGCGGAAAAACACCTTTGACCACCGATCCGTCAGGCAGTGGTCGGCACAGAATGTGCTCAAGGCCCTACGGGAAAAGGAGATGGTCGATCCTGTCGGATGGTTCCCCAAGCAGACCGTCAAAGTCATTTGGCGGAATGCCTCATCACCAGAACTTTCAAACAAGCACCAGGATGTAGCTTGGCTGGTGGTGAGAAGAGGCCTCCCCGTCAGATTCTTCCCCCAGATCCTTCCTGCACGCCAGAAGTCTCACCCTTTCCGCACAATGCCCTTGCGGTGGCTGCGGTGGGGAAGAGATGGTTGCCCACCTCCTTCTGGAATGTGTCTTTGCAAAGCAGGTGTAGAAAGAGATGCAGTGGTTTTTGTTGAGGTTCATCCCAAGCAGCTCTGTAACGCAGGAATCTGTGCTCTACGGGCTGTTCCCAGGGACGCACACCGAGACAAACATCAACTGCTGCTGGAGGACTATCAATTCGGTGAAAGACGCCCTTTGGTCTGCCCGAACCTTGCTGGTCTTCCAGTGCAGAGTTGTCCACGACTGAATGTTGCAGACTGGCACATTCCAAGGTCCAGGACTATGTGTTGGGGGACGCACTAAAGCTTGGGGCAGCCGCAGCAAAGGCTCAATGGGGAAAGACCACTGTGTAAGGTCCCCCCACCAAGCTGAACGGAGGGGCTGGATTCATGGACAACCCCTCGAACTGTATCGGGAAAATTTTCCTTTGCTGTAAAATGTATATGGCATGAAAAATGAAATGGAAGGGTTGTGAGGCAACTCACCCCTGCATTGAAGAAAACTGACCTCCTTTGCACTGTTGTAATTTTTTGAGCTGGCGGGCAGCCATAAAGACAGGGCTAAAATGTGGCGAGTCGAAGAGACTTAGTAGTTGGCAGGAAAAAAGACAGAGGCGCAAGGGAAGAGCCAACTGTGCAACAGCCCCGTCAAACAAATTTCTCTGCAGCACCTGTGGAAGAGCCTGTCACTCTAGAATTGGCCTTTATAGCCACTCCAGGCGCTGCTTCACAAACCACTGACCACCTCCAGGCGCGTATCCATTGTCTCTCGAGATAAGGAGGCCCAAAAGAAAAAAAAGAATTTTTTGACTTGGTGCTGTTAAGAACTGTTTTGTCATGTATTTTTTACAAATTTTTATGAATAAAGTATATTTTGGAAATAAAAAGCATTCAGTGTGGGGCGGATCTGTTTGCGATAAGAATTCATTGGTCCCTGAAAGCCACATGACCATGTGCAAAGCAGCGTCAGTCATTGGCTTTGAATGCTGTGATTGGTCCAAGCGAACAATGAGCCGAGTGATTGGTCTGCGGTAGCTGCCGTTCATTGCGCCCTGCTAACCACGTGATGAGAGGACGGCCACCTCACAATGATTATGACGTAATGCGTCCCGCCCCGCTGATCTCTGAGGCTACGAATCAAAGAGCAAAAGCGCATCGGTTTTCTGGGCAATGATTGGTCTTTGAGAACAAAGCGACTGAAAACCTCCATCGGTCATTGGGCAGTGGTCGCTGCTGCTGACTCAGCAAGGAATGAGTGCTATTCAGTGACTGCGCTGAGCAATGTGAACTCATTTTCAGTAGGGCAATCAACTGGCCACTGATGGCCATGTGAGTGAGTATTGACAGCTCGTTAATTGTGAGCCCTCAGCCGGACACTGATTTTAGTTGCTAGCTATTTGGTCGCTGCCTTCGGAGAATACTTGGCATCAGGTGGCAGGACTATATCTCCAACACAGAAGTCCTTGAAGCGGCCAACATCCCCAGCTTATACACACTACTGAGTCAGCGGCGCTTGAGATGGCTTGGCCATGTGAGCCGCATGGAAGATGGCAGGATCCCCAAAGACACATTGTACAGCGAGCTCGCCACTGGTATCAGACCCACCGGCCGTCCATGTCTCCGTTATAAAGACGTCTGCAAACGCGACATGAAATCGTGTGACATTGATCACAAGTCGTGGGAGTCAGTTGCCAGCATTCGCCAGAGCTGGCGGGCAGCCATAAAGACAGGGCTAAATTGTGGCGAGTTGAAGAGACTTAGTAGTTGGCAGGAAAAAAGACAGAGGCGCAAGGGGAGAGCCAACTGTGCAACAGCCCCAACAAACAAATTTCTCTGCAGCACCTGTGGAAGAGCCTGTCACTCCAGAATTGGCCTTTATAGCCACTCCAGGCGCTGCTTCACAAACCACTGACCACCTCCAGGCGCGTATCCATTGTCTCTCGAGATAAGGAGGCCCAAAAGATATTTGGCAAGGCACAGAGCGGATAATTGTTTATGTGTGGAGTGGTGATCGGGATCGTTTCTGGATAATCCATAATAAATCAGAATTATATGATTACTCAGTAAACTTGAGCTGATCCAAAACTCTGCTGCCTGTAACTTGCATCGAGTCCTGTTCACCCATCACCCCTGCTCCCTGTCTCACATTGGCTCCAGATCTGGCAAAACTTTGATTTTAAAATTCTCATCCTTGTGTTCAACTCCCACCATGGCCTCGCCTCTCCTTATCTTTGTAACCACCCCTACCCCACAGTCCTACAATGTTCCAAATCTCTGCATTCCTTCAATTCTGGCCTCTCGCATATCCCTGATTTTCATTATTCCATCATTGGCAGTTGTACCTTCAGCTATTTAGGCCCTAAGCTCTGGAATTTTCTACCTGAACCTTTTTGCCCCTCTACCTTTCCTCCTTTAATTTGTTCCTTAAAACGTTTTTGACAAAAATTTTGGTGACCTACCCTAACATCTTGTGTGGAACGATTAAATTTTGTCTGCTAAATGTCCTGTGACCCGCCATGGGACATTTTTATAGGTGCTATAGAAAGGTAGGTCGTCGTCGTAGCTGGCATAACTCACTGTTAATTGCTTTATATGCAAAAAAGCTATTATAAGGAAAGGTAGAATAGCATTTAAATAGCATCTTTCACAACCCCATAATCTTACAGCCCATGACATACTTTTTGAAGTGTAGTCACTGTTGTAATGTTATAATTGTGCATTGCATCAAAATAGAAAAATGTTCAGTCATAATTATGCAGACCCATATAAACTTACTTTGACTGATCAAGGAACAATAAAATTGTATTCACTCAGCTGTTCTGCACATTCCTGGCAGTTATGACATATCTAACAAGTGCAGGGGGAGGCACAGTGGTTAGCACTGCAGCCTCACAGCTCCAGAGACCTGGGTTCAGTTCTGAGCGCTGCCTGTGCGGAGTTGGCAAGTTTTCTTTGTGACCACGTGGGTTTCCGCCGGGTGCTCTGGTTTCCTGCCACAGCCAAAGACTTGCAGGTTAATAGGTAAATTGGCCATTGTAAATTGCCCCTAGTGTAGGTAGGTGGTAGGAGAATGGTGGGGATGTGGTAGGGAATATGGGATTAATGTAGGATTAGTATAAATGGGTGGTTGTTGGTCAGCACAGACTCGGTGGGCCAAAGGGCCTGTTTCAGTGCTGTGTCTCTAAATAAAATAAAATAAAAAGTGCTAGTGAGGTAAATCACCCATTATACTTCTTTTCAATGTTGTCATTCAGCCTTTTGTATGAGCATATTGCTGCATATATAACATTTAAACAGTGTTGAAATAAAAAAGTAAATGTGGACAATATTGTTGGCTGCTCCTATTATATCTTGAATGAAACAAGTTTGACTCTGCCTTTCATTATAGAAGGTATCTTTGCATGATATAGCAACAACGCAAAGCTTGACTGTAGCTACTGTAACAGAAATGGGCTAGACAAGCACATGTCCATTGCAATGTTATTCTATTCTAAATGTTGTTTGGAAGGCATTTTCAGAAGGTTGTGCATTTCTGTGGCAGAATCTCTTCTGAAGCAGAAACAGCAAAGAGACATCTCCTCTAACGTGCTCAGGATCACTCATGGAGTGATCATGAGGTAATGGCAGAATGGCTGAGGTTTTGTTGGGGCTATATTTGTTGGCCCATTCGGAACTGAAGCATCCAGCATGTTCAGAACCTGGTAAGGAAGGCCATTCTCAGCACTTTGCATGTTGCCATTTAAATGCCTACAGCATTCAAGAGTCATAGAGTTATACAGCACAGAAACAGGCCCTTCGGCCCATCGTGGCCATGCCGGCTATCAAGCACCTAACTATTCTAATCCCATTTTCCAGCACTTGGCCCGTAGCCTTGTATGCGTTTCAAGTGTTCATCGAAATACTTCTTAACTGTTGAGAGGGTTCCTGCCTCTACCACCTCTTCAGGCAGTGCATTCCAAATTCCAACCACCCTCCGGGTGAAATTTTTTTCCCTCAAATCCCCTCTAAACCTCCTGCCCCTTATCTTAAATCTATGCCCCCTGGTTATTGACCCCTCTGCTAAGGGAAAAAGTTTCTTCCTATCTAACCTATCAATGCCCCTCATAATTTTGAATACCTCAATCATGTCCCCACTCAGCCTTCTCTGTTCTAAGGAAAACAACCCTAGCCTTTTCAGTCTCTCTTCATAGCTGAAATGCTCCAGTCCAGGCAACATCCCAGTGAATCTCCTCTGCACCCTCTCCAGTGCAATCACATTCTTCGTATAGTGTGGTGCCCAAAACTGTACACGGTACTCCAGCTGTGGCCTAACTAGCATTTTATACAGCTCCATCATACCTCCCTGCTCTAATATTCTATGCCTCGGCTGATAAAGGCAAGTATCCCATATGCCTTCCTAACCACCTTATTTACCTAGAATATTGAAGGGAATCATTGCCAGCAACAAGCCCAAAATCTAAAAGTGACACTGAATCCAAGGAGTATAGCATAAAAACTCAAACATGTAACAATTGGGTGTTCTACATTCTTTATATGGATGAATTCTTTACACATCCTACTTCCTCCCAGCCTTTCCTACAGTCTTTCATGGGGTTTTCCATTTCCAAGGCAGGCCTGATTTGATCACTTGGCTATTAACTGATGGTTAGGTACATTGCCAGTTTTATTCAGAGTGAGAAAGAGATAATCAGGTTTCGACAAGCATGTGCAGAACATCACCTTCTACAATAAAAAGCATGTGGTTCCCTGAGATGTATTGGATTAGGAACAAGTGCTGTCGTGTATGGAGAATGTACATTCAAAGAATGAAGGAAACTTTACTATTCCCTTTCTCAATGAATATAGTCAGAATATACAGAACAGACAGAATCTGTTACTGATAATGCGCAAAGCAGTATATAACTATAATATGAACAAAATTCACAAGTTTATCATCAGTCATTGACATTGGTAAAACACATCCCACAATATGTGAGCAGCATTATGATGGTCAGTCTTTACTCTTTTGCGTGTGTGTATAAAATGTACAAAAATATCAAAATACACAATGCAGGAAGTTGTTTTTAATAGCATGAAACTGGAGATATTTTTATACATCGTTGAAGTAATCTTATGTCCATTGTCAAAATAGCTATCTAAAAGAATTACTTTGCATGAACGTTTGACTGATCTCTTACAATATTATTCTGTTTAAAACATAGACAATGTTCTTAAGGTCCACCGTGACCACAAGATGGCAGACATATATTATAGAACCGAACATTGATTGCCATCTGTGAAAGCAGATGATACACTGATTTTTTAATTACTGATTTTCTCCACTTTACTTTCTACCAGACAATGGGGCAGATTTTAATTACCAAGCGGCTAACCAGCAGAGCGTCTGACCAGCCGCTTCATCCATCTTGAGAGTGGGGCCTCAGGTGCCAAACAGTACTGCAGTTTATCAGCTCTGGGCCTGTGCACGATCAGGCAGCCTGAAGGTCAACATAGCAACAGGCAGGCAGGTTGGACCCAGGTTCAGGTACAATCATGGACAGACGGCAGCAGGCCATATTATTCTTTTGGAACCTGGAGGACTACTCCTGCTCCTTCTAACCCCAACAGATTACTTGTAACCCTTTACCTTTCAGCTTTTCCTCTACCCCTAGATTTTACTGAGTGTAGTATAAACGGCTCATGGTCTGCCCTTTGTACTGTTAAAATTGCAATGGAATCCTATATACTTCAGAGCGTCCCAATTTTCATAGATTAATGAGGTTCCTATGTGATTCAGGCAGGCACCATGACCACCCAGCAGAAGCCTCCAGGAAAAACGGTATTGAAGTGGGAACATGGTGGTAAATACACCACCACTTTAATTCTGCTACTGCCCAGTTTGTGCTGGAGAAAGAGAAAGTTATAATCTCCTTCAATGACTATTGCTAAGGATCAGTATTGGTATCTCATCCAAGTGCCCAATCCTCCTTTGTAAGGCTTGACATTGGGTATGGCCAATCTAAATGACCATGTAGTTGGGGTACCATAGCTGATGTCGATCCTGTCCACATATCCACAGTTTTCAGCTGGAGTCACTGGTATTTTAAGATCTCCAAAATATTGTTGCTGAATGATAAATTATATTACAAACAGACTGGCACATTCAGATCTTAGGCTGAGTTTTTGGCACAAATGCACTGCTTCCCCAAAGCAAGGGAGGGAGTTACCATCAACTGCTCTTGCACACCAAAGAGTTGGTTACAGAGCTGCACTAGTAGAGGTCCCCATGTGGGTTATCTGATTGCCCTTTTGACTGGAAAACAGAGGAGAAATTAATAAATTGGATAGGAAAACCAAAAAAAGGTAATAAAAAGACATTTCCAGTTAATGGAAAATAGTATTAATCGGGAAGCGTGTTTACTATAGTTACATTATTTTAAATTTATTTTACATTATCATTTCATAAAATATCTTCAAAATAATCAAAACTTGTTGCATACATGAAGCTGGCAGAAGGATTTGAACAATCAGGATAATGAGGAAACTCGCAAGAACTTTATACTTACAAGCTTTCTTTAACTGGAATTTATTTTTTAAATTGGAGTTGTAAGCATTCAAAAATTAAGGCAAATCTTGTTCATGTCTCCACTGTCAGATTTATAGTTATAGCATTTTTTTGCTTGATTATTGAATTAAGAGTAAATTTTAAATTGCTCTCTAATTTTAAGTGAACAGTCATTGCACATTAACCAAACTTCCAAATCTGTTAATGTGTGCTGGTATAAAGTAATCTCATAGGACTGTGTTAATCACAACAGAGGCTTTTGGAATTATACTTAAAGTCGATGGGAAATGCAGAAAGCATCTAATTTTACATACAATAGTTTAGTGCCATGACGCATGAATGATTTTATTTTATGATATAAAGGTATTAAAATAATGGGTATTAAAATGAAACCAGCTCAGAGCCTGGGGAAATTTAAAATTTTACGGTCACCAAAAAAAATCACTTTCATACAGTTTGCCTGTGATTCCAATGTAAGCCAACAAAATATTTGAATGAAATATTTTAACTTAGTTTCTTCATGACATGGAAAATATCCATTTCTACTTGTTTCTAAGTAACAGTGACAGAGCAGAATAGCTCTGCAGAGAGGTTAATAGATTAAATGAATGGACAAAACTGTGGCAAATGTGAGGTCATCCACTTTGGATCTAAAAAGGATACAGCGGAGTACTTTCTAAATGGTGAAAAGCTAGAAAGAGTGACAGTCCAAAGAAATTTGGGGGTCCATGTACACAGATCATTAAAATGTCAGTTATTAAGGGAGTCTTAACAGCGCACTTTGAAAATCATGGTATGACTAGACAGAGTCAACATGGTCTCATGCTCACGAGAAGTGCAACAATGAAAATACAACAATAAACGCAAGAGTTATAAAAAAAAATTAGAACAATTTAAAAAGGGCTGGTACATTTTTGCTTTCAACAAGATGGAGGACACAGTCACATGACAAATACCATCTCCTGCATTAAAATACACATCCATGTCTGCTCAGAACTAAAACTCATTAACCCCGTCTGCATTGAAATGAGACAGCTCATCACACATGGATTTGAGCTATTCACAAAACGAGCTGAAACAAAGACACTCACAGACTCTACATCTCCAGCTACACTTACTACAATAAGGTGTGAACATCTGTCAAAGGGGCTGAAACACTAATTTAAACAAAACACTACCTGTGGTCATTTGGGAGGTGACCAGTGGAAACCAGACACGCCATTTTACACCAGGCCATAACAATGGTTTTATGAAAGGGAAATCATGTTTGATAAATTTATTAGAATTTTTTGATGACGTAACTAGTAGGGTAGCTAAAGGGAAGTCAGTAGATGTAATATACTTGGATTTCTAAAAGGCATTTAATAAGGTGCCACACAAAAGGTTAATACGCAAGATTACAGAATCGATACAGCACAGGAGGAGGCCATTCAGCTCGTCATGTCTGCGCTGGCTCTCTGAAAGAGAAATTTACCTTGTGCTACTCCCCGGCTTCTCCCCGTAGCCCTGCACGTTCTTCCTTTTCAGTTAACAATCCAATTCCCTCTTGAATGTCCCGATTGAACCTACATCCACCACATTCTCTGGTAGTGCATTCCAGATCCTAACCACTCACTGTGTGAAAAAGTTTTTCACCATGTCGCCATTACTTCTTTTGCCAATTACCTTAAATTTGTGCCTTCTTGTTCTCGATCCTTCCACCAATGGGAACAGTTTTTCCTTAAGTACTCTGTCCAGACCCTTCATGATTTTGAACACCCCTATCAAATCTCCTCAAAACCTTCTCTTCTCCAAAGAATACAGTCCCAACTTCTCCAATCTATCCTCATCCCTGGAACCATTCTGATATAGACAGATTTTTGGTCTCTCAGGGAAACAAAGAATAGGGGAAGCAGGCGGGAAAATGGAGTTAAGGCAGAACATCAGCCATGTTTGTATTAAAGCGTGGAGCAGGCTCGAGAGATTGTATGGTCTACTCCTGCTCTTACTTCTTTTGTTCTTATGTCATGAACAGGTCCTGAAAATAATCAAAAAGGCTAATGGAATGCTGGCCTTCATATCTAGATGACTACAATACAAGGGGCTTCAGTTGCAAAGCCGTGGTTAGACCACACCTGGAGTACTGTGAGTAGTTCTGGGCACCACACCTGAAGAAGGATATATTAGCCTTGGAGGGAGTGCAACATAGATTTACCAGAATGATACCTGGACTCCAAAGGTTAACTTACAAGGATGATTACACAAACTAGGGTGTATTCCCTGGAATTGGAATGTTAAGAGGTGATTTAATCAAAGTTTTCCAGATATTAAGGGGAACAGATAGGGCAGATAGAGAGAAACTATTTCTGCTGGTTGGGGAGTCTCGTATTAGGGAGCATAGTCTAAAAATTTGGGCCAGATCTTTCAGGAGTGAAATTAAGAAGAACTTCTACATGTAAAGGGTAAATTTTAAATTTGAGACTGATAGATTTTTGTTAACCAAAGATCAATTGGGCAAAGGAAGTTATGTAGAGTTAGGTCAGAGATCAGCCATGATCTCAATGAATGGTGGAACAGGCTGGAGGGGCTAAGTGGTTTACTCTTCTTCCTATGTTGTTTTCTATTTTTTCCCCTAGGAATTACAATTAGGTGCATATTGTCCAGCAACTGCTTTAAGGTGTTGGTTCATATTAACTTGTTTCTCACTCGCTCAAATGTAGGATAACATAGTTTAGTATACTAGAGTTTTTTTGCTGGTACTATTTGGGAACTTGCATGTCAGGAACAATAAATTTTATTTTATACTACTTATAAGGCAACATCTCACTTTTTTGTTACTTCTCTCTGAACTACTTATTAGAATCTGTTTTAAGCACTTTCCATTGTCTCCATTATACTTTCCAGGGATTTTCTCACACAGTCATGATAATATTCTCAGCATTCTTCAGTTCCTCAAGAATACTGAATGTGGTCTCTCCCATCCCGTTTTTCTCCTCTCATCTATGAAAATCATCAGTCACTCTTACATCTGTTCTTGTTCATTTTTTACTTCTGTACTATGGCATTTGATCTCTCTGTTACTGTCCTGGTCTCCATTTCTTTCAGACGAAAATAGCTTCCCTTTAATTTTTTCACAACTAGGGAGTTAACATAGACTTCAGAGGTAACTGTGGAGATGCTGGAGATGCTCTGGCCAGGATTGGTTAGATAAGAATGGTATCAAGTGAGGGTAGTTCCACTCAGCTCGATGACAAAGGAGAGGAGTTGGAGGAGGATGGAGTGGTTGACTGTATCAAACACTAAAAGAGAAGTCGAGGAGGGATAGTGCACTTTGGTCACAGTCACAAAGTATGTCATTTGTGACTTTAATTCGGGCTGTTTCAATGCTGTGGCAGAAGCAGAGACCCGATTGCAAAGATTCAAATGTGGAGTTACAGGAAGATGGGCACAGATTTGTGAGACAATAATACATTCAAGGACTTTGGAAAGGGAGGTTTGAGATAAAGCGATAATTTCCAAAGACAGAGGGATTGAGGGTTAATTTTTTGAGAGGTTGATGACAACAATTTTGAAAGGGAGGGAAATAGTATGAGGTAAAGGATCAGTTTACTATTCAATTAGCATCGGAGCCAGGAAGAGAAGTTGGTTGGTCATTAGTTTAGTGGAAATGTGGTTCTGGGATGAACAGGTGGTCTCTGGGACAAGATAAATTTGGAGAGGGCATGAGGAAAGATAGAGAAAAACATAGGTTCAGGGGGGAGCTTGGTGAGGACAAGGAGAAGGCAGTGTTACAGCAGAATCAACTGAATAAATAGTCTCAATCTTAGTGACAAAGTCCATGAGCTCCTTAAACTTGCTTGTGGATGGGACAGAGAAGCAGTGTTTAAGGAGATAGTGGTAGTTGAGAAAAGAAGCCAGGGGGCCAATTTGCATTCTGGGATGATCTGGTGAGTGGATTCTGCAGAGGAGAGCAAGGTTCAATAGTGTTGGATGTAGCTTAGCCAGATCTGATAATAAATAGTTCAACCAGTTGTGAATCCTATATACTCATGTCTACCACTTTGACTTGAGAGTGCGAGTATTGGGGAAAATACCGGGAGATGGGAAAGAGTAAGGATTTTACCGGGGACATGACATAAAAGGTGGAGCTGAGGGAATAATTGAGTAGATCAGCAGTTGCAGAATTATTGGTCAGGATTTTCTGGTGGGCTTTGGGACCCTGATGTCGGGACCAAATGGGGGTCCTGAGCCTACACTTAACAGCAGAGAGGCTGGAGGCACATCTTCCCAGATGCAGCCTCCTAATTGGCAGCCTCCGCACTCTCGATGCCAATCAGAGGGTTGGCAGCTCTAGAGCCTCAACAGCCCCACTGGGAGAGCTGGGTACTGCTGAGGCAGGTCAAAGAACACGAGGACGTCTAATCATGGAGGCACCCTCAGAGGTGTAAAATTAAATAAATTCTGGGGGGCTCCTCAGAGCAGTGGGAAAACCACTCCAATTGGATCATTTGGTCTGCAAATGCAGCCTTTCCTGCCTGCGGCCCCGTCAGTGGGACATGGAGTCTCAGGCTCCAATTTCCTCAAAATCCCCCCCACCGCCACCAGCCTACCGCCTCCATTAAACTGGCACCTCCACACGTGGCCAGGGGCCACTCTGCCATCAGCAAAATGCTGGCGAGGCTGCAAAATCTCCCCTGATTTGAAGAATTTTAAAGCAGAGGAGAGAGAGGTGGAATAACAAGAAGCAATGGAAGGAGGAAATGGTACCAGAGGAGAATGGGGAGAGACCGATGTGTATTTGGTGATAAGGGCCACATATTGGGATAGATATGTCCTGGTCGTAAACAGAGGATAGGGAAAATATTAGAGCGCCCAAAGTTAAAGTCTGGGCCCTTTGGAGATATATCAAATTGTGTGGCACATTCTTCATGCAGTATTGAAAATATGCCCACGCAGACATTTTTGTTTTACGAGCACAAATGGAGAATTTGGCTATTAATGCACCCAATCTTGCAAGTTAAGGAATGGGGGCATTAAAATGAATAACAAATTGGTACACTTAGTTTCATTTAGATGGTATTTTGTTAAAATGATTTCATTTATTTGCTGGCTACAGAATCAGGTAGCACAAAGACCTCAGCTTGTGTGATTCAGCAACTGTGGGAAGACAGCAAAAAAAGCACCATGTTCAAAGAGCTTCCAGTACTGAAGGTCAATAACCTTGTGCTTTTGTGAATCAAAGAACATTTTTAATTTTGCTGGTCCAGGTGTCTAAATAGTTTGCTGGCTTCTTATCTACTCCCTTAGCAATTAATTAGTTTGTGAAGTCATGGTGTCATTAGTGAGCAGAGTTGCCTGAGGGACAAGGCAAAGTGAATGTTGGAAACTCATTGGCCCTAGTAGTTGGCCTGGGGGGTTGACAGCACTGAACATTGACATATCTGTGCTTATGAATATTGTAGTTACCTTCTGCAGAACAACGGAGCTTTAAGAGGAAGTTGCAAGGCAGCATGACAAGTGAGTACATTCGAATAATATATACATTGGTGCATTTTTGAAGCATTTTAACTTGCCATTGTAGATCAAGTGTGAGAGCCTTGCTGCAGTAATATCAGAGCACATACCTCATTCTGCATGTTTGTAAAATTGCCAAAGCAATATTTTGCAACATCAGATTCTGTTAGGGAGCTAAGTAGATGGAATAAAAACAAGAAATGCTGGAAATACTTAGCAGGTCTGGCAGCATTTGTGGAGAGAGAAACAGAGTTATCGATTCAGGTTAGTGACCCATGAATAGATGGATCTGTTTGCCTCAATCGCCATTGTTTTCATATCTAGGCTTTAGATTTAATTCAGGGCTTGAAGGTGTTGGATGGTGAATTTCATAATCTGGCTCTTTTGTGCTAATGTCTCAAATATGGCACTAACATTGTATTATTCTCAGCTTTGAACGAGACAGCGTTGTGTGGCAAAAAATAGTAATCTCACATGGTGGTCGAAATTAAATACTACTTTTAATGATCTGCCTATGTGCAGTATTTTGATAAAGTCATTAACTTAGAAATGCACAGGACTGGAAAAGACCATCATGGCTCATCTGACCAGTTTCATGACTTTGTTAAAATAGAGCACAAGTGCGCTAATCAAATCATTAACATTGTGCTTGGAGTCATTTCTACTCCATCAAGTACCAAGGAATGCTCTTGTGAGTTTGGTATTAAGTTAAATAACCCTTTGAGCTCCATAAAGATTCCCTAGCTTTCCAAGTAAACTTTTGTTACTTTCATAAAATGTGACTCTTCTGTTAATGTTTGATACTGACTGTCACTGGTGGCCCACTAGTATGTTGCAATGGTACACAACATAGAGAACTGGGAGAAAAAAGATTCTTCTAAGACTCCACATAGGTAGCAGGAGAATGTATAACTTATGTAGCGCCTATCTATAGGCCTGATGAGGCACATAGGGCCATGTAGTAGAGGGAGATGTGTAGGGAGTTGTTGGGAGTGATTAGAAGGTCAGAGGATACATTTGTGGACCCTGGATACATGGTTCTACAATCTGATTCCTGGGATATGAGTGGTTAAAGGTAAAGTGGTCTCTTGTTCTGCAATCTGATTAGTCAAGTAGTCTCTATTACATTTCAAAACTCAGCACTACATTCACATAAACAGAAGGTTTTAGTATAGATACACTGTTTTAGTTATGGGGCAGCTATTCCGTAGAAGGATTTCAACATTGTAAACCATAATACATTTAATAAGAAATCACTTCAGTCCAAATTACAATGACAGTACTTAGCTCATCCTATTTCCCTATTCAGTTGTAACACTTGAGAATTTATAGAGTTCAAATGAGTAAATGCATCGATTGATTTCATTGATTAAGCAGTTAATGGACTAATTGCTTTGAATGTGCCTCAGTGACTTTGCACAAACTGGCCGTATCAAAACAGTTTATTTTTGGAACCTTCTTTAAGCATAGATTAGATGATGTTCCTTGCCACTACTTTAAACGACCATCTTATCCATATGAATTTTTTGCCCACAACGTTTGTATTTCAAAGATACATATTTCGTAGATTCACTTAAAAATTAGTATTAGTTTTTCTGTCTTAATATCCAAATGTAATTATTTAATAGTAAAATAACCCAGAACATGTGATGTTGAATCTTTGTTTGATTGGTGTACATCATCAGGTAGTGATGGGGGCTGAAATGCCTTGGGAGTTGTGATGGTTTCCCAATTTAACTGTTGGGAGACTGGCACAACCCTTCTGAAGAATGGTGGACAACCAATTGAGCCACTGTTTCTGGGAGTTCTTGGGGTCTAGAAAGGGCTGAATGTCTGTCCATCCTATATCTGGGCACTTGGATCAAAGGGGATAGGGTCAAGGGCTGGGTTTCCCTTCAATAGGAGTTCTTGTGTCCTTGTACAGGACACATTTTCATATTGAGTATCAGTATGCTGAAGAAGCGGAATATGGGCCTCCAATTCTGGCAGGCCCGACCAGGAGTAGTTGGGGATCCAGGCCAAGATCAAGATTTAGATCCCTGAAGATGAGAGAAATATTTTATTTTAAATTAAAAGAAGCCTGCTTAGAATTTGTTTTCAGACAGAGGAGCTTCCAGCATTTCCAGGGGGGCAATCATGTTGCACTATGCGACACTTTTGATGGGGTTGTCTCAGATGCATCCCCAAACAGCCCCTCGTGCCTGCTACGCCATTCAATACAATCTTGGCTGATCTTCTGCCTCAACTCCACTTTCCCACCAGCTCCCCATATTCCTTGATTCCCTCAGTGACCAAAATTATGTCTATATCAGCCTTAAGAATACTCAACAATGGAGCATCTACAACACTCTGGGGTAGAGAACTCCAAAAAATTCACAGCCCTCTGAGTGAAGAAATTTCTGCTCATCTCTGTCCTAAATAGTTGACCCCTTAGCCTGAGGCTGTGCCCCGTGTTCTAGATTCCCCAGCTAGGGAAAACAATCTCTCAGTGTCTATCCTATCAAGCCCCTTCAGAATCTTATACTTTTCAATGCGATCACCTCTCATTTTTCTAAACTCCAGAGAATATAAGCCCAATTTACTCAGCCTTTCATCGGGCCAACCCTCCCATCCCAGGAACCAATCTCAGGAACCTTCGCTGTACCGCCTCCAATGTAAGTATATCCTTCCCTAAATATAGAGACCAAAACTGCACACATTACTCCAAGTGTGGTCTCACCAAAGCCCTGTACAATTGTAGCAAGACTTTCTTATTCTTGTACTCCAAATGCCTTGCCAAAAAGGTCAACATGCCATTTGCCTTCCTAATTGCTTGCTGTACCTGCATACTAACTTTGCGTTCCTGGTAGAAGTACATTTAGAAGTTTCACGCCTTTAAAAAAAAATTCTGATTTTCTATTCATACAACCAAAACTCATAACCTCACACTTCCGCACATTATGTTCCATCTGCCACCTTGTTGCCCACTCACTTAACCTGTCTATATCTCTTTGCAGCCTCTTTGTGTCTGCCTCACAGCTGACATTCCCAACGAACTTTGTATCATCGGCAAACTTAGATACATTACTCTCGGTCTCTTCGTCTAAGTTATTAAAATAAATTAATATAGATTGTAAATAGCTGAGACCCAGTATTGATCCTTGCGGCAGCCAACTTGAAAATGCCCCATTTATCCCTAATCTCTGCTTCCTGTCCATTAAACAATCCTCCATTCATGCTAATATATTACTCCAAGAGCCCTTATCTTGCATAGTAACCTTCTTTGTGGCACCTTATTGAATGCCTTTTGGAATTCCAAGTACATTGCAACTACTGGTTTCCCTTTGTCTACTCTACTAGTTATATCCTCAAAAGACAAATAAATTTTTCAAACACGATTCCCATTCATAAAACCATGTTGACTTTGTCTGATCATGCTATGATTTTTTAAGTGCATTGTTAAGACTTCTTTAATAATAGATTCTAACATTTTCCCGATGACTGATGTCAGGCTAACTGGCCAGTAGTTCACTGTTTTCTTGAATAGTGATGTTACATTTGCGAACTTCCAATTTGCTGGGACCATTCTAGAAATGAGGGAATTTTGGAAAATCATAACCAGTGCATCCACTCTCTCTGCAGTTACCTTTTTAAGAACCCTAGGATGTAGGTCATCAGGTCCTGAGGATTTGTCAGCTTATGGTCCTTTAAGTTTCTCCAATACTTTTTCTCTGCTGATATTAATTACTTTAAATTCCTCACTCTTATTAGTCCCTTGGTTAATGTCTATTTCTGTTAAGTAATTTATGTTTTCAACTGTGAAGACAGACACAAAGGGCTGAATTTTCGCCACGGTGGCGGGAAAGAGGAGCCAGGTTTGTTTTTGGGTCAGAAACCTGTCTGCAGTGGAAAACTGATTAAAGTTCATATGTTTGTGTGGTGGTGCCCTTGATTGGTATGGAGATAGGTTTCCTGTCCACTTGGAGCCAGTGGGGCAGGAACATAGGCGGGTCAGATGAAGTGTGAGACTGATTTGGACTCCCATGGCAGCCATCACTGGTTGTCCTGAGGGAGAGATCTGAGCTTAGTGCCAAAGCCTTCCACTGTACCAGAGGGAAGTGAGATGTCACAAGGGAGCCGGAGGCCTGGCACCTGGGAGCAGGACAGCCCCTCGCTTCATCGATGCCGACCTGGATCTAATGTTGGAGGCTATGAGGGAGAGGAGGGAGGTCCTCTTCCTGGAGGGTGGAAGAAGGAGGCCCCCTCATCATGCAGCTGGACCAGCTCTCTGTTCAGTGTCATCTTCCTCTGTCTCCTCTTCTTCCTCCTCTCCACCTCCTGCTCCTCCACTGATTAGCTGTCTCCTTCCAGGGTCTTATTGTACTTAAGGTCCACACCTCTCTGGAGGGCCATGTAATGGAGAGTGCAGTGGACCACCACAATGACCCAGCCCTTGCAGGCACCAGAATCGCAACTTCAGAAACCTGATGACCTGCTCAATGGCTGTCCTGTTGAGCAGTTGGCATCAGTTGTTTTGCCTCTGTGCCTCTGTCTGGGGCTCCTGTAGAGGGGTCAGTAGCCATTTCTTCAAGGGATATCTGTTGTCCCCTCAGATCCATCCACACACTTTGGGGGATGGAATGAAGATTTGAGGCAGCTTAGACTGGAGGAGGATGAAGGAATCATGGCAGCTGCCAGGAAAGCAAGCACACACATGGAGGAAGCTCTTGTTGTGGTCGTGGACCAGTTGGATGTTGAGGGAATGGAAGCCCTTCCTGTTGATGAATCTCACTTACCAGTCACTAGGTGCCTTGATGGCCACGTGGGTGCAATCAATGATGCCCTGCATCTGGGGTAACCCAGCAATGGAGTTGAAACCCAATCCCTCTGTCCCTGCGAGGGTTTGTCTGTTGTTAAATGAATGTCCTGTCCAGCTCTGGCAAAGAGGGCATCAGTGACCAGCGGGATGCAGTGATGTGTAGCCGTTTTTGAGATGCCACTAAGGTCCAAGCTAATCCTTGGAAGAAGCCAGAAGCGAAGAAGTTCAAGGCCATAGTGACGTTGACAGCCACTGGCGGGGCATGGTGACCAGCGCTGTGAGGTGCGAGGTCTTTGATGACAAGGGCATAGATATCTTTGACCATCTGCCTTGGATGTCGCAGTATCCTGTGGCACTGGTTCTCTGTCATCTCCAGAGCCTGTGTTGAGGGTTTGGCCTCTGTTGGCTTCCTGCCCCTCTTTCCACTCCCATGCCCTCCTGATGCCTGGGTACTGCCCTTCCTGTGAAGGGTGTTGCCCCTCATTGCCACTGGGCCCAAAATCTGAGAGTCATATGCCCATTGCCAGCTGTAGTCTTCCTTCTGAGCAGATGGCCACCCGATTGTCCTTGTCCCTGCTCATCACCCCTGTGATTCCAGGGGGGGTGGGGGTGCAAATCCTGTTCAAAGCCCAGGTGCTGAGTGTTCATTTTCCCTGCCACCTGTGTAGCACCAAGGACACCCTCTAACCAAGTGCTTAGTCCTCCTTTGCCCCGCTGACCTTCTTATAGCTCTGGGATAATGCCCTGGGGCAACCATGAATGGCTCCCCACTCTTTACCTGCCTCTCTTCAGATGATCTATTTCTGAAGGCATGGATAACACGTGTCCCTTTAAAAACTTAAACTTCAGATGTTGACAAGCTCTTAACGAGCTTTTAAGCAGCTTTAATTAGCCTCAATTGGGAGGAGAGCAGGATTCCTGTCCGCCCTCCCCCTGCTCTGGTGATTAATGTTGGCACTGGGCATGACATCTTGAAACTGACGCACTACCCAATGCTGGTATTTTTGGGCACCCCCACCCACCTCTGTTCCTAACTTTGGGCAGCTTCAAAAGTTCAACCCAAAATATTTGTTCAACGCCCCTGCTATTTCTTCATTCCCTATAATAATTTCTGCTCGCTCTGCCTCTAAGGGACCTGAATTGACTTCAGCTACTCTCCTTTTTATATACTTGTAAAAGCTATTACAGGGCAGAATCTTCTCCCCTTTAAAATCAATTGTGGGGCGGGACCATTTTTGGGTCCAGATCCCACACTTGCCAGGAAAGTGCCTACCCGGCATGATCCTCTGGGAGGTGGCCTCCTAATTGGCTGCCTCCGTGTCCGCTGTCCAATAAAGGACAGCAGGCAGGTTCCAGAGGCTGCAGGCCCAATCAGTGGGCCTTCAGCCTTGGAAGGAAGGCAGCACCACCAGCAGAGGTGGGCATTGCCACTGCAGGAGGGGGACCTTGAGGGTGACTCCATCTTGAGGTGCCCTCTGAAAAAGTATTTACTTTTTAAAATTAAAATGTGGCCACAGCTGCCAGGCCACCCCACCACAGGATGGCCTGCGGCCACTGCTGTGACCTGTCGCTCCCTACTGCTTCTGTGGCGGAGTGGGGGGGGGGGGGGATGGTGGGGGCAGCGGGGGGATAGTAAGTACATGGAGGCTCTCGTTGGTCCCCGGCCTGCCGCTGGCAAGCTGCCTCCAGGCAACTGCTGGCCTTTGGCCTCAGTGAGGAGCCCGTCTGCTGCTGGGAAGATCCTGGCTGCATTCCCAATCTGCCCACAATTGGCCACTTAATTATGTAGATTGGCTACCCACTGCTGCTGGACAGGTAGCCCTTACCAGTTTCACCCCACCTCCGCCAAGATTGGCCAGTGGTGGAAGTCTGCCGGTTTCTGACCCAACGGCGTCATTTCAAAATTTCCTCCTGGTCCCTGGGAAGATTTTGCCCTTAATCTTTTTCGATTCATGGCTAGTTTACTTTCTTCTACTTTTTTTCCTTTTTATAAACCTTTTGGTCACCCAATGCTAGTTTCTTAAAAAAAAATCCCAACCCCAGGCTTAATAAAATTTGCAACATTATAAGCCTCTTCTTTTAATCTAATACTATCCTTAACTTCCCTAGTAAGCCACAGGTGGCTCTTTCTCGCTGAGGGTTTTATTTTTTAATGGAATGTATTTTTGTTGAACATTTTGAATTATTTCTTAAAATGTTTCCCACTTTTTTACCGCCATACCTTTTAGTCTATTTACCCAATCAACCATAGCCAGTTCTCCCATCGTACCTATGTAATTGGCTTTGTTTAAATTCAAGATTCTTGTTTGGGACTGGAGGATGTCACTTTCAAATTTGATGTGGAATTAAATTGTATTATGATCCCTTTTTCCCCAGAGGATCTAATACTATGAGATTACTAATTAAAGCTGCCTCACTGCACAATACTATATCTAAAATAGCTTTATCCCTAGATGGTTCCACAATGTATTGTTCCATGAAACTGTCAAGAATGCATTCTACAAATTCATCTTCCAGACTACCTTTGTCAATTTGTTTTGTCCAGTCTATATGAAGATCAAATTCCCCCATGATTATTAAATTGCTTTTGTTACAAGCTCCAATTATTTCTTGCTTAATGCTCTGTCCAATGGTATAACTACTGTTAGGGGGCCTATATACTATGCCCACCAGCGTTTTCTGACACTTGTTATTCCTAATCTCCACCCATAATGACAGCCAGGGGAAACATCCTCCCAGCATCTACCCTGTCAAGCCCCTTAATAATATATATTTCAATGAGGTCACCCGTCATTCTTTAAACTCTAGTGAATATCGGCCTGTTCTACTCAATCTCTCTTCATAGGACAATCTCCTCATCCCAGCAATCAGTCATGTGAAGCTTTGTTGCACTGCCTCTAAGGCAAGTAGATCCTTCCTTAGGTAAGGAGGCCAAAACTGTACACAGTACTCCAGGTGTGGTCCATCAAGGCCCTATTTAATTGCAGCAAGACTTCTTTACTCTTATACTCCAATCCTTTGTAATAAAGGCGAACATACCATTTGCTTTCCTAACATGCAGGTACAGCAAGTGATTAACTTTTAGTGATTCAGAATTGCTAAAGCTACAGCTGTCATGTCAAAGTTGAGAAGACGAGTGTGGACCAACAGCAAACTAACTGAAAATACAAAGCTCCGCATTTACCAGGCTTGTGTTCTCAGCACCCTCCTTTACAATAGCGAAGCATGGACAACTTATGCAAGGCAAGAAAAGCAGCTGAACAGCTTCCACCTCTGTTGCGTCATATGGATATTGGGCATATCCTGGCAGGACAGAGTGTTGAATACGGAAGTACACCAGCATACAGGGATCCCCAGCATGTTTGCCCTCTTGAGTCAGTGGCGACTCCGTTGGCTGAGTCATGCGCACCAAATGGATCACGGCTGCATCCCCAAAGATATGCTGAATGGCAAGCTTGCTATTGGCACAAAACCAACAGGTTGCCCACATCTGAGATACAAGGATGTCTGCAAGCAAGACCTCAAGTTGACAGGGATCAGTGTCGATGCATGGGAAGTCATTGCTGCTGACCAGAGTTCCTGGACAATGACAGTCAGGAAGGGCATGGATAAAGCCTTTGCACCCTATTTGCATCCGCGTCATAGCTTACTTTCCCTTCTTACTTTGTACCATCAGCAAACTTGAACATATTACACTCGGTCTCTTCATCTAAGTCATTGATATAAATTGTAAATAGCTGAGGCCCAAGCACTGATTCTTGCTGTACTCCACTACTTACAGCCTGCCAACTGGAAAATGTCCCATTTATTCCTACTCTTTGTTTTCTGTCAGTTAACCAATCCCTGCTAATCTATTATCCCAATCCCATGAGCCCTAATTTTGTGTAATGACCTCTTGGGTGACACTTTATTGAATGCTTTTTGAAAATCCAAATGCACTACATCCTCTGGTTTCCCCTTATCCATCCTACCAGCTACATCCTCAAAAATCTTTAGCAGATTTGTCAAACATGATTTCCCTTTCATAAATCTGTGTTGACCCTGCCTAATCATATTATGATTTTCTAGGACGCCTGTCACCACCGCCCGAATAATAGATTATAGTATTTGCCCGACTACTGATGTCAGGCTAACTGGCCTATTCTGGTCACTTTTTCTTTCTCCCTCATTTCTTTTATAGCAGGGTTATGTTTGCTACTTTCCAATTCAATTATATCAGTTAGTCAATTCTGCAAAATGCTCCTCACTAACATCTGGGGACTTGTGCTAAAATTGTGAGAGTTATCCCATGGAGTAGTCAAGCAACAGCCTGACATAGTCTTACTCACAGCATCATACCTTTCAGCCGATGTCCCAGACCCTCCTCCATCACCATCCCTGGGTATGTCCTGTCCCACTGGCAGGACAAACCACCAAAGGTGGCAGCACTGTACTATGCAGTCAGGAGGGAAAGGCTCTGGGAGTCCTTAACATTGCCTCTGGATACCATGAAGTCTCATTGCATCAAGTCAAACATGGGCAGGGAAGCCCCATGCTGATAACCACCTATCGCCCTCCCTCAGCTGATGAATCAGTACTCCTACATGTTGAAAATCACTTGGAAGAAGCACCGAGGGTAGCAAGGGCACAGGATGTACTTTGGCTGGGGGACTTCAGTGTCCATCGCCGAGTGATCATTACTGACCAAGCATGCTGAGTCCTGAAGGACATAGCTCCCAGATTGGGCCTCCGGCAGGTGGTAAGAGAACCAACATGACGGGGGAGAAAAACTACATTACTTCGTCCTCACCAATCTATCTGTCACAGAGTCATCTGTCCATGACAGTATTGGCAGGAATGACCACCACACAGTCCTCGTGGAGACCAAGTCCTGTCTGGAAACTGGGGGCACTCTCCATCTTGTTGTATTGCGCTACCGTGTTAAATGAGACAGATTTAGAATAGATCTTACAGCTCAAAACTGGGCATCCACAAGGCGCTGTAGCCATCAGCATCAACGGCAGAATTGTACTCCATCAATTGGCCTGGCATAACCCTTACTGTACCAATACTATCAAGCTGGGGGTGATCCCTGGTTCAATGAGGATTGTAAAAGAGTATGCCAAGAACAGCACAAGGTGTACCCAACAATGAAGTACCAACCTGGTGAAGCTACAACACAGGAGAAGCAGCATGCTAAAGAAAGAGCTAAGCGATCCCACAACCGATGAAACAGATCAATGCTCTGCAGTACTGCCATATCCTGTCATGAAAGGTGGTGGACAATTAAACAACTACTGGGAGGAGGAGGACTCATGAACATTCCCATTCTCAATGATGGCAGAGCCCAGCAACTGAATACAAAAGACAAGACTAAAGTGTTTACAACCACTTCAGCCAGAAGTGATTCATCTCATTCTCCTCCTGAGATCCCCACCGTCACAGATACCAGTCTTCAGCCAGTTCAATTCATTCTACATATAATAAGAATAAAACTGATTGGACCACCTGGCATCGACCTAGGCATCATATTCTGACATGACAAAAGCACACACAGCCCAGTCAATATTGCAAAGTGCTTTTCACTAGCATCTGGGGACTTATGCCAAAATTTTGAGAGTTGTCCCACAGACTAGTCAAGCAACAACCTGACGTAGTCACACTCACAGAATCATACCTTTATAGGCAACGTCCCAGACTCCTTCATCACCTTCTGTGGGTTATGTCCTGTCCCACCAGCAGGACAAACACACCAGAGGTAGCAACACAGTGGTATACAGTCTGGAGGGAAAGGCCCTGGGAGACTCAATTTTTTTTGGCAGAGGCTCTCTTAAAATCCATATACACAACATTCATTGCATTTTCCTTCATCAATCTTCTCTGTTACTTCATTCAAAAATTCAATTAGATTAGTCAAGCACGATTTGCCTTTTACAAATCCGTGCTGGCTTTCCTTAATTAATGCAAATCTCTCCAAGTGCCTGTGGATAGATTCCCTGATAATTGTTTCTAAACTCTTACCCACCACTGATGTTAAACTGACTGGCCTGTAGTTACTAGTAATGTCCTTGCACCCTTTCTTGAATAAGGGTGTCATATTTGCCAGTCTCTAATTCTCTGGCACCTCCCCTGTATCTAGTGGAGATTATGGCAAGCCCTTCCACTATTTCCACTCCCACTTCCTTTAGCAACCTGGGATGCAAGCCATCTGGACCAGGTGACTTATCCACTTTAAGCATAACCAGCCTTTCCAGTACATCCTGCTTATCAATTTTCACTCCATCCATTACCTCTGCCATCTGTGCTTCTACCAATATTTTGTCAGCATCCTCTTAGTAAATGCCAATACAAAGTACTCTTAAGTATTCTAGCCTTGCCCTCTGCCTCTAAGCATATATCACCCTCTTTGTCCCTAATAGGACCCACCCCATCTCTTACTATCCACTTACTATTTACATGCTGGTGGAAGATTTTGGGTTCCCTTTTATGTTTACTGCCATTCTATTCTCATATTCTCTGTTTGCCGGTCTTAATTTCCCCTTCACTTCCCCTCTCAACTTATTGTGTTTGGCCTGGCTCTCACTTGAAAATTGACCTGACATGCGTCATACACCCTCTTTTTTTGTTTCATCATATTCTCCATCTCCCTTGTCATTCAAGAAATCCTGGGTTTGGTTCCCCTACTTTTCGCCATTGTTGGAACATACCTAGCCTGTTCCTGAAACATCTCCTCCTTAAAAGATCACCTTTTGTTCCATTACAGTTTTACATGCCAGTCTTTGGTTCTATTTTACCCTGGCTGGATCCCCTCTCATCCGACTGAGGTTAGCCCTCTACTAATTTAGAAGTTCCACTTCAGATTGTTCCTTGGTCTTCTCCATTACTAATCTAAACCTTATAGCACGATGATCACTCTTAACCAAGTGTTCCTCCACAGACGCTTGGTCCACTTGGCCCACCTCATTCGCCAACACCAGATCCAGCAATGCCTCCTTCCTAGTTGGACCGAGAACATATTGGTCAAGGAACTTCTCCGGAACACATTTCACGAATTCCTCCCCCTCACCATTTTTTTTAACATTATCCAAGTTGATATTTGGGTAATTAAAGTCCCCCAGTATCATAACTCTATAATTCTTGCACACCTCTGTGATTTCCCTGATTTACGCCCCTATCTCTGTGTTACAATTTGTTTTCCTTCTCTATTTTTTCTGAACACCTTGTATCCATGAGTATTAAGTGCCCAGTCCTCACCATTTTTAAGTCACATTTCTGTTATTGCCACTACATCATATTCCCACATGGCTATTTGTGCTTGTAGTTCACCAACCTTATTCACCACACTTTGTGCATTAACATACAGGCATTTTAATCCTGTCTTTGCATTCCTCATAGCCCTTCTCAGTCTGCTTCCAATATGTAATTACTCCCTTCTCTAGTACTGTCACTTTGAAACTAACTGATCAAACAAATGGGATCACATCCAAAAATACAACCCACAATGTGTAACAATGTACACAAGCGACTTCCTATGAAGAAGAATTATACACCATACCCTACTGCAAGACCCACCTGAGATGCATATTCATCTACATGGCTCACCAGCCAAACCTTATCAAAGTCACAAGTAAGTCAAAGTAAATATCCCTCCTCATCCTTCTCAACCTATCTGCAGTCATTGAAATGATTGACCACCACCATCCTTCTCCAAGACTTCTCTGTCGCCCATCTGGCTGGAACTGTGCTTGCTTGGTTTCATTCTTATTTATCAAAACATAGATCCCCTGCAATGGCTTCTCTTCCCATTCTTGCACTTTTACCTCTGGAGTCCCCCGAGGATCTATCCTTCACCACCTTCTATTTCTCATCTACATGCTACCCCTCAGTGATAACATCCAAAAACATCAGGTTCCACATGTATATTGATGACACTTAACTATCTCACCGCTACCCCTCTGGACCTCTCCACTGTTTCTGATTTGTCACACTGTTTGTCTGACATCCAATTCTGGATGGGCAGAAATTTCCTCCAACTGAATATTGGGAAGACAAAAGACATTGGGCTCAATTTTGCGAGCTTCAAAAATGGCGGGGCACATGTGCGGGATTTACTCTGCGGAACCGCCACGATATTAAATGTGGCGGCTCATTTACATGGTTGGGGCAGACCGCACCACCCCCCCCCACCCCCCATCCCTGATGATGTGCAGGGGGCAGGAATTTTGTCCCCAGCAACGGCGGCAAGTGGCACTGCACAGGCTCTAGCACCATTTTTAAAGGATTTCAAGCCCTTCCATTGAGTTTGAATTTTTAAAGTTATAAGCATTATAAATTTAAAATAAAAATTTGTATAAAAGTTTCAAGCCTCTGTTTCACCCCCAATGACCAAACAATTCATTCCTGTCCTCACCCCCCCCCCCCCAAAATACTTACCTTGTGCACCTGACCTTCCCCCCCCACCCCAGAGTTCACAAACTTTAATCTTTACCCCTTCCCACAATCCCCTAGACCAATGAAATTAGTTTGACCCCACTCTCGCACTGAGGAACTTACCTGCTCCACCCTCTCCACTGGTGTTCCGCCTCACATCACTGGTCAGAGATCAAATGGCACAGGAGTGTCGGCTACCGACTGCAATATTGGAGCGGGACAGCCGGCAGGACCAGGTAAGTAATTCATGTGTTCATTAACATTAATTAACATGTTAAAATGGCAGTCCATCGCCGAACGGTGGGGCTGGGGGGGGTGGGGCGCCACGAGGCCTCGCCACCGCCGGTAATATGGGGCAGGGCCTTCCCGACGTCAGGGAGCATTGCGAGCCTCTCCCAGAGGCATTTTCCAGCATCCCCCACCCCCGCCACGACCTCCAGCGTCTGGGAGTTGGTAAAATTCAGCCCATTGTCTTTGGTTCCCGTCACAAACTCCAGTACCTTGGCACCATTTCCATCCCAGACAATTGTCTGAAACTGAGTCAGATCGTTCGCAACCTTGGTGTTGTGTTGGACCCCAAGATGAGCTTCTGACCACATATCCATCGCCAAAACTGCCTAATTCCACCCACGTAATATCGCCCGACCCTGACCCTGCCTCAGCTCATCTGCTGAAATCTTCATTGATCTCTTTATTACCTGTAGACTTGACTAGTCCAATGTTCTCTGGCCAGCTTCCCATCTGACACCTTTCATAAATTTGTGCTCATCCAAAACTCTGCTGCCTGTTTCTTAACTCACTCCAATTCTCATTCATCCATCACCCCTGTGCTTGCTTCCATTAGCTCCCAGTCCAACAAAGCCTCATCCTAGTTTTCAAATCCCTTCATGGCCTCAGCCCTCCCTTCTGTGACCTCCTCCAACCCTACAAGCCTTTGAGATCTCTGTGCTTCTCCAATTCTGGCCTCTTGCGCATCCCCTATTTTAATTGCTCCACCATTGGGGTTGTGCTTTCAGTGCCTTGACCCTAAGCGCTGGAATTCTCTCCGTAAACCTCTTTGCCACTCTACCTCTCCTCTTTTGAGATGCATCTTAAAACCTACTGCTTTGAATGCAGGAGCTTGTAGTATGGGTATGTTTTTAAAAACTGTATTCTTTAATGCAGTGACCTCACACCAAGTCTGCCCGGAAACAAACCTGGGATCTTGGTTACCATGCAAACAAGGAGCCCGAATCAAAGACCCTTTTGAAAGCAGAAGGCAACATTGTAACACCTGAAGAAGTATGAGTTACACACTCTCAGAATCTCAGATTGTAAACAGGGAACCAGGGGCTCTGAAGGTGCAAACTTGTGTTGAAATTTTTAATACCTGGAAACAAAAGGAGGCCTGGGTGGTTCTGCTGTGGCCAGAATTGTGGACTCTGCATAAGTGGAAAATACAAATGGCTATTGACTTTTGATTATGGATAAATTCAACAGACATTCAGAAGTCTGGAGGTTGTAAGGAAGACTGCAAGACGAAAACCATCAGTGGCAGTCTCAGAAGAGAGGAAAAGGCTGCTAGAATTTGAAACCAATACAAAAGCTGAGGTTTGCAGAAGGGAAATAAAAGACCAACAGGGTCACCAGAGATTGCCTTATTCATGGAAGTCGAGGTCGAAAGTGCTCGGAAGAAGTGACCAACGAGGACATTGACTTTGAGAAGGACTGGGAGATCCAACACATTGCAACTGGGAGGAGTTTGGGGCTTTTAACTGCAAAGATATCGCTTCAGTGAGGACATTGTGTGAAATATAAATGTACTGTGGAGTTTTCAAGTGTTTATAAGTCAATGGGAAATACCTTTCTCTGTAATTTAGTGTATAAGCTACTTACAAAGTATTGCACTGTTAAGGTTGTTTTTTTAGTTTAGTTATATTAAAAGTCTTAAAATGTGAAATCTTTTGTGTTTCTTTAAATTGGTCTGGCGAGTTCATATCTTGTGTTTTAACATTAACGGTCTCACTGAGTTCGCAACATTGTCTCTTTGACCAAGTTTTTGGTCAACTGCCCTGATATCTCCTTCTATGCTCAGTGTCAAAAATATTTATTGCTTTCACTCTTGCTAAATGCCTTGGAATGTATTGCTACATTAAAGGCACTATAGATATGTGTTATTGTTATATTCTGTTTGTAATCGATAAATATTCATGGCCACCATTCCTCCCTCAATGAACCAATACCATTAAAAAACAGATTGAAAGATCATTCATCTCATGGCTGTTTGCGGGATATTACTGGCATAGAATGGCTGCCATATTTGTCTACATAACAGTCATTGTACTTCAAGAGTTAGTTATTGTGAAATTTTGCTGTAATAAACTGGTATACAAATGTAGGAATTTAAATAAACAACTGATAAATTCAGACGTTTCCAAGGTAAATTGTGTAGTTAGTGGTTCTTTGATAAATGGTGAGCTGGGAATAAAACAAGAAAGTATCATCAGATGACATTCATCTTCAGCCAAAATGATTACTGAAGCATTCTTGTATTAAAAAAGCTGATTTACTGTTTTAAAAAAGCACAAATTCACAATAATGGCCAGAATTTTATGTTGGACAGGAGGCCCCGCCCAGCGGCCAAAAAGTTGTGGGCAAGTCCGCCTCCACTGGACCTGGGAGCCACACCAGGATTTTAACCCACCCCACCCCCCAGGCCTTCAATTGGCCTTGGTTGGGACTTCCACCCCTCCAAGGCAGGAGGTTCCGCCTCCAACAGCGCCACCCGGAGCGGTGGCCACTGCTAGGACTGTACCCAGCAACAGGAGGGACACCAGCCTAGAGACACGGTAAGTGTCTGGGGCCTTGCTGGGGACAATTGGCTGGACCCCGGCGAGACAAGGGGGGAGGGGTTGGTTGGAGGGGCATATTGTTTAGTGGAGGCAGTTGGGATGTGGTAGGGGGGGCCCTCCATGGGGCACAGGGTGACTGATCAGGAGACCCCCACCAGACCCACCTCAGCTGCCACCAGCCGCTGGTAAAATACCAGCAGCGGAGGGTGGCCCTTAAGTGGCGGATAATTGGCCATTTATGGGCCTTGATTAGCCTGAGGTGGACAGGCCTTTTCTTGCTGCTGCTGCCCCTTATAAATTTGCAGCAGGGGTGGGAAAGCATCGGGAACGGCATCCCCTCCTCCCACTCAAGTTCCTAAGGAGCTAGTAAATCTAATTCTATTAAGATCCGTATTTGAGTCTGTTAGAACTTTCCTGTTCTCACACCACTTTTTTCTGTCCCAGGATTCTAAAAATGCTCGTCTGTAGCTACCTGCATGATATTAGGAGATGTGGGAGAGTGCCTAGACTGACTTGGTTTCCCATTTCAATTTCTTCCCTCTGTTTCAAAGAAGACCAGGAGTGTTCTCCCCAGTGTCCTGGGCAATATGTATCCCTCACCAAAACATTTGGTCATTATCAGATTGCTTTTTGTGGACCTTACTGTTTCCCTACACCACAATAGTGACAAATTTTCAAAACTACTTAATTAACTGTAAAGTGCTTTGGGACTTCCTGATGTCAGGAAAGGTGTTATATAAATGCAAGTCTTTTTTCTTTTTCTTCCCTCCATTGAAGTATCACTGAGAAATATTACAAAAAAAAGTGACAAGAAGTTGATAGATGACTCAAAGAGGGGCTGTACTGTCCCATTACGGTAAACTCAGGTTGGCATATTTAGAATAACAACAAGCATTTGTATGGTCTCTTTAATATAAAAAATGTACCAAGGCTCTTCACAAATAGGCATTAATAATAACAGGCACACAGCCAGGGAAGAAATAATTAGGAGGGCTGATTGAAGACTAGGTCAAGAGATGGTTTGAAGAGATTTTTGAAAGATTGAGAGATTAGTGCAGTGGCACAAATGTTTAGGGAAGCAGTTCCAAAGAACTGGACAGAAGCAGCTTCAGGCTAGCCACCATTGGTGTTTCAAAGGAAGGGTGTTGCATATTAGGCTGGAGTTGGAGTAACAGCATCCACAAGGAGATATAGGACTGGAAATTAATACAGAGATAGGGTGGGCAAGACCACGAGTGATTTATAGAACAAGAATTTTCAATTGAATTCATTAAGGGATTTGGGGGAGGGGGTGGCGGTGTGCAAAATAGCTTAGCAGCACATAGTTGATGAGCAAGTGGGACATATTGTAGGATACAATATGTATAGCGGATTTTGACAAATTGGACTTTATGGAGATTGGACTGTGGGTGGCCAACAAGGAGAGAATTTGAGTAATAGAACCTGAAAGTGACAAAGGCACGTTTAAAGTTTTAGTTTTAGAGGAACTAATCTATGGGCAGAGGTGGACAATGTTGCAGAGATCAAAGAAAATGGTCTTGCTGATGGATGAGATGTGGGAATTAATGCCCAGCTCAGAATTGAAGGGAAAGTCAAGATTATGAATGATTCAGTTCAGCCTGAGAAAGTGGCGGAGAAGAGGGCTAGAGTCAATACCAAAAGAAAAGGCAAGTTGGGGGGGGAGCTGAAAGGCTGAATTAGGACTTTCCACTGTTGAAATTAATGGAAGTTGCGACTCATCCAGAAATTGATATCAGAGAAGCTGTCTGGCTTCTTTGAAGGTAATGAAGGTAATCAAGAGATTGAGAGAAGTGGTGGATATCAGCAGGGTACATTTTGCCAGTGGATATTGTCACAAGAGACAGCAAGTAAAGATATAAGAAAAAGTGGCCAAGAATAGATCATTGGTAGACCTTGGAGGTGGAAAAGAAGCCGTTGCTGGTGATGCGCTGGCTGTATCTAGAAAGATAGGAATGGAATCATGCAAAGGCAGTTTTGTGGAGGTGGACATTTGAAGAGAGGCATTAGAGAAGGATGGCATTATCAACCATATGGAATGCTGTGGAAAGGTCAAGATGGCTGAGGAGGGACATTGCACCATGGTTACAATTACAGGCGATGTCATTTGTGACTTTGCCATGGGCTGTCTTTGTGGCATGAAAAGGGCAAAATCTAGACTGAAATGATTTGAAGAGTGAGATTTAGGAGGGATGGACATAGAGCTGAAAGATTAGAGATACAGCGCTGAAACAGGCCCTTTGGCCCACCGAGTCTGTGCCGACCATCAACCACCCATTTATACTAATCCTACACTAATCCCATATTCCTACCAAACATCCCCACCTGTCCCTATATTTCCCTACCACCTACCTATACTAGTGACAATTTATAGCGGCCAATTTACCTACCAACGTGCAAGTCTTTTTTGGCTTGTGGGAGGAAACCGGAGCACCCGGAGAAAACCCACGCAGACACAGGGAGAACTTGCAAACTCCACACAGGCAGTACCCAGAATCGAACCCGGATCCCTGGAGCTGTGAGGCTGCAGTGCTAACCACTGCGCCACTGTGATGATGACATGCTTGAGGACCTAAGAGTGAAAAGGGAGATAAAGGTAAAGTGGCAGCTGGAGAGAATGGATGAGTCAAAGTGTTCTTTTTTTGAGAAGGGATGTGACAACAGTTTTGAAGGAGAGAAGGGTGGTGCCTGAGGAAAGGGAAAATTGATAATGTCAGCTAGCATAGGGATCAAAAAGTGTAACTGAGCGTTCAGGAGTTGAATAGAGAGGGGATTTAGGAAGCATGAGTTGGATCTCATGGGAGAAATGGGCTTGGAGAGGGTGGTGGGGTGATTAGCGAGAAAGTACCAAAGACAGAGGGCTGAACTTTATAAGCCTGCCACCGAAATTGGCAGCGGGTGAAAACAATGGCAGCTCGCCCGCGTGGGCCACATGTCAAAGAGCCGCTGCAATTCCAAGCGGGGTGGCATATTTAAATAGCCAGGGCGGGCCGCCCCCTCGATCACGTGGAGGAGGCAGGCTGTCCGTCCGCAGCAATGGTGTCAACTGCCTGTGCGCAGGCGCTGTCGCCATTTTTAAAGGGCTGTTAGCCCAATGGTAAATTTAAATATTTAAAAGAATATTGAATGAAAGAAAATGAATACATTTCTCTTGCCCATCTCCCACCCCCCCCAGTATAAATTAAATTAATTATTTGCCCTTTGCCCCCCCAATAATACTTACCTTCACAATCTGACCTTCCCCCCACAAACTGTACGAACTTCCAACTATAACCCTTCCCACCATCCCCTACACCCGTGAGGTTCATTTGACCCCGTCACCCAACTCCCACACTACTAAACTTACCTCCTCCCCGCTCCCCACCAATGTTGTGCCTCGTTTCCCTGGACGAGGATTTGAAGACACAGCAGTGCCGTCTGCTAGGATGAGGTTCAGGAGGCGACGGGAAAGTTATTAATGTAGGTAAGTAAATTTATTTGAATAGTTAATTTACGGTCCCATCGCTGAGTGGCGGGGGTGAAGGGGGGGCACCACAGGGCCTCGCTGCTGCTGGCAGTATCGAGATGGGCTTTGCCAGCGTCGAGGTCCATGGCAGGCCTCATCCAGGGCGATCTTCATGCTCCCCCGCCAGGGATCCTGACGTTGAGGCCTCTATAAAATCCAGCCCAGAGTCTCTATAATGCACTACAGTAGGTGGGAGATTTGGGGAATTTTGGGGTAGCGGGGGCAGCTGTATGGATCTTCTTGATATTGCAGACAAAGAAATATGTGAACTCCTTGCATGTGGTGTTTGAAATTAGGGTTGTCAGAGTTAGGTGTAGCATTCAAGAAAGATGAAGGTTCTCAGGGTGATGCTCCTGGAACTCACCATCTCTGCCAAGCTCTCTAGGGCAGGTGAATGTACATCTTCAGCGTGCTTTTCCCACTCGTCCTCCTCCACTAAAGTCTCCAGAGAGGCTTCAGAGAACTTGGGGGCAGCTTAGTGACTCATTTCTTCATTCACATCAAGTCTGCCAGAAGTGAATGCAACCTTCCGTTCTGAGGTGCATTCATGCTTTAAATGTCTAAATAGATTTGGCAGCCCACTGAAAATCCTACCCTCAAAGTAGGCAGACTGCCTTTCCCAACACAGTCAGGTGAACAGCTTGACAAGCAGATACAAATGAAACACAAGAACTAAAATATTTTGGGTCTCAAACTGATGACATCAGGCAGTTTTGATGCTTGCCCCACCCATGCCTGTCCAAAACCTGCATTCAGTTAAAATTCCCTCCATTTTGTTCAAAAATCATGTAATGGGGTAATGAGTGATGGAAGAGAGCAAAGATGTGAGACTTCAAAGGGTTAAATGTGTTAAACGATATGAAAAAAGTTGGTATGGGTGATGCCAGTACAGTGTTTCTTGAACAAGAACCAATGTGCAATGTAATACATACAAAGGACACCGCATCAATGTTGAGTCAGAGAATATTCATTTGCCATTTTGTATTTCAGTATGCTTCCCTGTTACTCAGCTGTAACTAATCTTTGCTGACCTTGTGAGTCCATTAAACTACTTCCGAATCTGTAAAGAGGTCCTATTGTGATTGAGGTACCACACCACAGTCACTTTCTTTTGCATTTCATGGCTTCTTCTCAACTTTTCCAGTAATTGCACCCCTCTCATTTCTTATCGGTGTCAATAAAGGCTCAACAACAGCCTCGGAAAACTTTGCTGTATATACTTTCCCTCTGCTCGTGTGCTCTCTTATCAGAGCCTTCTCACCTCTTGATATTGAATGGCCCCTTTAAATCATGAAGCTGCACCCTTGCTTTTGAGATTTTCTGCCACTCATGGTTCTATTCTTCAAACATTATGCAAAGCACTGACCCTGGGATATCTGACACCCAGGAGCATTGTGTATTTGAAATGAAGTCTGCTGAGAATTGGAACTTCTACTTATGAATATTTCCATTTGTTTTTCCTCCCCTGTCTTCCTATTTTATAACAGGTCATGGTGCTGAAAAGAAGTCTTTTCATAAAATCAATACGGAAGGCTATTCAATCCATCATGCCTGTGCCAGCTCTTAGAAAGACCGATTCAATTTTTCCCACTCCCCTACTCCTTCCCCAGTAATTTTCCCCGATGGCTACTGCCAGATTGTTACAAAAAGATAAAGCAAGTGAATATGGAAGTAAATTCACTTCCACTGCATGTTTATTGTTGAATTTGTGAACATTCACCAGGGACATCTTTTCAGAATGCATGCAAATTGAATGTATGCAACAAGCAATAATTCAAACCTTCTTACCAATTTTTATGTACAATGTATGTAGACAGGGGACTGTTCATTGAGCACCCATGTCAGTAATTGCTGAACATTTGCACAGAGTTGTGGATTTCATGTAAATATCAATATAGTTATTTCAGCCGTCAGGTATCACACCATTTCAATGCAGTTTCAAAACAAAAGTCTAAAAAGATGACTTAGTAAGAGGAGACTCTTCTATGATTGTGACTTCAAAGTATGTGTGAGAACCAGGAGGAAATATCAGAGAGGAATAGCAAGGTGCACAGAATACTGGGGGAGATAGATAGCACGAGAATAGGAAACAGTAAGTTATTAGGTGGGGTCAGAGTAAGGGAGAAAGTAATAAAGTCTTAATCAGGGTTAACATGCAAGTATGTGAATGCACAGAGTGTGGTTAATAAGACTGGTGAGCTATAGGTGCAGATTGACATGTGGAAATATGATGTTGTGGCTAAAACAGAGACCTGGCTAAAAAAAGGGCAGGACTGGGTGTTAAAGAACAAAGAACAGTACAGCACAGGAACAGGCCATTCGGCCCTCCAAGCCTGCGCCGATCTTGATGCCTGTCGAAACTAACACCTTCTGCACTTCTGGGGCCCATATCCCTCTATTCCCTTCCTATTCATATATTTGTCAAGATGTCTCTCAAACGTTGCTATCGTATCTGCTTCCACCACCTCCCCTGGCAGCAAGTTCCAGGCACTCACCACCCTCTGTGTAAAAAACTTGCCTCGCACATCCCCTCTAAACTTTGCCCCTTGCACCTTAAACCTATGTCCCCTAGTAACTGACTCTTCCACCCTGGGAAAAAGCTTCTGACTATCCACTCTGTCCATGCCGCTCATAACTTTGTAAACCTCTATCATGTCGCCCCTCCACTTCCGTCGTTCCAGTGAAAACAATCCGAGTTTTTCCAACCTCTCCTCATAGCTCCCCTCCAGACCAGGCAACATCCTGGTAAACCTCCTCTGTACCCTCTCCAAAGCCACCACGTCCTTCTGGTAGTGTGGCGACCAGAATTGCACACAATATTCTAAGTGTGGCCTAACTAAGGTTCTGTACAGCTGCAACATGACTTGCCAATTTTTATACTCTATGCCCCGACCGATGAAGGCAAGCATGCCTTATGCCTTCTTGACTACCTTATCCACATGCGTTGCCACTTTCAGTGACCTGTGGACCTGTACGCCCAGATCTCTCTGCCTGTCAATACTCCTAAGGGTTCTGCCATTCACTGTATACCTCCCACCTGCATTAGACCTTCCAAAATGCATTACCTCACATTTGTCCGGATTGAACTCCATCTGCCATTTCTCCGCCCAAGTCTCCAACCGATCTATATCCTGCTGTATCCTCTGACAATCCTCATCATTATCTGCAACTCCACCAACCTTTGTGTCGTCCACAAACTTACTAATCAGACCAGCTACATTTTCCTCCAAATCATTTATATATACTACAAACAGCAAAGGTCCCAGCACTGATCCCTGCGGAACACCACTAGTCACATCCCTCCATTCAGAAAAACACCCATCCACTGTTACCCTCTGTCTTCTGTGACTGAGCCAGTTCTGTATCCATCTTGCCAGCTCACCTCTGATCCCGTGTGACTTCACCTTTTGCACCAGTCTGCCATGCGGGACCTTGTCAAAGGATTTACTAAAGACAAAAGGATTTACATAGACAACATCCACCGCCCTTCCCTCATCAATCATCTTCGTCACTTCCTCAAAAAACTCAATGAAATTAGTAAGACACGACCTCCCCTTCACAAAACCATGCTGTCTCTCGCTAATAAGTTTGTTTGTTTCCAAATGGGAGTAAATCCTGTCCCGATGAATCCTCTCTAATAGTTTCCCTACCACTGACATAAGGCTCACCGGCCTATAATTTCCTGGATTATCCTTACCACCCTTCTTAAACAAAGGAACAACATTGGCTATTCTCCAGTCCTCTGGGACCTCACCTGTAGCCAATGAGGATGCAAAGATTTCTATCAAGGCCCTAGCAATTTCTTCCCTTGCCTCCCTCAGTATTCTAGGATAGATCCCATCAGGCCCTGGGGACTTATCTACCTTAATGCTTTGTAAGACACCCAACACCTCCTCCTTTTTGATAATGAGATGACTGAGACTATCTGCACTCCCTTCCCTAGGCTCATCATCCACCAAGTCCTTCTCCTTGGTGAATACTGATGCAAAGTACTCATTTAGCACCTCACCCATTTCCTCTGCCTTCCTGCATAGATTCCCATCTCTGTCCTTGAGTGGGCCAACCCTTTCCCTGGTTATCCTCTTGCTCTTTATATATGTATAAAAAGCCTTGGAATTTTCCTTAATCCTGTTTGCCAATGACTTTTCATGACCCCTTTTAGCCCTCCTAACTCCTTGCTTAAGTTCCTTCCTACTGTCTTTATATTCCTCGTGCTTCATCTGTTCCTAGCCTTCCAGCCCTTACAAATGCTTCCTTTTTCTTTTTGACTAGGCTCACAATATCCCGTGTTATCCAAGCTTCCTGAAACTTGCCAAACTTGCCTTTCTTCCTCACAGGGACATGCTGGATTCTAATCAGCTGACGTTTGAAAGACTCCCACATGTCAGATGTTGATTTACCCTCAAACAGCCACCCCCAATCTGAATTCTTCAGTTCCTGCCTAATATTGTTATAATTAGCCTTCCCCCAATTTAGCATCTTCACCTGAGGACTACTCTTATACTTATCCACAAGTACCTTAAAACTTACGGAATTATGGTCACTGTTCCCGAAATGTTCCCCCACTGAAACTTTGACCACCTGGCCGGGCTCATTCCCCAATATCAGGTCCAGAATGGCCCCATCCCTAGTTGGACTATCTACATACTGTTTCAAGAAGCCCTCCTGGATGCTCCTCACAAATTCTGCCCCATCCAAGCCCCTAGCACTAAGTGAGTCCCAGTCAATATTGGGGAAGTTAAAATCACCCACCACTACAACCCTTTTACCTTTACATCTTTCCAAATTCTGTCTACATATCTGCTCCTCTATCTCCCACTGGCTGTTGGGAGGCCTGTAGTAAACCCCCAACATCGTGACTGCACCCTTCCTATTCCTGAGCTCCACCCATATTGCCTCGCTGCATGACCTCTCTGAGGTGTCCTCCCGCAGTACAGCTGTGATATTCTCCTTAACCAGTAATGCAACTCTTCCACGCCTTTTACATCCCCCTCAATCCCGCCTGAAGCTTCTAAAGCCTGGAACATTTAGCTGCCACTCCTGCCTTTCCCTCAACCAAGTCTCTGTAATAGCAACAACATCATATTTCCAAGTACTAATCCAAGCTCTAAGTTCATCTGCCTTACCTGTTATACTTCTCGCGTTGAAACAAATGCACTTCAGACCACCAGTCCCGCTGTGCTCAGCAACATCTCCCTGCCTGCTCTTCCTCTTAGTCCTACTGGCCTTATTTACTATGTCCTCCTCATTTACTTCACTAGCTGCCCGACTGCTCTGGTTCCCACCCCCCTGCCACACTAGTTTAAACCCTCCCGAGTGACACTAGCAAACCTTGCAGCCAGGATATTAGTGCCCTTCCAGTTTAGATGCAACCCGTCCTTCTTGTACAGGTCCCATCTGTCCCTGAAGAGAGCCCAATGGTCCAGATATCTGAAACCCTCCCTTCTACACCAGCTGCTCAGCCACGTGTTTAGCTGCACTATCTTCCTATTTCTAGCCTCACTGGCACGTGGCACAGGGAGTAATCCCGAGATTACAACCCTAGAGGTCCTGTTTTTTAACCTACTACCTAACTCCCTAAACTCCCCCTGCAGGACCTCATCACTCTTCCTGCCTATGTCATTGGTACCAATGTGTACCACAACCTCTGGCTGTTCACCCTCCCCCTTCAGAATGCCTTCTGTCCATTCAGAGACATCCTTGACCCTGGCACCAGGGAGGCAACATACCATCCTGGAGTCTCTTTCATGTCCACAGAAGCGCCTATCTGTGCCCTTGACTATAGAGTCCCCTATAACTATTGCTCTTCTGCGCTTTGTCCCTCCCTGCTGAACAACAGTGCCAGCCGTGGTGCCACTGTTCTGGCTGCTGCTGTTTTCCCCTGATAGGCCATCCCCCGCAACAGTATCCAAAACGGTATACTTGTTCGAGAGGGGGATAGCCACAGGGGATTCCTGCACTGACTGCCTGCCCCTTCTAGCGGTCACCAATCTATCTGCCTGCACCTTGGGTGTAACCACTTCTCTAAAACTCCTGTCTATGACGCTTTCCGCCACCTGCATGCTCCTAAGTGCATCCAGTTGCCGCTCCAACCGATCCATGCGGTCTGTGAGGAGCTGCAACTGGGTGCACTTCCTGCAGATGTAGTCGTTCGGAACGCTGGAAGCGTCACGGACCTCCCACATCTCACAGGTGAAGCACTTCACCCCTCTAACTGACATTTCTATCACTAATTAGTTAATTGATATAAAATAAATAAATACTTATTAAATCCTTACTAAATTATGATACACTTCACTATGTGGTCCCTCGTGCTAGATTTCTACAATAAATATTAAATGTTGTCTAAATACAGTAATTTCCTCCCTCTGGTTTAGTTACTCTACTTATTAATTAGTTAATTAGTGTTTTAATCAATTTTTATCAGTTTTATTTTCAAATTCGGTACAGATTCCCTACCAGCCAATCAGGTCACAGCTTTCCTGTGACGTCACTTTTTCAGTTTTTTTTTACCACCCGAGGTAACTTACCAGTCTGGAACTCCACCCTCCGAGTCTTCTCCGAGAAAAGTTTTTTTATATACTCACCGCTCTGGAACTCCGCCCTCCGAGTCTGCTCCGAGAATCCTCGAGGTAAGTTTTTTTATGTACTCACCGCTCTGGAACTCTGCCCTCCGAGTCTGTTCAGGAAAGATAGGAAAGGAAGAAAAGAGTGAGGAGTGGTGGTATTGATTAAGGAAAGCATTATGGTGCTCGAGAGAGAGAGGATATCCCAGAGGGGTCAAGGACATAATCTATTTAGCTAGAGCTAAGGAACTAAAAAGGTGCAATTACATTGCTTGGGGTAGCCTATAGGCCACCAACTAGTGAAAAGGATGAAGAGGAACAAATTTGCAAGGAAATTACAGAGAGATGCAAGAATTATAGAATAGTTATAATGAGAGACTTTAATTATCCAAATATAGACTGGACAGTAGTAGTGTAAAGGGCAGAGTTCTAGAGTGTGTTCAGGAAAATTTTCTACAGCAGTATGTTTCCACTCCAATGAGAGGTGAGGCACTGCTGGACCTGGTTCTTGGGAATGAGGTGGGCCAAGTGGATCAAATATCAGTAGGAGAGCATTTAGAGGACAGTGATCATTGTATCATAAGGTTTAGGTTGGTTATGGAAAAGGACAAAGAAGAATCTAGAGTAAGAATAATTAACTGGAGAAGGCCAACTTCAATGGGGTGAGAATGGATCTGGGCTGGATAAATTGGAATCAAAGGTTGGCAGGAAAAACAGTAGCTGAACAATGGGAGAGATAGAGATAGTTCGGGCACAGTCGAGGTATATTCTCTTGAAGGAGAAAGGTAGGTCAAATAAATCCCAAGCTCCCTGAATGACAAAAAAGATAGAGATGAAGATGAAAAAGAAAAAGTGTGCTTATGACAGATGTCAGATAGATAATACAACGGAGAAGCAGGCTGAATATAGAAAGTTCAGAGGGGAATTGAAAAAACAAATAAGAGAAGCAAAGAGAGAGCGTGGAAAAAGATTGGCAACTAACATAAAAGGGAATTCTGAAGTCTTCTTTTAGCATATAAATAGTAAAAGGATGCTAAAAGGTGAAGTCGGGCAGATTAGGGACCAAAAGGGCGATTTACACATGAAGGCAGGGGGAATAGCTGAGGTATTAAATGAATACCCTGCATCTGTCTTTACGAAGGAAGAAGTTGCTACCCAGGCTACAGTGAAAGAGGAGGTAATTAATACACTAGAAGGTTTTAAAACTGACAAGGAGGAGGAATTAGGTAGGCTGTCTATACTTAAGGTCGATAAAGCACCAGAGCCAGATGAGATACATCCAAGGATACTGAGGGAAATGAGAGTGGAAATTGCGGAAGCACTGGCCATAATTTTCCAGTCTTCTTTAGACTCAGGAGTGGTGCCAGAGGATTGGAGAATTGCAGATATTACACCATTGTTCAAAAAAGGATGTAAAGATAAGCCCAGCAACGACAGGCCAGTCAGTTTAACTTCGGTGGTGGAGAAGCTTCTAGAAACCATAATTTGGGACCAACTTAATAGTCACATGGACAAATGTGGGTTAATTAAGGAAAGCCAGTAAGGACTTGCTAAGGGAAAATCATGTTTAACTAACATGTTGGAGTTTTTTGAGGAGGTAACAGAGAGGGTTGATGAGGGAAATGCTGTTGATGTGGTGTACATGGACTTCCAAAAGGCATTTGATACAGTGCCACACAACGTTCATGTGAGCACAATTGTAGCTCATGGAATAAAAGCGACAGTAGCAACATGGGTACAAAATTGGCTGAGTGACAGGCAACAGAGAGTAATGGGTAATTGGATGTTCTTTTGGGCTGGAGGAAGGTTTGTAGTTGAGTTCCCCAGGGGTCAGTGTTGGGACCCTTGTTCTTTCTGATATATACTAATGACCTAGACCTTGGTGTACAGGGCACAATTTCAAAATTTGTGGTTGATATGAAACTTGGAACGGTTGTGAATTGTGAGGAGGATCGTGTAGAACTTCAAAAGGATGTAGACAAGTTAGTGGAATGGGCGGACAAGTGACAGATGAAGTTCAATGTGGAGAAATGTGAAGTGATTCATTTTTGTGGGAAGAAGATGGCGAGGCAAAATAACATAAAGGGTAAAATTCTAAAGGGCGTGCAGAAGCAGAGGGACCTGGGGGTATATGTGCATAAGTCATTGATGGTGGCAGGACAGGTTGAGAGCGTGGTTAATAAAGCATACAGTATCCTAGGCTTTATTAATAGGGGCATTGAGTAAAAGAGCAAGGAGGTATAAGACTTGTTTAAGACACTAGTTCAGCTTCAGCTGGAGTACTGCATTCAGTTCTGGGTGCTGCACTTTAGGAAAGATGTGAATGCATTGGAGAGAGTTTTTTTTTTAGAACATTACAGCGCAGTGCAGGCCCTTCGGCCCTCGATGTTGCGCCGACCTGTGAAACCATCTGACCTACACTATTCCATTTTCATCCATATGTCTATCCAATGACCACTTAAATGCCCTTAAAGTTGGCGAGTCTACTACTGTTGCAGGCAGGGCGTTCCACGCCCCTACTACTCTCTGAGTAAAGAAACTACCTCTGACATCTGTCCTATATCTATCACCCCTCAACTTAAAGCTATGTCCCCTCGTGTTTGCCATCACCATCCGAGGAAAAAGACTCTCACTATCCACCCTATCTAACCCTCTGATTATCTTATATGTCTCTATTAAGTCACCTCTCCTCCTCCTTCTCTCCAACGAAAACAACCTCAAGTCCCTCAGCCTTTCCTCGTAAGACCTTCCCTCCATACCAGGCAACATCCTAGTAAATCTCCTCTGCACCCTTTCCAGAGCTTCCACATCCTTCCTATAATGCGGTGACCAGAACTGCACACAATACTCCAGGTGCGGTCTCACCAGAGTTTTGTACAGCTGCAGCATGACATCGTGGCTCCAAAACTCGATCCCCCTACTAATAAAAGCTAACACACCATATGCCTTCTTAACAGCCCTATTAACCTGGGTAGCAACCTTCAGGGATTTATGCACCTGGACACCAAGATCTCTCTGTTCATCTACACTACCAAGAATCTTCCCATTAGCCCAGTACTCTGCATTCCTGTTACTCCTTCCAAAGTGAATCACCTCGCACTTTTCCGCATTAAACTCCATTTGCCATCTCTCAGCCCAGCTCTGCAGCCTATCTATGTCCCTCTGTACCCTACAACATCCTTCGGCACTATCCACAACTCCACCGACCTTAGTGTCATCTGCAAATTTACTAACCCACCCTTCTACACCCTCTTCCAGGTCATTTATAAAAATGACAAACAGCAGTGGCCCCAAAACAGATCCTTGCGGTACACCACTAGTAACTAAACTCCAGGATGAACATTTGCCATCAACCACCACCCTCTGTCTTCTTTCAGCTAGCCAATTTCTGATCCAAAGCTCTAAATCACCTTCAACCCCATACTTCCGTATTTTCTGCAATAGCCTACCGTGGGGAACCTTATCAAACGCCTTACTGAAATCCATATACACCACATCCACTGCTTTACCCTCATCCACCTGTTTGGTCACCTTCTCGAAAAACTCAATAAGGTTTGTGAGGCACGACCGACCCATCACAAAACCGTGCTGACTATCGATAATGAACTTATTCTTTTCAAGATGATTATAAATCCTGTCTCTTATAACCTTTCCCAACATTTTACCCACAACTGAGGTAAGGCTCACAGGTCTATAATTACCAGGGCTGTCCCTACTCCCCTTCTTGAACAAGGGGACAACATTTGCTATCCTCCAGTCTTCCGGCACTATTCCTGTCGACAATGACGACATAAAGATCAAGGACAAAGGCTCTGCAATCTCCTCCCTAGCTTCCCAGAGAATCCTAGGGTAAATCCCATCTGGCCCAGGGGACTTATCTATTTTCACACTTTCCAAAATTGATAACACCTCCTCCTTGTGAACCTCAATCCCATCTAGCCTAGTAGCCTGAATCTCAGTATTCTCCTCAACAACATTTTCTTTCTCGACTGTAAATACTGACGCAAAATATTCATTTAACACTTCCCCTATCTCCTCTGATTCCACACATAACTTCCCACTACTATCCTTGATTGGCCCTAATCTAACTCTAGTCATTCTTTTATTCCTGATATACCTATAGAAAGCCTTAGGGTTTTCCCTGATCCTATCCGCCAATGACTTCTCGTGTCCTCTCCTTGCTCTTCTTAGCTCTCCCTTTAGATCCTTCCTGGCCAGCTTGTAGCTCTCAAGCGCCCTAACTGAGCCTTCACGTCTCATCCTAACATAAGCCTTCTTCTTCCTCTTGACAAGCGCTTCAACTTCTTTAGTAAACCACGGCTCCCTCGCTCGACAACTTCCTCCCTGCTATGTAGAGTGTAGAAAAGATTCATGAAAATAGTTCCAGGGATGAGGAACTTCAATTATGAAGATAGATTGGAGAAGTTGGAACTGCTTTCCTTGGAGAAGAGAAGGCTGAGAGGAGATTTGCGAGAAGTATTCAAAATCATGATAGGTCTGGACTGAGTGGATAAGGAAAAACTGTTCCCACTCGTGAAAGGCTCAAGAACAAAAGGGTACAGATTGCCAAAAGAAGCAAAAGCGACATGAGGAAAAACTTTTTCATGCAACAAGTGGTTAAGATCTAGAATGCACTGCCTGAGAGTGTGCTGGAGGCAGGTCCAATCGAGGCCTTCAAAAAGGAATTAGATTGTTATCTGAAAACGTAGAATGTGCAGGGATACAGGGAGAAGGCGGGGAATGGCATTAGGTGAATTGCTCATTCGGAGAGCCAGTACAGACAGAATGGGCTCCTCTAAGCTCCACAAATGTAGCCTTTGCTGCAATTGCTCCAACTCCCTGGTCACCCTCTCCACAGATCGGGGCCCCATCCAAGGAATCTACCTTCTTCTGGCCCATTGGCTGGTTGCGTCATCCAATATTTTGGTAGCCTGGAGCCAGTGGGCAGCCCGGGGATGCTCAATTGCTGGCCATGGCCTGTTAGTCCGATGAGACCCCCATTCTCAAAATGGACCAAGCCTTCTACCTGGGTTCTACTCTGGGAGAAATTCCAGCCCATGACATGCTATTAGATATTTTGGAGAGTAATTTTGACTTCAGATGATAATATCAAATGGACAATATCAGATCATCCATCTCTGCAATTTTCTTTCTAATGAAGCCAATGAGGTGCAGGGATGGTGATGAGAAAGAGTGAGTGGGTTTGCACTGATATTGGGTAATGAGGCAGTGTGGGTTGCTGCTTTGGGAGAGAATAAAGGTGGGAGTTGCAGTGGGCATTGTGAAGGTTTCTAGGGTTGAGCAGATAAAACTAAGTGCTCATCGAGCAGGCTGAAACCTGAGGTGTATAAGAAAGGACAGTGGATTGGAGCATGATTACATTAGATAGAGAAATGGGAGGTGTTGCTGATGGGGATCAAGGAAACGTAAATGAGGAAGAAAGGATCATAGCAGGATCAGAAGATGACCAACAGGAAGAGAGGGATGGGAGCTCAAGAACAGACTGTCAGTCAAAACAATGCATGTGGTAGACAGATGGGCTTTGTGTTAGATGGAGAGACCTGTTCCTTTATACAAAACTATGCAAGTGTAAGAAATATTTATTCGGAGTAGCAAATAAAGTCCTGGTGATGGTTGAAGTTTGGGCCCTAGCTGGCAGATGGATAGTGCCAAAGCTAATGATAAGGGTCCAAGCCTTAGCTGGTGCTTGGGTGAGGTCTGAGACCTTGATGGTTGGTGATTATTTATACTGTCATGAAGACCCCACCTGCCAAGAATGAGGCATATTAATTTCATCATATGAACATTAATTTTAAACTGTGCTGGAATGAAGAAATGATTTGTTTCAAGAGATCAGCAGTGGCTGGAAAACATTTGCATACTAGGAGACAGTACCTGGAGACAATATAACGGCTCCCTGATCCAATTAACCCAAATGGATTTTGATCACCAGACATTGAATGTGTAAGAAAGCCAGCATTCTAGGGTGTCTGCTAAGATAGAGAATCCACAAATGCAGGAGTTTGTTAAAACAGCTAGTCACATGACTAACCTGCTGGCCCAAGTTTTGTTTGAACTGCTCACAGCACAGTTTGGGTCAGATTTGTAACTGAACTTGGAAGAAGAGAGCCTCTCTCCTGGCTAGCTCTCTCCCTCTCTCATGAATCTCTGGATCCACTGAAGTCACTTAAATCTCAAGAGAGAAAAGACTGCTACATCGAAACATGTTTTAAAGCGTGCACTGGGCCCCAACGAAACGGCAAGACTTACCTGCAATCAAAGACTCTACATCAGACTCAAAGAACTGTAAATAGATCCCAGCTATTGCCTCAGACTTTTCCCCTTTATTCTTTCTACTTTTCTGTCTCTATCTGTCTGTGTGTTTATCGCATATGCATGTTAGCGTGGTTGCGTCACGTATTCGTAGTCGTTAACCGAATTAGAGTTTAAGGTTAATAAACTTCCACCTTTCTTGTTTAAATCTAAGAAAACCTGTCTGGTTGATTTCTTTGCCTTACAATTGGGGGGCAGTGAACAAGGATTCAGTGAGGGGGAGCTAAAAACACCGTGTTTTTAAAAATTAAACCCTGTTACGGTTAAACCAGGCAAAGGCTGAGAGGGAACCCCTAGACCCCTTTCTCACCTGGTCGTAACAATACAAATATAGGAAAAGAATACACTGTTCACTCAGCCTTATCAAAGCTCTGGGAAATTCGTCTCCGACCTCCAAAGACAACCAAGCAAGTTCTGGGGGATTGCAGTGGCTCATGTCTCTTCACAATCACAACAATCTAGCAACTTACCACCTTTAAATAGAAATATCTTCTTTGCTCACTATGTCAAGTTCCCTTTTAAAGAATTGTAGTTCTATAAAGTTCTATACTCAACACATATCTTGACAATTTGATCCAAAGTGATGTGCCTAGGGCGGCACAGTGGCGCAGTGGTTAGCACCGCAGCCTCACAGCTCCAGGGACTCAGGTTCGATTCCAGGTACTGCCTGTGTGGAGTTTGCAAGTTCTCCCTGTGTCTGCGTGGGTTTTCTCCGGGTGCTCCGGTTTCCTCCCACAAGCCAAAAGACTTGCAGGTTGATAGGTAAATTGGCCATTATAAATTGTCACTAGTATAGGTAGGTGGTAGGGAAATATAGGGACAGGTGGGGATGTTTGGTAGGAATATGGGATTAGTGTAGGATTAGAATAAATGGGTGGTTGATGTTCGGCACAGACTCGGTGGGCCGAAGGGCCTGTTTCAGTGCTGTATCTCTAATCTAAAAAAATCTAATCAAACATAATTCTTTGCCAAGAGATTCTATAGGCTGACCTCTGGTCCTCCCATTCCTAACCATGTCAAATAACTTATGTAACCAGACTGAGTCCAATTCTTCATTATTTTACAAACTTCAATCTTAGACCCTAAAAGACTGCATTTCTTCAATGTAAATAGCTCTAAAGTTTTGAACCTATCCTTAAAATTTAAGAGCTCAAAGATTTGGTATCATTATGGTTAAAGGCCAGCTTGGGTCTGCAAAGGAAACCCGACCCGAGCCCGACAGAACCACATCCGACCCGAGCCCGACCCGGCCCGAGTCCTTTCATTTTTTCCTGCGCCCGACCCGACCCAAGCCCGACCCGACCACCGGAATGTTCACTTAACCTACCTTCTGTTTTTCACTTTTTAAGTTTGTGCAGATAAGCACCAAAAAATTGTAACTGGCCTTGAAAGGTTGTTTAAAAAGTACATGAAGATTGGAGCCACGCAGTCAGTGATTATTTGGTCACGTGTTAAACAGAAACCCATGGAGTTGTGCCCAGACAGGTTGTCCCACATTGCACCAATATCTGTATTGCTTAAAATGGAAGGACTCGGGCCGGGTCGGGCTCAGGTCGGGTTGGGCGTGGGAAAAAATGAAAGGACTCGGGCCGGGTCAGGCTTGAGTCAGATGTGGTTCTGTTGGGCTCGGGTCGGGTTTCCTTTGTAGACTCGAGCAGGCCTTTGCAGCCAGTGCAGATCTGCAGTACTGTTTGATTGAAGACTTCTGGTGGTTGATCAGCATCCACACCACCAGCACCTCGAAGGGCCTACAAGGCAAAAAAAAAAAATGCTAATGTTGACAAAGTATGTTGAACAATTTCTAGCATTGACATTTAATACAATTTTACATAAAGGTTAGTATCACTTTTAAAAAAAATATTCTTACCCTAGATTATTTGATGTCATGGATGATTCTCAACCCTCCAAAGCTTTCAAAGTGTCCACCTATCCTTTGAGATCTTTGTTAATCTGGCAGTGTTACAAACACTTACAATCAGCAAGCACTGCTTGTTAATTGCTTTTACACACTGGACTGTCTTGTTCCTCTGCAAGATTACAGTTCAGTCTTAGAAGAGATAAAGCATCCCAGAAGCCCTGATTTGAAGTATTAAAATGCAAAACAAGTTATCTAACAGCAATCAAATACAGTTATGTAGTTATTAAACATCTTTTTTCCAACTCCTTGAATACACAAAATTAAAGATCCCACCTCTCGGAACCGAACTAAGTTTTTGTAAATAACTTTCAAATACACACAGTATTTCTCTTTTCTATCAGAAATATCAGCCTGTCTCTTTTGAGACTTTCAAACAACATCTTGACTCCGTCATGATTTTAAAATCAGTCTTCTCATGAGATTATCCATTTTCTGTCCACAGAGAAAGACTTGCTCTTCTCGAGCACCTTTCACAACCTCAGGACGTCCCAAACCACTTCCCACCCAATGAAGGTCTTTGTGAATTGTAGTCACTGTTGTAAAGATGGAAACACAGCAGCCATTGCCCACAGCAAGCTCCCACAAACAGCACTGTGATAATAACCAGATAAAACAGAAACAAATCGTGTCAAAACGTAGATTGAAAAGAAAACAAATAACCTACTCCAACGAAGCACCCAATAGGCAGTTAGGTGAACATTTGATTTAATAGTCTCAGTTACAGACATGGCAAAAAAAAAAGAAAAGAACAAAAGGTCTAATAAATTATCATGTAAAAAAGAATAGAGTCAACAGTGGAAGGCTTAAGGGCAGTCCTCCGCTGGTCGATTGTCCTTCCAGCTACGCTGAAGTTCCTCTCACTGCTGCTACTGCTCACCGGAATGCAAAGTATACTTCTAGCCAACCTGGCCAATTTAGGGTATGCAACACTGTGTTCCTTCCACCAGCCCAACAGATCACACTCGTTTGCCATCGCCAACACACCAGGCTTCTGTGCTGTGTACTGCTGCAGTTCATTATTTGTGTCCATTTCTTCATGAACATTCTCCCATTCAGCAAATTTGGTCAGTGCTTTTTTGGCTGCTGTAGGTTCATCGTCAACCACTTTTGTTTCCTTCACAGGGCATTCTGTTTTAAAGTTGTTGATACGTCTCTGCACTTCAGAATGAACTTGGCCCTATCATGGCTGGACGACATTCACAGCTGATTAAATTTAGGCCAGAGAAATGTTGCTATCTTGTGCACGTCATTTACTTCAACTTTCTTCAGAAACCACTGTCTGTTGCCTGACAACAGCTTGCATTGGAGTATCTGAAGAAAGTGGCATACAGAGTTGTTTAAATTTCTCAAACCACGGAATTACCAGGTTCAATGTAGGATACTGGTCTCCCTCGAGTTCCCTCTGAGCTTCATAAAATGGTCAGAGGAAATCAATGATAAAGTGCAAGACATCGTGGGTGATGTTTTCCAGCCTGTACTTTTCCCCACGCTGTTCCATTTTCTCGTGCAGCTCATGATAAATATCCTGAATTTAATTCCGTGTCAGATACACAATACTGCACCTCGTTTCTGCCACGGGCTTTAAAGTTTTAGACAACTGTGCAGCAGGACCAGACTGCTTAACGGATGTTACCAAGGCTTTGGCATGATGTATAGTTTCTGCAACATCCGGAGCTTCGGAAGCTAATTCCTTTGGATCAAGTCGAAGGACTGTGTTATATACATGGCCCTGACAATCCAGACATCGATATGGTCTAAGAGCAAGCATTATGTTAGCACCTTGATCTGTCACCCAGACTAATTTATTTAGATTTGCTGGGTCGAATTCAAAAGTATTCACAAGCAGTTTTAAAATCTCACACCTGATGTTTTTGCCAGTTTTGGCGTCCTCCAGTGGAACTATTGCTCTTGTTAAAACTTTGGCGTTATGTTGAAAATCTACTGTGATGTAATGACAAGTTATCGACGTATAATGGATTTTACAGTAGTCATCCGTCCACATGACAGTTGTCATTCCCACATTCACATCCTTCAGTACGTCAGTAATCTGAGAAATTAGTTGTTTTCTCTTTTCTTCAGCCACAGCACGACACCTTCTTAAAACTGTAGTTGGATTTGGTAACGCACTTGATGCTGATACTCGACCATATGTAGCACCCACATTGATAAGCTCTTGTGCTAGCTCAAACTCTTCACCAGACTCAGTTTGGAAAGGTAGAATATCCTTACAACAGAGACTCATACATTTGTCTGTAATTTGTGATTTCTTGTGAGCAGGTAGATATTTTCACTCGTCTTTACAAACGAAGTTAGGTACGACTGACTTGGCCCTGCCGCGGGTCGAGTACAACCTTTTTCAGTGTGCCGCTGCAAAGATGAATTTCCTGTCTTTTTGCTATCATATTTTAGTAGAAGTTTGCAAGATTTGCATTCTTCAAATCCAGTTGGACTTTTACTATCATGGAAAACAGCTGCATTGAAATGTTTCAAAACAGGAGATTTACTTTTTCCAGCTTCAGGACTTTCCACGACTAAACATTCTCCATTTGACAGCATTTGCTTTACATCCATAGTGCACTCACTGTACTTATCACTTTTGGATGGATGGAATGGAAGGAAGCTATAGCACAAGTGCGATGACATCATAGAGACGCTCACTCGCTCACTGTGCAGACTCAGAGTCTGCGGAGTCCGGATGCATGTTTCCCTCCTTGACATCCTGGACTCCCAGCTCAGGCAGGTTGTTCAAATTTTGATGCTTACTTACTCTACTTCTCTTTTCCTCCCAGTAGAGCAAAAGGTAGCACTGTGTGTGTCCGACCCGGACCCGGCCCGGCCTGACATGAGCCCGAAAGCCGGACCCGGAGGAGTGACACGACCTGAACCTGACACATGTTGTCGGGTCCCCTCGGGTTTGGGTCAGGTAGCCATGCTCTACTTCACACATTTTTATATCATCCATAAACTTAAGAATAGTTACATTTAAATCTTCTGCTAAACAATTAATTAAGCAATAAACAGCATCTGACCCAGTATAGAGCCCCATAGAACTCCATTTATAACTGGACCCCAATTGGACCCACTCCCATTAAAGATAATTCACTGCTTACATGATCTTAACTAGCGGCCTAACCAACGTAATAACTATCCCATAATCCCCAGAGATACAAGGGCTAAAAATCCTTAGTCCATCGAGCACACTCCGATCATAACTCCAGTAGGAGTTTGGTGGAAGTGTCACAATTTAGACCAGGACCCAGTGATGCTGGGTCTTGATTTAGCTACAGAGTTTCCAATCAGGGCCCTTGAAGGCAGAGCCACTACCTGTCCCAATCATTGGCCACTGACACAGGAGAATTTTAAAATTTGCTCTTGGTATGTGGGCGTCGCTGGCTGGGCCAGCATTTATTGCCCATCCCTAGTTGCCCTTGAGAAGGTGGTGGTGAGCTGCCTTCTTGAACCGCTGCAGTCCTTGGGGTGTAGGTACACCCACAGTGCTGTTAGGAAGGGAGTTCCAGGATTTTGACCCAGGAACAGTGAAGGAACGGCGATTTAGTTCCAAATCAGGATGGTGTGTGGCTTGGAGGGGAACTTGCAGGTGGTGGTGTTCCCATGCATCTGCTGCCCTTGTCCTTCTAGGTGGTAGAGCTCGTGGGTATGAAAGGTGCTGTCGCAGGAGCATTGATGAGTTGCTACAATGCATCTTGTAGATGGTACTGCTGCCACTGTGCATCAGTGGCGAAGGTGGTAGATGGGGTGCCAATCAAGCATGCTTCTTTGTCCTGGATGGTATCGAGCTTCTTGAGTATTGTTGGAGCTGCACCCATCCAAGAAAATGAAGAGTATTCCATCACATTCCTAACTTGTGCCTTATAGATAATGGACAGGCATTAGGGTGTCAGGAGGTGAGTTACTCACCGCAGAATTCTCAGCCTCTGACCTGCTCTTGTAGTCGTAGTACTTATGTGGCTTGTCCAGTTCAGTTTCTGGTCAATGGTAACCTCCAGCATGATGAGAGTGGGGATTCAGTGATGGTAATGCCATTGAACATCAAGGGGAGATAGTTAGATTCTCTCTTGTTTGAGATGGTCATTGCCTGGCACTTATGTGGCATGAATGTTACTTGTCACTTATCAGCCCAAGCCTGGATGTTGTCCAGGTCTTGCTGTATCTGGACACGGACTGCTTCAGTATCTGAGGAGTCACGAATGGTGCTAAACATTGTGCAATCATCGGCAAACATCCCCACTTCTGACCTTATGATGGAGTATAGGTCTTTGATGAAGATGGTTGGGCCTAGGACACTACCCTGAGGAACTCCTGCAGTAATATCCTGGGACTGAGATGATTGACCTCCAACAACCACAACCATCTTCCTTTGTTCTAGGTATGACTTTAACCAGCGGAGATGTTTCCCCCTGATTCCCATTGACTTCAGTTTTGCTAGGGCTCCTTGATGCCATACTCGGTCAAATGCTGCCTTGATGTCAACGGCAGTCACCTCACCTCACCTCTGGAATTCTGCTATTTTGTCCACGTTTGGACCAAGGCAGTAATGAGGTCAGGAGCCAAGTGACCCTGGCAGAACCCAAGCTGACAAGTGTCACTCGATAGCACTGTCAACGACCCTTTCCATCACTTTGCTGTTGATCAAGAGTAGACTGATAGGGCGGTAATTGTCTGGTTTGAATTTGTCCTGTTTCTTTTGGATAGGACATACCTGGACAATTTTCCACATTGCCGGGTAGATGCCAGTGTTGTAGCTGTACTGGAACAGCTTGGCTAGGGGTGCAGCTAGTTCTGGAGCACAAGTCTTCAGTGCTATTGCCGGAATATTGTCAGGGCCCATTGCTTTTGCGGTATCCAGTGCCTTCAGCCGTTTCTTGATATCACATGGAGTGAATCGGATTGGCTGAAGACTGGCATCTGTGATGCTGGGGACCTCAGGAGCAAGCTGAAATGAATCATCCACTCGGCACTTCTGGCTGAAAATGGTTGCAAATGCTTCAGCCTTGTCTTTTGCAGTGATGTGCTGGGCTCCCCCATCGTTGAGGATGGGGATATTTGTGGAGCTTCCTCCTCCTGTTAGTTGTTTAATTGTCCACCACCATTCACAACTGGATGTGGCAGGACTGCAGAACTTAGATCTGATCTGTTGGTTGTGGGATCACTTAGCCCTGTCTATCGCATGCTGCTTCTGCTGTTTGGTATGCAAGTTGTCCTGTGTTGTAGCTTCACCAGGCTGACACTTCATTTTTAGGTATGCCTGGTGCTGCTCCTGGCATGCCCTCCTGCACTCTTTATTGAACCAGGGTTGGTCCCCCATCTTGATAGTAATGGTAGAGTGGGGAATATGCCAGACCATGAGATTACAGATTGTGGTTGAATAAAATTCTGCTGCTGATGGCTCACAGCACCTCATGGATGCCCAGTTTTGAGTTGCCAGATCTGTTCGAAATCTATCTATTTAGCACAATGGTAGTGCCACAAACACGAAGGTGGGTATTCTCAACGTGCAGACGGGACATTATCTCCACAAGGACTGTGTGGTGGTCACTCCTACTGTCATCAATAGATGCATCTGCCATAGGTAGATTGGTGAGCATGAGGTCAAGTAGGTTTTTCCCTTTTGTTGGTTCCCTCGCCACCTGCCGCAGACCCAGTCTAGCAGCTACGTCCTTTAGGCCTCAGCCAGCTCGGTCAGTAGTGGTGCTACTGAGCCACTCGGTGATGGACATTGAAGTCCCCCATCCAGAGTACATTCTGTGCCCTTGCTACCCTCAGTATGATTATATCAGGCTGTTGCTTGACTAGTCTGTGGGACAGCTCTCCCGATTTTGGCACAAGGCTCCAGATGTTAATAAGGAGGACTTTGCAGGGTTGACAGGGCTGGGTTTACCGTTGTCATTTCCAGTGCCTAGGTCGATGCCAGATGGTCCATCCGGTTTCATTCCTTTCCTTAGACTTCACAGTGGTTAGATACAAATGAGTGGCTAGCTAGACCATTTCAGAGGGTAGTTAAGAGTCAACTAATTTGCTGTGGGTCTGGAGTCACATGTAGCCCAGACCAGGTAAAGATGGCAGATTTCCTTCCTTAGAGAACATTAGTAATGGGTTTTATAACAAATTGACACTGGCTTCATGGCCACCATTAGACTAACTTTTAATTCCAGATTTATTAATTGAATTCAAATTTCACCTTCTGCCGTGGTGTGATTCGAACCCATGTCCCTACAGCGTTAGTCTAGGCCTCTGGATTACTAGTCCAGTGACATTACCACTATGCCACCACCTCCCCTAAAGTGCCCTCAGTTGGCACTTTAATAGGCCTCATTGGCTGCTGTGATATTTTTCGGATTAAACTAATATTCAGTCAGATTTAATAAGACACAGAACTGCTGCATGCTTTAATAAACATGGATTCCCTTATTCTCTTCCAGACATCCACTGCTGGTATTTGTGTATATGGTTGCCTTAAGTGGGCAAAATGCACAATGCGATTTTCAAAACACTGCATCTTTCCTCTTCTTGGTAAATGAGGACATAACATGTTTCAATGGTTTGTTTCCGAAAGTGTAAACAATAAACTTAAGCATAACTTCAACATTCATCTTCACCAGTATTACATATTCTAACTTTCATATTAACTTAACAATGCGCTTAGTCATATATAATGAGGTGAAATATTTGTTCACCGACTAACAATAGTTCACTTTGTAACATAGTCACTCAAGTATGGTGGACTTTTTCTCTGACAAGAAGGATATTGTCTGACATCAGGTGTAGTCTCATTTAACTCATGTTCTTCATCTGAGATATTGATAACAGAATCGAAATCAATGCTTGCGAATGGTGTTTTCAGGGCTTTGAAGAATGATCAGTGATCACTGATCCTTTTGTGTTGGTCGCAACAAATGGTTGGATGTCATTAGGGGTTGATTACATCCCAACATGGCTATCACGTTTCACAAGCACTTTATCTCCTGACTTTAAGTGGTATAGCTCTAAATTTCATGTTTCGCTCTGCATGTATTTTCATTCGATCCTTCTGTTCTCAATCACGTTTGCGTGCATGTTGATCATTAATTCTGCGAGGTAGGTCAGGAAGATGTGTGTGCATAGGATGTGCAAATATGAGTGTAGCTGGAGGGTTTCCATAGTCGAGTGATGAGTCGCTTTGTAATTACGAAGAAAGCGATACAGCTCTTCCTTCCATGACTTGGTCTCAGCTGTAACTATCAGTTTCAGTTTTTTCAAGGTACGCATAAATCTCTCGACTTCACCATTACCTCTTGGTCAATGGGGTGTGTTTTTTCCATGAGTGAAACCTAGGTAGTTCACAAATTTACCGAACACGTTACTGTTGAATGGGAGTCCATTGTCACTTCTCACCGTTTCAGGGATTCCAAACAAGGCAAAGATCTGGTCAAGCTTTGGAATGACTGCTTTTGTTCAAGTTGACATAACTATTTCCACATTTGGGAATCTGCTGTAGTCATCAGTCATAATAGGCAGGTGTTTACCAGTAGGCAAATCTGCAAAATCAATGCTAACTTTCAATCCATGGTCCTGGAGGTAGTTCGGACATCTTGAGAGGATCACGAGGATTTGACATGGTGGATGCTTGACATGGAAAACACTGATTGATTTTGTGCTCTACCATGTGGTCAATTCCTGGGAACCATTCCTTTTCCCTAAGGAGTTGTTTGGTTTTGACAATCCCCTGGTGACCTTCATGTGCTATATTGACAATACATTCTCTCAATGAGTTTGGAATGGTAATACTATTGCTGTGTAACAGGAGATTAGATGTAGTTGGAATGGTGAGCTCATTTAAAACATTGTGAAGGCCTTGTAGTGTGTGAATGATTTCATTTTAGACACTCTCTTGATCATGTCTTTCTAGTTTCGTGAATCCATAGCCATTATATATAGTTGCAATGCCTCTTCTTGTTTTGTTGCTGCTATGATATACGATAGTTTTGGCGACTTTGGCATCACATTTGGGCTTACGTACTTAAGATATTGTTAGGCAACCTTTCCGCACAACTATTAAGACTGATGTCGCAAAAGATAGTCCTCTGGGTTGAGCTTGCATGGCTGATAATCAGCATGGAAGTCATACTTTGTAGTTTGAGTATCCAACGCTCAATTTTCAGTAGATTGTTTGCTTTGTGGGTTGTTGAACCAGCTTACTAGTGGTCTATGATCGATGGTTACTTCAAACTCGCTTTCATGCAAGTAGAGGTGAAAATGTAAAATACCCCAAGTGATTGAGAGTGCTTCTTTCTCTATTTACAAATAATGTTGTTCTACAGGCATTAACGTTCTGCTTGCCATCGCAATGATTGATGGGTTATCTGTCGTGTTATTTGCACCTATGCCAACTCGGCTTGCATCCATGACTAAGCCGGGTGGTTTACTCAGGGTCTGGTGTGCTACCTGTTTGTGTGATTTAGTCCACCCCCTCTTGATGGTCTCTTTTGTCAGATAGCATAAGGGGCAGATAACATAGCAAGGTCAGGAATGAAGCGACTCCAGTATGTGATGAGTCATAGCAGACTCCGGATTTGCTGTACGTTTCTAGGATTCGCAGTGTTTGCAATGGCTTCAACTTTCCGTGGACCAGGTGACATTCCTCCATCGCTGAACACATGACCAGCAAATTCAAAGATGCTTTCATTGAACAAGCACTTGTCTTTGTTCAAGGTGAAGTTACATTCTCTTAAGTCCTGTAGGCATGCATGTAAGTGTGTCTCGAGTTCACTTTTGGTGCGACTGTAGATGAGAATGTCATCACTGATGTTCAATGTGCCTTCATGTCCTTGAAGGACAGACTCTTCTTCTTTGGCCTCCTTGTCTCGAGAGACAATGGGTAAGCGCCTGGAGGTGGTAACAGACAACAGACTGGAAGTGCTGGAATACATCAGCTGCTGAGTTGACTCCAAAGTTTAGCCTTTTGTATCGAAAAAGTCCAGTGTAAGTGGAGAATGAAGTAAGATATCTCAATTCCTCTGCAAGCTCGACTTGATGGTAGCCTGCATTGAGGTCAAGTTTAGCGAAGTATTTAGCACCATTCACTTTATCAAGTGTCTTCCTCATTGTATGGCTTGGTTTGGTGATCTCATATCAATTCCAATTCTCATCTGGTTCTTGCTCTTGGGTTTATTGAGGACTTGTATGGGTGAGACCCAAGGTGTAGGCTCATCCCCAACTTTCTCAATAATTTCAAGGTTATGTAGGTGCTTAAGTTCCTTCCCTGTCTGCTTTCTGACATGAAATGGTATTTGTCGACATTGATGCGCAACTGGGGGCTCATTAGGGTCTACCTGAAGCTTGCATGCAACACTCTCCAGTTTGCTGGTGCCAGTGAAGCAGTCAGCATACAGTTTGAGAATGTTGTTGTTATGCGTAGGAATCGCATTTGTGACAGCAATCATGTCCTCTGTTGCTGTATGGGAATTGATAAGTGTGTCACAATCTCCAGATATGACATAGAATACAACATTTGTTCTACTGTAATAAGAACAAGAAATGCTGGAAATACTCAGCAGGTCTGGCAGCATCTGTGGAGAGAGAAGCAGAGTTAACGTTTCAGGTCAGTGACTCTTCTTCAGAACTGATGAAGGGTCACTGACCTGAAATGTTAACTCTGCTTCTCTCTCCACAGATGCTGCCAGACCTGCTGAGTATTTCCAGCATTTCTTGTTTTTATTTCAGATTTCCAGCATCCGCAGTATTTTGCTTTTGCTTTTATTTGTTCTACTGTCTTTGAATGAGACTGCCATTTCCAAAAGACCTGAGACCGTTCAGCAGTTTGTCACTGTTGTAAGGGAAAATTTTCATATTCCCTGGTTTGCAGAGAATGGGGCAATCCTGAAGTTTGTTGAACATTTTGTCTCCCATGACATTGACAGATGCTCCTGTGTCTATGAGAGCTTCGACGTCTGAGCAGCCAATGGCCATTGTCACATGTGGTTGTTTGCTGTGTCTGAGAGAGAGGACAAAAGTATATTCATAGTCATCGATCTCTACATTGGCTACATTCTCTTGCCCTTTTGCTATGGTACACATGCATGGCACCCTTCTGTTGGCATTGGTCTTAGTCGTTAATTTTGCTGATAAGCGACAAACACAAGCCAAGTGGTTGGGTTTTACACAGGCTTTACACTGTCTACCAGTAGCAAGACACTTTGTCCGGTGTGCTTAAACACCACCACAGTGGAAACATTCTTTGGACAAATTGCAACTCTTTTTGTGAAACTGCTGTTGTTGCTTTGCAGGTGGTTTCCTGGCACGTGAGTGATGAACACTGTTCACAGGAGTTGAAATTGGAGTGGGATCGTTGCTGTCAGCAACTTCAACTTTGTGAACTCTGAGAGCAATAGTGATCTTGCTAACTCTAACAGTTCTGACAGCTTTGTGTCTTCCTCAAGTGTTTTTCAGCATAGTTGACTAGAGAGACAACCTTTGATTATTTGTGTTTTGAATTCTCGTTCAACATGTTCAACATCACCAAAGTCACATTTGATTGTTAGTTGCCTCAATCGCATGCAATGTTGGTCAATTGTCTCATTTGCTTCTTCCTTAGTGCGTCGAAAGGCAAATGTTTCGTATTTTGTATTTTCTTGAGCGTGAAGTAGGTTGTTAGTGCATTTTTTGCTGAGTCACAGTCATTTTGCTCAGACGTAAGCGGATTAAAAATGTCTTGCAATTCTTCTCCTCTATAGCGGCGAAGTAAGGCCTTTTTTCTTTTGTTATCTGTGATTGCAAAACCTTCCATTATGCCTTTGAAATGTCACAGCCACTTTTGCAAATGTGGGAATACAGATGATGGCTCTGAGTGCACATCAAAAGGTGGTAGATTGGGCATAGACAGTGCCGTATTGATCAGCAATGCAGTGATAGTGCGTGATCAAGTATCCACAATCGTGTTCCTTTCAAAGAAAAACTTCTCTGTAATGATCCAAGATTTTCTTTTGATTGAATGGTTATTTTGGTGAGGTCATTGTGTGTGTGTGTCTAACACAGCCCCAATGTGTTCCCTAAATCCCCAACTTAAAATGCTGTCTGCAGAAAGTAACAAACACCTTCCAAAAGCTTCATACTTGAAAGCAATGTTTTCTATTTTTCACCATCCATTTCCTATGTTTTCACCATCCTGATTGCCATTGCGATGGTCTTGGGACTGAATAGTAATATTCAGTCAGAGTTAATAAGACACGGAACTGCTGCATGCTGTCAAAAACATGGATTCCTTTATTCTCTTACAGACACCCTCTGCTGGTTTATGTGTGTATGATAGCTGTAAGTGGACAAAATGCTCAATGCAATTTTCAACACACTATAGTTGCCTGCTGCTGGCGGGCTGGTAGCTGTCACCACGACCTCCAAGAAGCTACCTCCCTGGAAATAGGCTGGAAACAGGAACATGCTGGCAGACCGGCACGACGGCCGGTAGCAAGAAATTGCAGGTATGCCCGTCTCCAAACCCACCTCTATCTTGGGATTAAAATTCTGATGACGACCTTTTGACAGAACAGGAAAATGTTAGAGATGTAACAGGTTTTAAGCAAGTACAGAGTTAGGGAAATAGGAGGTGGGAGGAAGAACAAAAGGAAAGGTTTCTGATAGAGTAGAAGACAGGAGAGATTAAATGACAAAAGGGATGATGGTGGAAAAGGAGATGGCAATAGGACAAGTAAAAAAATCAAAGATAGGTCTAAAGGAGGTTTAAATGGGAATCGCAGAAAAGTCTCCAACAGCTACCGTCCGTAAAAAGGGGGCAGATGTTATGATTTAAATTGGAACAGTGTAGGAGATCAAGGACAGACAGGTTAGAGTGGAAGTCAGGCAAAAATTAAAGTGACAGGCGACCAGAAGCTCGGGGTCACACAAGCAGACTGAATGGAGGTGTTCTACAATGCAATCACCCAATCTGCATTTGGTCTCTCCAATGTAGATGAAACTGTATCGTGAACAGTGAATACAGTATACTAAATTGAAAGAAATACAATTAAATGCTTTTCCACCTGGAAGGAATGTTTGGGGTCCTGGTTGGTGAGATGGGAAGAGTTAAAAACACAGGTGTTGCATCTCCTGCACTTGCATAGGACTGTGCTGTTGGAAGGAGAGAGGTTGTTTGGGGAGGTATGAGGAGTGGACTGGATGTCACAGAGGGAATGCTGAAAGGGGAAGGGAGGAGAAGATGTGTTTTGTTGTGAGTTCCACTGGGTAAAAAAATTTCTGCTCAACTCCCATCTAATTCTCAACTAATTACTTGAAATTTGTGCCCCCTCGATATTGACCTCTCTACTAAGGAGAATAGTTCCTTCCTATCCACTCTCTCCAGGCCCCTCATAATTTTACACAATCCAATTAAATCTCCCCATAACCTCCTCTGTTCCAAAGAACACAGCCCCAGACTATCCAATCTTTCCTCAAAGCTAAAATTTTCCAGTCCTAGCAATATCCTCATAAATTTCCACTGTACTCTCTATAGTGCGATCACATCCTTCCTGTAATGCGGTGACCAGAACTATATACAATACTCTAGATGTGGCCTAACTAGAGTTTCATTCTGTAATGCTACCATAACCTCCCTGCTCTTATTTCTTGGCCTATAAAGGAAAGTATCCATATTCCTTCTTAACCACCTTATCTACCTGTCCTGCTACTTTTTATGGGTTCCCATAGCAAATCTTTTTATTTGGAGGAAGTCAGTGGAATCAAAAGGAGTTGTTCAATTAAGACGAAGTTCAGCCAGATGGAGGGAGAGGGTAGATGGGAACTGGTTGGACCTCTGTCCAAGGAGGAAACGGAGAGCTCTCAGTCATGGTGGGGGATTGAGGTGTAGAGGAATTAGACATTTCTGGTGAAAAGGAGACGGTTAGGACAAGGAAACTGGAAACTGTTAAAGTGCTGGAGGGCGTCATAAGAGTTGTGGTTGTAATTGAGAAGAGACTGGACAAGGGAGAAAAAATAGGAGTTGAGATAAGAAGAAATCAATTCAGTGGAGTAGGAATAGGCTGAGGCAATGGGTCTACCAGCGCAGTCCTGCTTGCGGATTTTGGGAAGGAATTAGAAATGGGCTTTGCGGGGTTGAGGACTATGAGGTTGGAGGCCATGGAGGGAAGATCTCCAGAAGAGGTGAGGTCAATGGCAGTCTTGGAAACAATGGCTTGCTGTCTTATGGTGGGGTCATGGTCTGGGGGAGGTAGGAGGGTCAGAGAGTTCGCATTCAGACTCCGCTAGTAGAGGTCGGTTTGCCAAACAACAATCATGCCACTCTTGTCAGCAGGTTGAATGACAATGTCAGGGTTGGACTTGAGAGAACGGAGAGCTGCAAGTTCAGAGGGAGATACGTTAGAGTCAGTGAGGAGAGCAGAGAAATTAAGACAGCTGATGGGCGGCCATCAATGAAAAAATCGAGAAAGGGCAAGAGGCCAAAGGGAGGGGTCCAAGTGGATCGAGAATTCTGAAGATGGGAGAAATGGTCTGCTGTGCTGGGGGAAAATGTCTGGCCAAAGAATTGGGTGCAGAGGTGAAAACATGGAAGAAGAGCTCAGCTGTGCCAAGCTCGAAATTCATTGAGGTTGGGTGTAAGGGAATGGAGCTGAGGCTTCTGCTGAGGACTGATCATTCAGGGTCAGAGAGGAGAATGTCAGAGGGGATAGTGAAAACACGACAAGGGGTGAGATTGGAAGAATGGATGGTGTAAGAGGAAAGTGAAGAAGAAGAATCCGGGGGGGCCTTGATATCCAAGAGTTGTTGAAACTTCTGATCCTTGATGCCTGAAAGGAAGAAAAAAGTATTTTGGTAAAGTGCCTGATGAGGCAAAGGATGAAATGGAACTCTGGACCAAGGCAGCTTTGAGATAAAGTGAATCAGAGCTGCTGACCCGAGCAGTTGAGAATATGCATGTGGCGATGCATTCAGTGTGGATCTCAAGATGTGATGAGAGCAGTGGTTTGAGGAACATTGAATATTTTGGGAGCATCTCTAATTATAGGTGGATCTAAAACCTGAAGGGTAGAATTTCAGTTGGAATGCACGTGGAATAAGTTGGAGTTGGAGACAATTGCTGAGAAAAGAGATGTGGCTGGGAAAGCGAGTTTTGTTAGATATCTGATCAGACATGAGAAGGAAAACAGAAAGCAATGAAGGTGAACAAGGTAGAAGAGACAAATGGAAATTCTGTAGGAGAGAAGAGCAGAACTTCTTCCATGTTCCTCTGCCACACCTGGTCCACTCTTCAGTCACCCTCAACGCCCACCCCCTTCACATGGCAAAAGATGCAACACTTGCCCTTTTACTCTCTCCTCATTGTCCAAGGCCCCAAAAGCTCCTTCCAGGTGAAACCGTGATTTATTTATACTTCTTTCAATTTACTGTACTGTATTCACTGCCACAATGCAGTCTCCTCTACACTGAGGAGAACAAATATGGATTAGGTGACCACTTTGTAGAACACTTCTGTGCAGTCCACAAGCGTGACCTTGAGCTTCCGGTCACTTGTCATTTTAATTCGGTGCTCACTCCCACTCTGACCTCCCTGTCATTGGCCTCGTACACTGTTTCAGTGAAGCTCAACATAAGCTCGAGGAATAGCACTCATCATGTGTTTAGGCACTGCACACGCTTCTAGACCCAACGCCGAGTTCACCAATTTCAAATCATAACGCCTGCCCCATTTTTTCGGATGGCAGATGTTGGTGGTGATGCTGCAATTCCTTTTTATATCTCTTCTGGATCCTTTTTTAGTTTCTTTACTTGTCCCATTACCACCTCCTTTTGCCTTGCACCATCATCCCTTTTGTCATTTAATCTCTCCTGCCTTCCACCCTATCACAGATCTTTTATTTTGTTCTTTTCCCCACTTCCCTCTTTCCCTGCCTCTGGACTTGCTCAAAACTTGTAGCATTTTCCAGTTCTGATGAAAGGTCATTGATCTGAGATGTTAACTCGTTTTCACTCTTCTCAGATGTTGCCAGGCCTGCCGAGTATTTCCAGCATTTTCTGTTTTTATTTCAGATATCCAGCAACTGCAGTACTTTGCTTTTGACCAGCAGTTAGTTTAACCAGCAGTTATGTGAAGACTCAGTGTAGAAGTAGATTCTACCACAGCAAGCAAAAAGAAAATGGAGATAACTGGACAGAAGTTTTAAGGAAGAGCTTTTGAAAACAAAGGCTGGAATTTTATGCCCCCTGCGGGAGTGGGCTGGAGGTGGGGGAGAGGGGGCTGGCGGGGTCGAAAAATTGTGTGGGAGCCATGGTAGTGCCATTCCCATTGCCTTTCCTCCTAGGCTGCAATTTTTCGAGCGGCGAGGTAGGTGACAAACGTCGAGGCCAATTGAGGCCCTTAAGTGGCCAATTAAATGCCATTTAAGGGCCTCCTCCTGCCGCCACTGGTATATTACCAGTGGCAGACTGTCAGCTGTGGAGGATGCTCAGTAATACCTGGCAGCCTCGGGCACCCTTTGTCACACAGAGGACCCCTTCAGCAACTCCTGCTGCCCCTGCTGGTGCACCTCCCCCTGCCCTCCTGATTGGCCGGCAGCTCCTGGAGGTAGGATTTCCTGCCTAAGAGGGGCAGAAGTTCCACCCGTGGCCAATTAAGGGCCTGGGCCATGTAAAATCTCCGCGTGGCTCCCATGCCCGGTGGAAGCTGACTCACCTCCGACTTTTAGCCGGTAGGCGTGGCCTCAGCCCCCATGTAAAATTTCAGCCAAAATTGTGAGACTCATGTGGGTTGTAGATTGTGTTCAGCAAAAGGACACAGCACTGTATTTAATAAGAATGTTTGGTAACTTGTTCCTTGGTTTTCCATCAGAATATCTATATCGAAAATGTCTCATCCTTGATCATTTTAAGGGGCAGTGTTCCTTCACTGTTTTCGGCATGTTTACCATGCAGAAATGGTGCAGGACATATTTCTTAGCAAAGACATTTGAGTGGAGGTGGGTTCCACATTTGGTGCATCTTTAAAACACTTCTTCCAAGTACTTCTTGTGCGTTTCATTTTTCCTGCAATTTGTCTACTGAGTCCCCACCTTATGTTGTGCTGGGAACCAGTGGTGTGGCAGCTCCACGTTTCTTGGGTTATTACTGCTAAAGCAGATAAATAAGATGCAGCAGCTGCCAGGATCACCTGATCAGGTTTCATGTGATTGAAGAGACCAGCATCTACATATAACTGGCTCTATTCTTTTTCTAAGAAAATAGATTGCTTTGCATCTGTAATAAAGTGCTCCAGTTTGAAATGTGATGTCTGATGTGTGTTATCTCGTGTGTTAAGTTTGGAGTGTGATAGATGCACATTACATGCAAGACTTCTTTATTTATACAAGCAATGTCCAATGGTGTTGCTTATAATGAGTAGGAAGATGTTATTTTACTGCCCTTCATGGCTATGTAAACAGGATCCCTGTAGTGGGTCTTGTAGTGTCAAACACAAAGCTACAAAAGATAAATTTTTTAAAAGCCTCCTAAAAATTACTGAGGTAAGAAAAAAGTGAATGCAATATATTTCAATAGTGTAATCAGTTTCGGTTTGTGGTGAAATTTTTGTGCCACCATTTTTGTGAAGGATATAACTGGGATAAATAATAAACTTCTAATTTTAAAGCCACTTAGAGTCAATACCATGTATAGTATAATCAATTATGTGCTTGTAAAGGACTAAGCTCGTTAAAAACTTTGCTGGTGGATTAGTTCACTTGGAGAGATCCTCAAAGGAATAAAGCAGAGCTTGGGTAATAGGGGTGTGGTGGTTGAAAGTGTCAAATGGTCAAGGTTGAAACATGAGGTTGAGATCAGTTAGAGGTCATGATATGGGGGAGGGGTGTGGTTTGACTGATAAGCTTAACACCCTACCACAATGGAGGGGGATTTGAAATGGAGGGATGAAGAATAACCCCAATCTAGCAGCTGCCATTGAATTGGATGGGTAGGCCTGAGCACCAGGCCGAAGGCCAGAGCACACAGGTAGATTGAGAGTAGATAGACTGAAAGTAGGCAGGCTGATCTTGAAGTCCTGGATGCCCTAAAACTGTTTTGAAAAACGTGACAAATGGGTTAAAAACAGCCCAAAAATGGGGGGGGGGGGGGGAGTGGTGGTGGGGGGGGGGGGGGGGGGGGGTGGTGGTGGGGAGGGAGGGGAAATCACCTGCAAGTCAGGTGAAAAGCAAGCTGACAACTAGGCCTGGGCAACTCATGTTGGAGTGCACACCTCATAGTGGAAGCCTTGTAATACAAGGTGACAGCAAATTCTGATATCTGATTTTCCCATTATAAACTGTTGATATTGGGATTTTCTATTATAAATGTTGACAGATGTTGAAAGAAAAGGCTTGACTTAAAAAACATGGCATAGGAAGTGCATGCGATACATAAGACTTCAACATATGTAGATTTAATTTATTTCTGAACAGTCAGCTGTGTGTGCGTGTATATCATATCTGGAGGTTACCATTGCCAGAAACTGAACTGGAGCAGCCACATAAATACTGTGGGTACCAGAGCAGATCAGAGACTGGGCATTTTGCAGTGAGTAACTTACCTCCTGACTCCAGAACCTGTCCACCAACTACAAGGCACAAATCAGGAGTGTGACGGAATACTCTCTATTTGCCTGGATGAGTATGACTCCAACAACACTCAGGAAGCTCAACACCATCTAGGACAAAGCAGCCGACTTGATCGGCACCCCATCCACCACCTTCAACATTCATTCCCTCCACCACCGCCGTACAGTGGCAGCAGCGTGTACCATCTACAAGATGCACTGCTGCAATTCACCCTGCCTCCTCCGACAGCACCTTTCAAACCCGCAACCTCTTCCACAAGGGCAGCAGATGCGTGTGAACACCACCATCTGCACGTTCCCCTCCAAGCCACACACCATCCTGACTTGGCACTATATCACCGTTACTTCACTGTCGCTGGGTCAAAATCCTGGACTGCAGCTCACCACCACATTCTCAAGGGCAATTAGGGATGGGCAACAAATGCTGGCCTTGCCTGCGACGTCACTATCCCATGAAATGAATAAAAAAATATCTCCTTTGGCTCCTTGTCTCAAGAGACAATGGGTAAGTGCCTGGAGGTGGTCAGTGGTTTGTGAAGCAGCCCCTGGAGTGGCTATAAAGGCCAATTCTGCAGTGACAGACTCTTCCACAGGTGCTGCAGATAAAATTGGTTGTCGGGGCTGTTACACAGTTGGCTCTCCCCTTGCGCTTCTGTCTTTTTTCCTGCCAACTGCTAAGTCTCTTCGACTCGCCACTCTTTAGCCTCGCCTTTATGGCTGCCCGCCAGCTCTTGCGATCACTGGCAACTGACTCCCACGACTTGTGATCAATGTCACAGGACTTCATGTCGCGTTTGCAGACGTCTTTAAAGTGGAGACATGGACGGCTGGTGGGTCTGATACCAGTGACGAGCTCGCTGTACAATGTGTCCTTGGGGATCCTGCCATCTTCCATGCGGCTCACATGGCCAAGCCATCTCAAGCGCTGCTGCCTCAGTAGGGTGTATATGCTGGGGATGTTGGCTGCCTCGAGGACTTCTGTGTTGGAGATACAGTCCTGCCACCCGATGCCAAGGATTCTCCGGAGGCAGCGAAGATGGAATGAATTGAGACGTCGCTCTTGGTTGACATACGTTGTCCAGGCCTCGCTGCCGTAGAGCAAAGTACTGAGGACACAGGCATGATACACTCGGACTTTTGTGTTATATATAATATATATAAATATATATTTAAACTGTCATTTATTTATCATTTATCATTTATTTTATCGATATAATTCATATCAAACAGAATGAATGAAGGGTTTATTACAATCCTAAGCTTCTGGGGACCTAAAGCAGTCCCTGAATGCCCAGCAAACATGGCCAAAGTTCACACCTTTGCCATTTATCTAAGTCTTCATAAAATTTTCCTTAGATTGGAAGGTCTGCATTAGGGAATTGTGTAAAAGAGGTTTGAAATCTCCACTCATGAATGTAATTTTGTGTGAGAAAATCTTCAATTACCACAGCAGGCGGCTGTCTGCAACCAAAAGCAAAGAAATAAACTCTTCACAGGTCTTAGGTTAAATCACTATATATCTATTCTTTGTTTCACTGCTCCTGAATGCTACCAGATTGTAATCTCAGTGGGACAGAATAATATAACTAAAAGCAGAGTGTGATTTATATACTAAAGCAAGGTAATGGAATCAAAGAATATGCTTCACCAAAGGACATTGATATTTACCAATATTCCTCATGGAGCAAAACTGAATTGATAGTAAAATCGTGTAGTGAACAGGAAGAATTTCTTTTACTTAATTTTGTGCAGGGTGAGAGTGGAGGATGGAGGTTTAATCGTAATATTCAGTTGATTAAAGGGGAAGTGATTGGAAGGTGGGAAAGTGAAGCCCAGTGTAATGCCGTAGAGCCAGTAGGAACACGTCTGCTGCTCTAGGATCCACAGAAAGGATAGTGAAAATGAGAAACGTACCCCTTCTTCCATTTAAGGACTGTTGGTTAGGCCATTGTAGACTTGGAATAACTGAGTGGAGTATGTGTGGCACATGATCCACCCAACTGTTGCCAAATGTGGCATTGAGGTCCTGAAACAGGAGGTGAGCCTCCAATATGCTAATTGGGTTCTACTGCCTGTTTTAGGCAAGCATCCCAGGCACTGGGAAGTTGACAGTTACCAAACTGGGGGTGGCTAGGCAGGAGAGATTGTAGCTGGAAATTGGTCCCGGTAGCGCGCATTTCATACCCACAAAACAGGACTCATTTCTCCCCTAATTTTTTAAAAAGTTATTAGATAATTTTATTATTCTACCAATCTGTTCAGCATACAGGGAAGTTCTTATTACTGAGTGCTGTGAAATTAAATTTGAAGCTCACTTCCAAAATGGCCATGACCATATATCTGTGTCCATAGAAGCTGTATTATCTCCCAAACAGATTGAATTTATAACCAGCTGTTTCATCTGAAAGACAGCACCTCCAGCAGTCTAATGCCCCCTCAGTGCTATATGGAACTGCCTGCTTAGGTTTTATGTTCTAGTCCCTGAAGTGAGACATGAGCTTACAAACTTTTGACTCAAAGCGGAGGTTGCTACCACTGAACCATGACGAACACTAATCCGTAAACCAATCCTAAACAAAATAATAGAACCTTGGATCTTAGCAATTCATTCCAGGATCTTTTATTTTAGTTTCTGTTGACTGTAGTGTGTGTGCTCAATGGAATCCCTCTCACTCCTGCAATGTGAAAACTTACAGGAAGGGAACCGAATATCCTAGGTCTACTGCCCAGATATAATCCTGCCTTTCTTTGAAGTGGAGGCCAGCTGCATAGTGGAACAATTTTTTTTTTTACACTAGTCAGGTAATCAGAATGTTGATTGTTTCTGTCACTGAAGTGGAAATAGGGTTACCAACTCTGGAGAAATTCCTGGAGGTTTTATCATGTGACAATTTGATCACCATGGAAACCTGGCAAAGCTCAGCTGGTTCCTGTGGTCTGATGGATGTAAAAGGCCAGCTGAACACCAGATTCATGGGCTACTGTAGCCTCCTCCTTTCTGTTTTTGTTTGAGATTCCCATAGTTTTCAGTATTTTGCTTTTTTAAATTATTATTGCTATCAGTCACAGGCTGGTTGGAAAGAGTTGGAATTCTTACTCAGTAGGTGGAAAATTTCCCCATAGCTGCTCCTGCCCCACTTCCCTGAAGTTATGACAATGGAGCAGGAGCAACTACGATGAAATCCCAGGCTGTTTCTTAAAATTGGGGGGTAGGGAACAACTGGGAATCTGTCACAAAAGACTGATAACCATAACTGCAGGATTTTGAATGCCAGGGAGGTAGATGTGAGGTAGGGTGCCGAAAGTGTCATAGATATAGTACAGATCAGCCATGATCTCATTGAATGGTGGAACAGGCTCAAAGGGCTGAATGGCCTCCTCCTGTTCCTGCTTTCCTTCCTATGACTTCAAGATGTATTGCTGCATTGGATGACTGAAAGTTTAAGGCAAAGGTTGTTTTAACACACTCTGAGAGTCGTTCAATGCCTAATTGTTTTGGTTGTGCTTTGTTAATTGATGTAAAAGCAATAATTTCAGTACTGTGCGGTCTCAACATATTACATATTCAATGGAGGCAAAATAAAAATGACACCTCAATAAAAAAGTACAGAATTGTGCAGGCTCGAATCACAAGTTCACAAGCGCTCCCAGCTGGCCAACAGTGCTCAGGAGATCAATTTTTAATTCCTGGAGACTTCCAGAATATCCAGGTTGGCTGGAAACTTACGAGTGCCCCGGCATTTCCGATGGTGGAACTGGAAGTTGTCATAACTTCCGCTTCCTCCGCAAATCCTGCTCCCCGTGCGATTTTGTATTTAAATTAGCCGTGCAGCGACGGGCAGAGGGGAGATGTGGGATCATGCGGCGGGGGTGGCCTTTCATTGGTGGAACCTGCCGTCACTGCCACGAGCACCATGTTTGCCACAGATATAAAACATTCTGTGCTTGCAGCCTCAAGGATCAGCAGCCTTCTTTTCATTTAAGTATCTTCAGACTAACTTAAATTGAAGCGTTTACTTAAATCAAAATGTTTTTGCCTCCCTTATGTTGTGAAAGTTATCACGAAGTTCATATTTATTTTCCTGACAGCCAAAGTGAATCAAAAGGCAGCCAGCAGGCAGCGATCCGCCCCAGGGTTGAGTGATGCCTCCCTGCAGGTTCTCCTCCAGGCCGTCAGGGAAAGGTGGGAGGTCCTCTTCCCTGCAGATGGAGTGTGAAGACCCTCCCGCCTCACCAAGGTGGCCTGGAGGGAGGTAGTGGAAGAGGTCTTGAACCCTGGAGTCATTTGTAGAACATTGGTACAGTATCGCAAGTGCATCAATGACTTGCTGAGATCAGTGAGGGTAAGTGATTCTGGTGAAGCTGCTCCATTGTTTTATTCCATGGCTCCGTGTCTTTAAGGCAGAGGGTACACAAGGAATGCACTGGAATACGTGAGCAGCCTTGGTGCCATTCACTAAATGATGTTGTGCCAAGATGAAGATTGACATTGTTTTTGTGATTGGATGTGGCGTGCGAAAGCCAATGCAAAATGAGTGATGTTGATGCATGTATGCAATGTTTGTGATGTATCATTTGCCATGTTATTAAATCTGCTGCAGGATAAACGAAGCCACAACTGGCGCGAACATGCTAAGTAGGGAGGAGTGGTCCCTGACATAATGCTGCTGACCACGGCTGAGGAGGAGGCGTCTGAGATCGTGTGGGAGGAGGGAAGCAGGGTGAGCGGAGATAGCGAGGCAGGAGCCACAAGGCGTAAGGATGTAGTGTCATCTCTACTCTTGCAGCCCTATGTGGAAACTGAAGGAAATTGTGTGAACTCATGTGAAGCACATGCTTAAAGTACCTCTGTTTGTGTCTCCACTGCAGGTTCCCACACGTGAGTAGCAGAAAGCCATGTGGCCCAAGAATCCTCCTCTGGAGAGGAAGAAGAAGCCAATGCCCCAGAGGGTGCATCGTCACCTGCCACTTCTTCCACCTCCACCACACAGATACATCCACACGGTCCTCAGGGGGTTAAGATTAGAATCTGGGTCACAAGCTGGTGTGCACGACACAGACACGTCCCAGTGCCAGCCGGGTCCAATGACAATCAGAGGACTGCTGCGCACCAGGCCCCTGCTCAGCCCCACGTTCATAATGATCTTCTGTCTGTTGCTATGAGAAGTTTGCTGCATGTGCAGCAAAGCCATGTGGAAAATATTTCAGAGATGCCTGAGGTCATGCGTAGCTTTGTGCGTGCCATGGAGGAGTCTATGGCATCTGCGATGTCCCAGGCATTTGAGCATGCAGCTTCCTCAGTAGAGGAACTGGCGAGCTCCTTGGCGAGTCTGGTCAACCATTCGAGTCATATGTGATCTGACCTGCACTCCATCGCTGTTGCCATGGACTCCATCGCTGTTGCCATGGACTCCATGCAGCCGAGTCTAAGTGAGATGGGGATGAGGAACCTGGACCTCTCTTCAGGTGCTCCTTCCCCTCAGCGAGACAGGCAGGTGCCATCACACATATAGATGGAGGAGGAGCGGGTCCCAGCTTCCCTGGGTCCTTCCTCTCAGGAGACACCCAGGGTAAGCGTGTCTCATCCTCCCCCCTCCGACATTGACCCCCTCACCTCCAGCAGGTAAGCACATGGGAGGTACTCAAGCACCGTTGCTGCAGACCCCCAGTAGGATGGAGCCATCAAACCCTGTTCCTCCAGAGGACGCCCGCCATGTCATCCACAGCAATGGGGCAGCACACTGCCTCCAGCTCAGCTGCTTATGTCGGGGTAGCACCTAGACGTAGTGGGAGAAAAAGGAAATTGAAAATGTTTTGATCACGAAGGTGGCACGGATGCTGTACAAATTGTGACAATATTAAAGATTTATTCATACATTTTTATTTCATGCAAAATTTGATCCATTCTCAGTAATGTTTTGCTTGGTTACAGACGGATACAAAAAATTTTATCATTGGAATTTGAGCCTTCACTCTTCAATGATGGCTGATTTCCTATTGATGATTAATAACTTTTTCCAATAAGTCATACCTTACTTTTGTTTTCTACGGTCATAACCTAATGCTGCTTTCAGTGGTGTGGAATCGCATTCCTCGTAGTCCATGGATGATTTCAAATGCCAATCGCATGTATGTGCAGCAATGCTTTGCAAGGTGCCTAAGCCCTCATGCAAAAGTGAATTTCAGTGGGGAATTGTTGTGTTTCTCCTCCCAATGTTCCTTGATGATGTGGCTTATTGTGGGCTGAAATGTGCATAAATGAGGTTCTCCCAGATGTCCCTTGCATGTCTTTCCATGGCTCTCATATCGATGATGGCATCATTATCATTGTTGTCCTCTTCCTCACCCTCTTCACAGTCATCCTCATCTGAGGAGGACTGGTATTCCTCCTGTTCCTCCGCCTGCAGAATGTTGTCATGTCTAATTGCAAGATTGTGCAAGGCACAGCAGACAACGATTATTCGTGACACCCTCTGTGGCACGTACTGAAGAGGCCCCTCCAGACCGGTCAAGGCAATGGAATCGCATTTCCAGCATGTCAATGATGTGCACGATGATGGCTCTGGTGGATGCTTGTGCAGCATTGTACCTCTCTTAAGCAACACTTTAGGGATGATGTACTGGTGTCATCAATCATATAGAAAGTGGGTAACCTTTGTCACCCAGGATCCATCTGTCCACTTCGGCTGGTTCCTCGAAAACAGCTCGCAGCTGGGAGTTGCTCAAAATTTAACAGTTCTTACAGTTCGCTGGGAAACGTGCACAAACATGTATGATTTTCCCCCATGGTCGCAAACCAAATGTATGTTTAAAGAGTGGAAGCCTTTGTGATTGACAAAGACAGCAGGCTGATCCCAGTGAGCTCTAATGGCCACATGAGTACAGTTGATCTCCCCTTGCACTCCAGGGTGGCCAGTGATGGTGCCGAAGGCCACAGATCTTGCTGCCTGACTGTCCTCATCTACAGGTAAATAGATGAAATCATTGGCACGTCGAAAAATGGCATTGGTCACCTCTTTGATACACCTGTGGGTCGCAGACTGCGAGACGCCATACATGTCACCCATGGATCCCTGGAAAGAGCCGCTGGAGAACAAAATTGAGTGTAGCAGTCACTTTGAGGACAACTGGCAAGAGATTCCCACCGAAGCCAAGCAGTTGCAGGTCATGCTGCAGGATCCTACAAATTTCTGTGACCATTTCATGTGACATCCTTAGGCATCTCTGGCATTGCCTCTCTGACATTTGAACGTAATTTGTCCTTGTCCTGAGGATGCAATGACATGCCAGTGCCCCTCTTCGATAATGCCGTTCCTGGATGTTATCATTCGGAGCATCCTCACCTTCCTGTTCTGCCTGTTCCTGGTGGTCAGGCATCATGAGTTGAGGGAAAAGAGCCCTTCTTAGTCTCTCTCTTTGCTCTTCTTTCTGTGGTACTATATAAAATGGGTGTATGAGACACATGTCGCTGCAGCTTTTCTGAACAAAAAATAAGCAGAGCGCTTTTTGAATTGTGCCACACAGAAAGGAAACTGACTGCAATTTGAAGACCAAAGAGAAGAAAGCTCTCTCTCTCTCTCTGCCTCTCTCTCTTCAGCAAAGTCCCAGGAAAACCATGGTGGCAGTTTCTATGCTTCAAAACTACAGACAAAGCATATCTTCGGCCAGAGAAGCAAGTCTGAAATTGTGCACTGAGCCCCAGCGAGAACTCCACGACCTCAACTTCAATCAAGGACATTACATCAAAAACAAAAGTATCTGTATTCCATTATTTGCCAACTCTACTTCAACACCACCCGCCCCCCCAATTCTTTTTCCCCCTCTGTATCTATTTGTGTGTGTGCGTTTTTCTCTCGTATGCATGCGAGCGTGGTTGTGTCACAAATTCTAGTAATTTTAACTGGGTTAGAGTGGTAAGGCTAATAAACTTACATCTTTCTTGTTTAAGCCTAAGAAAACCTGCCTGATTGATTAATTTGCAATTACAATTAGAGAGCAGTGAGCAAAGACTCACTGAGGGGGTAAGCTAAAATCACTGTGTTTTAAAAGATAAACCCTGTTAGGGCCAAACCAGGAAAGGGACAAGAGGGGAGCCTGAGACCCCTTCATCACCCAGTCGTAACACTGAGCTGAAGCATCGAGGCCCTTATATTTGCCTTCAAATTGTAGCCAGGTGGAAGACACAGCCACAGTCATTTGCCTCCTCCCAGTCTCCTTGCAATCCTTGAGTGTCCACGTGGTTTCCATTATCGTTGAAGAAGATGGTGCGCTTGGAATTCAGGGCTAGTCTCCCCACCTTCCAACTTTCTCCTCCAACCTTCCAGCTTGCACCCATCACCCTTGACCTACCCAATGTTACTATTACCCTTCCCTCCGTAACCTTTGAGCCTCCCCCCATGACCGTGCACAGTGTAGTCATCAATGTATTCATGCCATCCCTCGCCCCTGTTCCGACTCCCGTTACCATCGACGGGCCGACTCTTAATCTTAAAGCTCCTCACATCGAACTGACCATTGTTGCTGAGTCCCATTCCCCTCCATATGAAGCTGTCAAATAGCTACCCATTAGTCTTGACCTCCCTCCCCCCACAGAATCCATTTGCCCCCATTGACTCTGACCATTTCCTCTGCTAGCCAGTACCCTAAATTTGCCCCACAGCTCCCTGACGTGACAGCACGCTTCCCTCCCTTTAGACCCTTGCCAAATATCTTCACACAGTACTGATCTAATCCACCTTCCACACCCGCATCCGACAAAATGTATCTTCATCATCAACATCAACCATTCAACAACCTGGATGCTCCACTCCACCCTCCCCTGCTCCTCCATGCACACGATTTCCCCACCCTTCCCTCCCTGACTACCTTCCCCTGCTCCTCCATGCCCTGCTCTTCCCTCCCCAACAACCCTCCCCGCTCCTCCTTGTAGCCCCGCCCATGCCGTCGCCACCAACCCCAAGAGAAGAGCATAGACCTGAGACTCAACTGCACAAATCCGACTATTGCATGCCACGTTGAAACATTCGTGAACCGGGTGGCATGGGAATATTGTTGTTTTTCAGAGAGTATAAAAACAGGGCTTCCTCAGTTCTGTTTGTCTGCACTAAGAGCTTCTGTGCATGCACAGAGTGTAAAGTGGGAATTTAGTGACTGAGGGAGTTTGTTGAGGGAGGGGTTCTTTTCTTTCTTTTTATACCTTTTTTCAGCCTCCACTAGCTGGCTCTTACTTCGATACAGGGGAAGAAGCTGATTTGTGAGTAACTGGTAAGTTATTCTACTTATTCTAATTGTAATAAGTAGTTTTAAAAGTTACGGTATGGCAGGTCAGCTCTGCAAAGTGGAATGTACATCCTGCGGTGTGTGGAAAGTCATGGATGTACCACGTGTCCTAGACGAACACATCTGCAGGAAGTGTCACCGGCTGCAGAAGCGTGAGCTCTGGGTTTCAGAACTTGAGCAAAGGCTGGAGTCACTGTTGTGCATCCGCGAGGTGGAGGACTCCGTGGATAGCATGTTTATGGAGGTGGTCACACAGCACGTTAGGAGAATACAGGCAGAGAGTGAATGGGTGAGTGAATGGGTGACCACCAGGCAGTCTAAGAGAACAAGGCAGGCAGTGCAGGAGCTCCCTAAGTATATCTTGCTTGCTAATTTGTTTTCCATTTTGGATATTGGTGAGGGTGATGGTTCCTCAGGGGAGTGCAGCCAGAGCAAAGTCTATGGCACCATGGGTGGCTCTGCTGCACAAGAGGGGAGGAAGAGTAGAAGAGCAACAGTGATAGGGGATTCAATAATCAGGGGATCAGACAGGCGTTTCTGCGGCAGTAAACATGACTCCATGATAATGTGTTGCCTCCCCGGTGTCAGGGTCAAGGATGTCATGGAGCAGCTGCAGAACATCCTTCTGGGGGAGAGTGACCGGCCAGAGATCGTTGTCCACATTGGTACCAATGACATAGGTAGGAAGAGGGATGAGGTCCTGAAAGCAGATTTTAGGGAGTTCGGAAGGAAATTAAAAAGCAGGACCTCAAGAGCAGTAATCTCAGGGTTATGCACAGTGCCATGTGTTAGTGAGCATAGGAATAGGAGGATTGATTGATTGAACACATCGCTGGAGAATTGGTGTGGGAGGGAGGTCATCAGATTTCTGAGGCATTGGGACTGGTTCTGGGGCATGTGGGATCTCTACAAGATGGACGGGCTACACCTTAACAGGACCGGAACTAATATTCTTGCAGGGAGATTTTCTAGTGCTGTTGGGGAGGGTTTAAACTAGCTTGTCGGGGGAGTGGGAACCGGAGGGGTAGCTCAAATTAGAAGGAAGGAAACTTGGTAACAGGAGGTAGAAAAGTAGTAAGTGACATTAGAAGGTGGGCAAAACAAAGGCGAGCATCAGCTAGGCTTAGAATGCAGAATAATGTCAAGAAGACAAGGTTAAGGGCACTCTACCTGAATGCACACAGCATTCACAACAAAGTAGATGATTTAAAAGCACAAATAGAGGCAAATGGGTATGATCTAATTGCCATTACGGAAAAGTGGCTACAGTGTGACCAAGACTGGGAACTGAATATTCAAGGATATTCAACATTTAGGTAGGACACGCAAAAAGGTAAAAGAGGTGGTGTTGCACTGTTAATAAGGGATGGGATCAGTACATTAGTAAGGGAGGATCTCAGATCGGAAGAACAAAATGTGGAACCTGTTTGGATGGAGCTAAGAAACACCAAGGGGCAGCAAACATTGGTAGGATATAAAAACAAGAAATGCTGGAACCACTCAGCAGGTCTGGCAGCATCTGTGAAAAGAGAAGCAGAGTTAACGTTTCGGGTCAGTGACCCTTCTTCGGAACTGACAAATATTAGAAAAGTCACAGGTTATAAGCAAGTGAGGTGGGGGTGGGGCAAGAGATAACAAAGGAGGTCTGGATTGGACCAGGCCACATAGCTGACCAAAAGGTCACGGAGCAAAGGCAAACAATATGTTAACACACCACGTGTCACTGACCCGAAACGTTAACTCTGCTTCTCTTTCCACAGATGCTGCCAGACCTGCTGAGTGATTCCAGCATTTCTTGTTTTTGTTTCAGATTTCCAGCATCCGCAGTATTTTGCTTTTATTTAAGAAGAGCAGGTTGCCTGTACCACGTAGCCTTCAAAGTGCACTGCCAGCCTCTGCCTGCTGTGCGCAGGGTCACAGGCAGCATTCAAGACTAGATAGCAGTGCAGGAGCCACCCAGGTGAATGGTACTGTTATATATTGTTATATTATTTTCACAGAGCTAGAAACTAATTAACTCGGAACTAATTGTTATGGGTAGGTGTGTTCTAGGGGCCACATTCAATGCTGCACTGCAGTCCTATGATGTGTCACACAACACCAGTCCTTATCAGGCAGCATGGTGAGATGAATGAAATAAACAAAGTCCTCCAACCTTTGAAAGTCTAAATGTGATTTCTATCTTATGGGAACCAGAAGGCATACACAGTAGTAGCAGGTATCTGTGAGTAAACCTAAAACATTTTAAACAAATTTAATGCTGAATTAGATTGAAAAAAAAATCAACCCAAATTAGTGCCAGAGGGAGAGAGAGAGAAACTGAGTGAAATGTGCAAAAAATGAAATGTCAGCCGGCACAGCAATGAATACACAGCTACAGCCCATAATGAATTGGGAAACCGATGATATTGTAGAGGCATTTGAGAAGTTAAATTAAAGAACAGATTGACATTCAATAGTTTTATAAAAGGCACTAGTGATGAAGAGAGGATCAGCTGTATCCTTCTGTGGGCAAGAGATAAAGGATTACATTTGTTTAATAGCTAGGGATGAACCACCAATACAAAGTACATGTTTCCCAGTCTGCTAGTTGCCATGCCAAAGGGATCAAGGGATATGGGGAGAAAGCGGGAACAGTGCACTGAATTAGATCTTTTTTGAATGGCGGAGCAGGCCCGAAGGGCCGAAATGTCTACTCCTGCCACTATTTTCTATGTTTCTATGCCTGGGAGATTGATGCTCACTTCTGGGAGGCTCCTGACTAATCTGAAAGGGTTGGCAACCCTGTGGATGTGAACAATGGGCCCATGGCTATTTTTTAATAACAATAATTTGCTTTGATATAGCTCCTTTAAGATAGGAGAATGTGCCAAGATATACTCAAACAAATATTAACACATAGAGAAGGGAAAGGCCATGGAGAGGTTTCAACATCAGAATGAGAATTTACAAATCAAGGGGCTGGACTTTGTGGTCAGTGGTAAAGCAACAACACTTGAAGAAAGCTGCCCATTAAGTCCTAGCAATCTCTGTAGCTTGGATTTCCCCTTTCCTGATAGCAGTTGAAGTCTGGCGCGAAGTCAAGGAGATCTCCAGGTGGTCACCAGCAGTGATGTCAGCAAGCAGGGTAAGCAGCCAATTATATTGATGCATTCTCACAGACAGCAAACTAGGAAGTTAAGAGCACAGATTGTCCTTCACTTTTAATCAATATTTTCGGCTCGCAAAAATATTGTTCATGATTGGACTAAGAAAGAAGCTGAAATATCATTAACAAACCAAATTTTTTTTAACTATGTGGAGCTTTTTTATCATAATGGAGAAATTTTACATTTCACAAATTTAAAATAAGGGCCATTGAGGCTGCACAGCAGCAATTATGAAGTTAATAAAAAAACTGTTAGAAGTCATTAAAAACCCAATAACACAACAAAGTGGGACTTTTTCAAGGGTTTTTACAGCAGGACTAACAGCGTAAAAGTGGAAGTTTTTGTCAATTCACTGATTGCTCTGGCATTGCACTCTGTGGAGACCTCAACAGTGCACACCCTCTGGGGAAGGGTAGAATCAATTCTGGATTTTCACATTATTCTGTGCATATGCAGACTCCCGAAGTTGCTGTCGGTTTCAGTGGAGTAATGATAGCGAATGCTGACAGTTTCACCGTTATTACTATCGCAAAATCTAGGCCACTGTGTTGGTCAGAGGCCAGTGAAGGTCAGCAGGCAAAGGAGTGATGGGTGAATGGAACTTGTTACGAGTAAGGAAATGGGCAGGAGCATATTGGATGAATTTAAGTTGATGGAGAGTGGAAATTAGGATATTAGTCACGAGCACATTGGAATAGTCGAGTCTGGAGATAACAAAAGCATGGATGAGGGTTTCAACAACAGATAAGCTGAGCAAGGTGCAGAGATGGGCAATTTTATCGAGGTGGAAGTAGATGGTCTTTGTGATGGAGAGGAAATGGGATCAAAAGCTCAGCTAAGTCAAATAGGACACTGAGGTTGCAAATCCACTTACCTGTTAAAGCCTAAAACAAGGGGAATTTTGATCGGTGTGCGACTTCGTTGATAGTTACAGCAGTCAGAGGTAATCAGTTTAGCTTCCTCCCCCAGTTGTAAACTTGCATGCAGTCTACCTTCAATGACATGAGAGAATTTCTGATGCAATCAATTTGCGATTACATGTAAAATCATGTTGGGAAACCAGCAAGACCAAATGGACTCCATGGAAATGTTGATAAGCTTAGAAAATATTTGTGTATTGTCTTTTTCCCCCACAAAGTCAAAGGAATTCTTCTAAGAATGCAGCTAACTGAAGTTATTTTAAAACACATTTTATCTTCAAGACATATATCAATTTATTTTTATCTTTTGAGAAGTATCTATAAAACTTGTCATGCAGTTTTATAGTTTCGATTCAGAATACTGTCGCTGACTTACCAAAACTTTCATCAGTGACTCAGTTCTAGCATTATCACTTTCTTTGTTAGATTGAAATTTCATGTTGCTATTGAAATATTGAAAATTATTTTGAAAAGATTACACGCAGCAGCACTTCCAACCCCACCCCCCCAAAAATTATTTCTGTTGCAGCCAATTAATCTCAGGACATAACTGTATGTTGCAGAACTCTTCCAACCTGCATCAAGCAGAGCCAGTAACCCAATGGAAATTTTGTTTCAAAATTAGAAGTTTTAAAAAAATGATCAGTTAAATAGCTGATTTTTACCTGTCATTGATATCTCCCTCCTGATCAATCATATAAAAGGAAACACATACAGACAAATCATCCAATGTATATGATCCATGCAAAACTAATTTTTTCCTTGAATAATAATACTTTCCAGAAAATTTGCACCCGATGCGATGATGGCGATTAGTGCTATAAACATTAATAGAATGAGCAGATCTCTGCATCATTGCTCATCGTGCATCAGAAGTAATGCTTTTGCAAAGAGGGGTTAAATGTGGTGGAGCAGAAATTATACTCTGCTGGTGATCCTGCGAGAGTTTCTGGGGTAAAGCAATTGATATAATTTTGGTAAGTGCCCGTGCCAGTTTCAGCATAGCTTGGGCATCCATTCGGGGGAGTTTGGAGGTGGGGAGACCATAAAATCGGGTGGGATGGTGGCTGGGGGTAGGGTTCCCGTCACCATCCCATCTCCACTGAAATTTAGTCTGGCACAGGAAGGCCTGTGAACGGCCTTCCTACCCCGCCACCGATTGAGGCCCATAACTGGGTAATTAATCATCAATTAAGGGCCTCTTCCTGCCATAGTCGCAATTACCCATGCGGTGGGTGGCATTGTTGCCGCACGGGGAGCACAGCACGACTGTACAGCTGTTTCCTGGCTCCTGGATGTGGGGAGGTGTCCCTCGTTCAAAGGTACATAATGCCTGAATGAGGGACCTGGCATTGGGGAGGGGGAGAACCCGCTGAGGGCCACCCCCTTGCCGCCTCCCACCTCCCCCCCCCACTCCTGCACAACCCCCACTCTGCAAGACCCCTCCCGCCCTGACCTACCTGAGGCCTAGATCCAGCAAAGATCCTCGGCCTCCAAGATGGACACCTCCAGCCGCAGCTACCGCCTCCGCGGTGGCGCTGCGGCTGACGGCCTGTAATTGGCCGGCAGCTCTCCAAGGGAAGGCCCTCTGGTGATGGGGTCCTAAATCCTATGGAAGGCCCGCTGCTGTCCACTTAAGTGCCTGATTGGTACTAAATTCACTGGGCTTTCCGGAAAAGAGGCGATGCGGGGATCCCCGGGATCATTTGCAGAAATTATTTTAGCCGCTTAAAAGGCACAACTTCTAAAGAAATTGATGTAATGGAAATGAGATAATTAGATAATCTCTATAGTGTTACGGCCAGGTGCTAAGAGGGTGTGGATGGTTCATACTGTTCAATTCCCAACTGACCACAGCAAGTGTTTTTGTTACTAGTGTTTTAACCCCTTTGTGTTTTATTTGTCAAATAAACAGAAAGCGACAGGTTTTCTTGTACGTTTAAAACAGAAGATTAACTATTTAATTGAGCAATATTCATTCCCAAAATTGTCACAACCAGACCCACACATGCACTCATTCGCACACACACTCAAGAAGAGATAGATAGAGAGGAAGAGGGCTAAGTCATTTGAGGTGAGGTAGATGTTTGGAGTTCACAGCAAATCTGTTGAATCTTCTTGGAAGTCAATTTCTCTTTTAAAGTTGCAGGCCTGGGTTGTTTGCCGATTTCAGTCCAGAAACGGTGATCACTTTCAGTTTTCTGCTGCACAAGTTGAAGCATAGAATTCACAGCAGGACATCTTCTTTGACTTTTGCTGGAGATCTCAGCTCTCAGCTGGGCAGACTTTTGGTGATGTTCTGATTTTCTATCTCTCTCCCTCTCCCCAGGGAATTACTTTTTAAGGCCAAAAATTCTCTCACACGTTGCTTCTGTTGGGAAATGCAGAGCCCACTCCCTGTGTTCAGGATGGGTGTAATTGACACCTCTTAGCTTGAAATGTATCCCTTTGTCCTTGCCAGATAGTAAGACAGTTTGAATATAAGGGCTAGGTCATTTAACCTTCAGCAGTCATTTTGCAGCACATTGACCACTTTTTAAAGGAAAAGTCAATGTTTTATAATTCTTCATTTTGGGTTCTGTATTTCAATCACTGTATTTTACATGAGCATGCTAGTAGTTAGGAACTCCATATATGTCCACAACTTACTGCAGTTGTGAATGCAAGAATTTAGATTAAATGATATGCCCATGATAAGTAATGGTGAACATTTAAAGGAATAATTCATATTTCCCAACAAAAATATACATCCCCTTGCGGAACAAAAACTCCATGAGAAAAGTGATATAACCATGGCTAACTAGGGAAGTTAAGCACAGTATTAAATTAAAAGAAGAGGTTTCCAATATTGCCAATGAGAGTTGTAAACCAGAGGATTGGGAGAGTTTTAGAAATCAGCAAAAGATGATAAGAAATTGATAAAGGAAAAGAAAATAGAATATAAGTAAACAAGGAAGAAATAAAAAATACTAATTATAAGACCCTCTACAAGTATGTAAAAAGGAAAAGATTAGCAAAATTAAATGTGTGTTCCTTAGAGGCTGAGACATGAGAAATTATAATAGGGAATTATAAGGAGATGGCAGAGATGTTAAACAAATGTTTTGTATCTGTCTTCACAGAGGACACAAAAACATTGTGGAGAACTATGGGTTTAATGAGAGTGAGAGACATAAAATAATAAATATTCTATTCTCGAAAGCCAGTTGGTGAAGAATGATACTGAAGCCAATCTTTATCCTGTCTTATATTTTTTAACAGTATGAATGATTACATGCATAACCTCCTGACTCACCCGCCCCCCCCCCCAAGTTTCAGTAAGTGTCCCTTTTTATGTGCTCAAATGAAACCCCAATTAATGCCTCCACCTGCAAATAATTGAATACAATTAATTAATATTCATAAAGAAAAAGTACTGGAGAATTTAATGGGACTGAAAGCTGACATATCCCCAGGACATGATGGCCGACATCCTAGGGTTTTAAAAGATGTGGTGGCAGTGATAGTGGATGTATTGGTTTTGACCTCCTAGAATTCCTTAGATTCTAGAACAATCTCCATGGATTGGAAAGTAGCAAATTAACCTGGTGTTTTGAGAAAGGAGGGAGAGAGAAAACCAGGAACTATAGGCCAGTTAGCCTGACATCAGTAGTTGGGAAAATTCTCAAATCTATTCTTAAGGACACAGTAACAGGGCACTTGACAAATTGCAATATAATTAGGCAGAATCAACACGGTTTTATGAGAGCAAAATTGTCTTTGACAAATCTATTAGAGATTTTTTGAGGATGTATCTAGCAGTAATTATAAAGGAGAACCAGTTAATGTAGTATATTTGGATTTTTGAAAGGCATCCGATAAGTTGCCATACAAGAGGTTATTACACAAGATTAGGGCTCATGGGATTGGGGGTAATCTATTGGCGTGGATTGAGAATTGGTTAAAGGACAGAAAACAGAGAGTAGGAATAAACAAGTCATTTTTGGGTTGCAGGGTGAGATTAGCGGCATGCTGCAAGAATCAGTGTTGGATCCTCAGCTACGTACAATCTGTATCAAGAAATAGATCAAAGGATTGAGTGTAAAGTATCTAGTTTGATGATGATACAAAGTTAGATGGGAAAATAAGCAAGCAAAGAGGTGGCAAAGGAATATAGCTTTGTTAAATGAGTGGGCAAAAACATGGCAGATGGAGTATGGTGTGGGGAAATGTGAAATTATCCATTTTAGTGGGAAGAATAGAAAAGCAGAATACTTATTAAAAGGTGAGAGATTCGTAACTGTTGGTATGCAGGAGGATATGGGTGTCCTTGTACACGAAACGCAAAAAATTAATAAGCAATTAGGAAGACAAATGATATGCTGTGCTTTATTGCAAGGAGGTTGGAGTACAAGAGCAACGAAGTCTTGCTGCAATTCTATAGTACTTTGGTGAGACCACACCTGGAGTACTGTGTACAATTTTGCTCTCCTGATGGAATGATATACTTGCCTTATAAGGAGATGCAACAAAGGTTCATTAAATTGATTCCTGGGGTAAGTCCTTTGAGGAAAGATTGAGTAGAATGTGCCTATACTCTCTGGAGTTTTGAAGAATGAGAGTTGATCTCATAGAAACATATAAAATTGTTAGAGGACGTGGCAGGGTAGGTGCTAAGAGGCAGCTTCCCCTAACTGGAGAGTCTGGAACTAGGGGTCATAGTCTCAGGTCAAGTCACTGGTAATTTAGGACTGTTGTGAATCTTTGGAATTCTCTACCCCAGAGGGTTGTGAATGCTCCATCGTTGAGCATATTCAAGGCTCAGATCAATATATTTTTGATCTCTCAGTGAATCAAAGGATATGGGGATTGGGTGGGTAAGTGGAGTTAAGGCAGCAGATAAGGCATTATTGCACTGAATAGTGGAGCAGACTCGAGAAGTCATATGGTCAACTCCTGCTCCTATTTCTTCTGTTCTTGAAACTGGCCCCCTTTATTGGAGGGTTGATTTCATTTGGGCAAAAATATAACTTCTTGTTTGAACACTGAGAAAACTAAAGTCCCTGACACAAGCTCTATATCCTTGCAACTGACTCCATTCCCTTCAACAGCCATTGTTTCAGGCCAAACCAAACCAACGGCAACCACAGAATCCTATGTCAGCCTGGTGTCAGTTGTGGTGCAGTGATAGCCCTCTCATTTCTGATTCAGAAGATCATGGGTTCATGCCTCACTCCAGCAAACAAAGCATATATTCTAGATTAACACTTCAATGCTGTACTGAGTGAGTGATGTACTGTCAGGGGTGCTGACTTTCAAATGAGACATTAAACTGAGGCCCAGTCTGTCCTTTCAGGTGGACATAAAAGACCCTATGGCACTAGTTTGAAGATGAGCAGGGGAGTTCTTCCTGGTGGCCTGGACAATATTTATCACTCAGCTAGTATCAGCATCACCATCTCCTTGTTCTGCTTTAAGACTCTCCTTAAAAGCCAACCATTTGACGTAGCTTATGGCTTTCCTGATAATATCTCATTTTGCGGCTCAGCCTTCCATATTTTTCCTTTGACCTCTGCGAAGCACCTTGCTACATTCTGTATTATGATTAGGGTACTATGAATGTCTGTTCTGGTTGTTGCTACTGCAGCTAATCTTCCCAGCCTGAAACACACCTGTGGGCTACAATTTACACCATATCCTGTGTCATGACGAACCCCGCCTGCCAAGAATGAGGCATATTAATTTCTTCATATGAACATTAATTTTTAAACTGGCTGGAGTGAAGAGATGACTTGTTTAAAGAGATCACCAGACATTTGGCTGGAGAATATTTCCATACTAAGAGACGGTGCTTGGAGAGACAAAGCAACTACTCCCTGGTCCACTTAACCCAAATGGAGTTTGATCACCAGACATTGAAGGTGTAAGAAAGCTTGCATTCCAGTGTCTGCTAAGATGGGGAATCCACAAACACAGGGGTGATTAAACCAACTGGTCACATGACTAACCTGCTGGCCCAGGCTTTTTTGAACTACACACAGGACTGTTTGAAGACAGACTGCAGATTGCAACTGAACCTGGAACAAGAGAGCCTCTCTCCTGGCTGGTCCTCTCTCACTTTCTCAGAAACCTCTGGATCCACTGAAGTCGCTTAAACCTCGAGAGAAAAGACTCCTACATCGAAACAAGTTAAAGCGTGCACTGGGCCCCAACGAACAGCAAGACTTACCGGCAACCAAAGACTCCACATTGAACTCAAAGGACTGTAATTACAACCCAGCTATTGCCTCAAACTTTTCCCCTTTATACTTTCTACTTTTTCTGTCTCTATCTGCGTGCGTGTTTATCGCGTATGGTCATGTCGCGTATTTGTAGTCGTTAACCAGATTAGAGTTTAAGGTTAATAAACTTCCACCTTTCTTGTTTAAATCTAAGAAAACCTGTCTAATTGATTTCTTTGCCTTACAATTGGAAAGTGGTGAACAAGGATTCACTGAGGGGGAACTAAAACACGGTGTTTTTAAAATTAAACCCTGTTACGGTTAAACCAGGCAAAGGCTGAGAGGGAACTCCCAGACCCCTTTCTCAGCTCGTTGTAACACCTGTTTGTTTGGGGCAATTGAGACCAGTAGATGAAGCTATCCCTGCAGTTCCACCTCTTCTTCATGCAATCGGGCTGCCAGGAGGAAAACTGCTCTATATCCAATCCCTATCCTTACATGTTCTCACCTACCCAGATTACTTCCCAGGTATGCCCGAGGCCCTGAGGAAATTCAGGGCCTTCTTATTATTTTCCATGAACCAACCAAAAATATTTACTTCACTGTTTCTGAGCTGAGCTCTTACAGTTTTCTTCCCAAATTCATGGGGCCATTTTATCACTAAAAATGTAACTAAATTTGATGAAGAAACTATACTGCAGACTTAGTGCTGAAGATCTTTACCCTCCCAGCAGAGGCCCAGGACAACATACCTGCAGTGCTATGAGAATCAGTGCATTAGGAGGCTACACTTCTCTCGGGAGTTTGCCTCCTCCTACATAAGACCGTTAACCAATTGCCACAGATAGTGCAGCATTGCAGACAAAGTCACTACTGCACTCAAATTCCTTGCCTCCAGCTCCTTCTGGGCTGCCACAGGGGATATCAGTAACATCAACCAGTCTGGAGTCTGTACTTGAATTAAGCAGATGAATTATCCCATATTTGCAAACATTTTCATCACCTTCCCCATCGATAACTGGACTCGGGGGTGGTCACAGGCTTCTCCCAAGTCCGAGGTTTCATTTGATCCATAGAGAAAAGTAATTTAAAAAGATAGATATTTAAATAGAGCCATTGAGCTGAATTTTTCGGCAAAGGGTGGAGTCTCGCCGCTGGGGCTGAAATCAGAAGCTGACCCTGCTCCAGCGGGCGCCAGGACCCTGGGGTGGCATTTTGCCAGTGGCAACCAATTAACAGGCCGCCATTGGGGTTGCCTTCCAATTGAGGAAGGCAGCCCGACCCCAAGAACTGCCAGCCCAATTAGAGAGTCGGCAGCTTAGCAGCCCCGGCAGCGCCACTGCTAGTGGTGGCCACTGCTGAGGCTGCAACACCAGGGAAGGGCACCTCAGTGGTGAGGCACCCTCAAAGAGTAAGTAGGGTTCGTGAAGAAGCCATGGCAAGGGGGGCAGTCCCTGGCAATTGATATGGAAGGTGGGGTCATTGTACACTGGCGGTGTCAATGCTGCGGGGAGGCCATTTCTTCCAGAGGACCCCGCTGTGGGCCATGTAGTACCCATCAAGGAGGCAGCCCCCGCCCACCCCCCCAACCCCAGGAGCACACTGGAAGTCTGCCAGAGTTTACCTGGCAGTATCCCCACACCGTGGTGGGCCCTGACAGGCCATCCTGATGCAAGCAAAATGCCTGCAGGGGCAGGAAGTGGCCCTTACTTGGGTCCTTAAGAGGCTCAATTGTCTGCCCGGTCAGCAGCTGAGCCACTGAGGTGCTCACCGCTGGCAATATGCCATGGCGGTGGGACGACGTCAGGCATCACTCCCGATGCTTTCCCCACCATATTGCCAGCTCTCCCACCTCCCAGCTCGACACCAATAGGCCAGGAAAATTCAGCCTGTAGAGCCACGCAAGCACAGAAGGAGGCTATTCAGCCTATTGAGTTCATGCCGGCTGTCTGTAGAGCAATACAGTCAGTCCTGTTCCCTCACTTTATTCCTGTAGCCCTGCAAGTTTATTTCCCTCAAGTGCCCATCCAGTTTCCTTTTGAAATCATGGTTTGTCTTTGCTTCCATCACCCTTGGAAGCAAGGAGTTTCAGCCCATTACCACTCGTTGCGTAAAAAAGTTGTTCCCCACATCCCTTCGGCATCTCTTTCCAAAAACCTTGGGCTGAATTTTACCAGCCCCTTGACGTCGGGGGTCTGGCGGGGGAGCCTGTAAAATACTTGCGGGAGTGGCCCGCCACGACCCCCGATACCGACAAGGCCCCTCTGCACTTTACCAGTGGCAGCAAGGCCTAGGTGTGGCCCCCCCGCCGCCGAGCAATGGGGCTTTCAGTTACATATTAAAATCAATGGAAATAAATTTAAATCAACTTACCTTGTCCTGGCGGCCGTCCCACACCAATATTATAGCTGCCAAATGGAAGTCCCGCGCCTTTGGAACTCTGTTTGGAGTTCTGAGGCGTGACACTGGTGGGGAGGGGGGAAGCAGTGAAATCTTCAGGTTGGGAGAGGAGTAGGAGTGGGGAAAACTGCTCTGATTGGTTGTGGGGATGGTGGGAAGGGGTTGAGGGTCAAATGTTCTGAGGGGTAAAAGTTTGTTACTTGAAAAGTTAGTTTTCTGGGGGTAGAGGTAATTTTATTTATTGAGGACTCATTGGGGGCATGGGAGAGGGGATGCAAAGTTTGATTAAAATGTTATTTCAAAGATTTGTGCGGCGGGACCTTTAAACAGTTAAATTTACATGAAGGATTGGAAGCCCTTTAAAAATGGTGCAGGCATCTGCGCTGCTCCACCCCCTCCATTTAAATGATCCCCCTGCGTGAAATATCATGGGAGCTCAGTGACATCGCATCCGCGTGAGCGGGAGCCGAGATGAGAGCAATTCAGCCCCTTAAATCTGTGTCCCCTATTCCTTGTACATTTAAATGCGTACCACAATTTGTAGCCTCCTTAGCAGATGGCAACATTGGGGCACATACTTCAGGATGCATTCCCTGCCAACCCCCTGCACTGCCCCCCCGCCCCTGAAATTTTATGGTCAGTATCTCTATGTGGTTCATAGATTTATTTTGGCAATACTATATTTTATTTTACCCAATAGTATTTTGACAATAACATCTATAATACTACAAAGTATTTTAACTTGTGATATCCAATAACAGTGTTATATTTTTAAAAGATAGAGGTAACCTTTATTTTTGTATAGCTGTAACTCAATCTTTTCCATTTCTGGATGACCTCATAAATAATTCAGGCAAATCAGCAATTGCTCTTTCAGATACTTGAAAAAGTATATATTTAAAAAATAAAGGAATATAAAATTGGGAGCAATATACTTATTTTGATTATATTTTCTTCCCTTACTTGGAGGTTGTGCTAGATCTGATTATTTTTAAGATTTATTTTTCATCTCTTGCAGTACCTGAATTATGTTACAGGCAGCATCTTCTTAGAATATAAAATTTAGATGGATGGTATTGTACAAAACAGCAAATTTCTAAATACTGAGGCAAAGACAAAAAGAATCAATCGTGACAAATGCCATGGAATGTTTTTTAAACCAAAGGGCATTGTGAGAAAAGGCCAATTTGTTAAGGAAAGGGGCCTAGATTTTCATAAACAGTTCCAGGGATAAATTTTCATCCTCACCGTATCTGGCGGAGCAGATTGCTCACCCTTTATAGAACAGGCCTATTTTCATTTGCTTTGATTTCAATGGAATGAAAATAGGACAGGTTCTGTAGGGGTGGACAACCTAGTCCACTGGATGACTGCCCATGTGGTGAAATTGGAAACCTAGCTAGTTTTGATGAAAGGTTATTAACCTGATCTTGACTGGGGCAGAATTTCTGAATGGCAGGGGTGGGTGAGGAATTGTGGTTGGGAAACCCAGAAGTCTGGGTTGCGTGGAGTTTTGACTCCACAGCGTGTGCCTTTTTTTCCCAGCAGTTTCCCCACCTGGAAACCAGGCTCATTGACAAACTTGGCTCCCTATTGGATGGGGAATGCACCAGAGGAGGCCACAGCCCAGGAGCTTGGAGGGGGATTGCAGTTGTGTTTATGATGGCACTGGGGTGGAGTGGTGTTCAAATCTTGGGGGGGGGGGGGTCTTTGATCTTGGGGGCATTTCCAATCTCGGAAGGAACTGATCTTCAGGGTGGGGGGGTGGAGGTATGGCTTTCATCCTGGAGTGGGGTCCGATCCTGAGGGGGGGGGGGGTCGCGATCCTGAGCAGTGTGTGTATGTGATGCTGATGGAGGAAAGCAGGTAAGATTGGTGGGCTTGGAGGAAGCACTGCTACTCCTCGTGGCTCACAAAGAGTGCTGGAAAGTCACTCACCTAACAGTCCTCTTCTCCATTTAGCTGTCCAGTTTCCCTAGGCCTGGGAAACCTGCCTGGGGCCGGCGTTAAAGCTGAAAGAGAAATAAAATCTGAGGAATGCGGTCTCTTTACTATATTTAAACAGGCAGCCCGCCTCCTGGGAGTGGGTTGGTTGCTTCCACCAATCTGCCTGCACCAACCCATCCCACCTGTATTAAAACTGGAAGTTTTGGGCGTGTGGGTTTGGGTTGAGATTTTTAAAATTTTCATACCCACATGACCCACCCATTTTTGGGAGGTAAAATTCCCCTCATTAACTCTCTCCACAGATACTGCTTGACCTGCTCATTATTTCTCTGAGAGCATTTTCTGTTTTTAATTCTGATTTCCAGCATCCACAGTATTTTGCTTTTGTGAAATTCTACGCCCCACCTCCTCTGAAATTTTAGCAGCATAAGTTAAACTGATACTCAGATCAGTTACTCCTCCATTGTCATGGTAGGGCATTACAAAGATCTAGTGCTTGTGACTAGCTTTCCTAATAATCTATAGTCTGTGGGTAGGTTTTTTATTATTCATTCATGGGATGTGGGCGTCGCTGGCCAGGCCAGCATTTATTGCCCATCCCTAATTGCCCTTGAGAAGGCGGTGGTGAGCTGCCTTCTTGAATCGCTGCAGTCCATTTGGGATAGGTATACTAACAGTGCTGTTAGGAAGGGAGTTCCAGGATTTTGACCCAGCGACAGTGAAGGAATGGCGATATAGTTCCAAGTCAGGATGGTGTGTGACTTGGAGGGGAACTTGCAGGTGGTGGTGTTCCCATGCATTTGCTGCCCTTGTCCTTCTAGTTGGTAGAGGTCGTGGATTTGGAAGGTGCTGTCTAAGGAGCCTTGGCGCATAGCTGCAGTGCATCTTATAGATGGTACACACTGCTGCCACTGTGCGTCGGTGGTGGAGGGAGTGAATGTTTGTAGATGGGGTGCCAATCAAGCGGGCTGCTTTGTCCTGGATGGTGTTGAGCTTCTTGAGTGTTGTTGGAGCTGCACCCATCCAGGCAAGTGGAGAGTATTCTATCACACTCCTGACTTGTGCCTTGTAGATGGTGGACAGACTTTGGGGAGCCAGGAGGTGAGTTACTCGCCTCAGGATTATTAGCCTCTGACCTGCTCTTGTAGCCATGGTATTTATATGGCTACTCCAGTTCAGTTTCTGGTCAATGGTAGCCCCTAGGATGTTGATAGTGGGGGATTCAGCGATGGTAATGCCATTGATTGTCAAGGGGAGATGGTTAGATTCTCTCTTGTTGGAGATGGTCACCGCCTGGCACTTGTGTGGCGCGAATATTACTTGCCACTTATCAGCCCAAGCCAGGTCTTGCTGCATTTTTACACGGACTGCTTCAGTATCTGAGGAGTCGCGAATGGTGCTGAACATTGTGCAATCATCAGCGAACATCCCCACTTCTGACCTTATGATTGAAGGAAGGTCCTTGATGAAGCAGCTGAAGATGGTTGAGCCTAGGACACATCGGTGAATCTTATATACATATACAAACGCGTATATATAAAAATAAGATTGCACTGCAGAGATAATAGGAGCCATCATAGAGCAAGAACATATGTGACACTGTATATAGAGATATTAAAAATAGGACACCTTTGTTACAGAATCTTGCAGGGAGAAAGGGGTTGGGCTCACTGGGATGAATATAGGATTATGCAGAAACATGTTAAAAGGGTGATCACAGGGGCAACAAGAGACTTAGAAAATAAAAGTGTAGATACAAATCAAACAGAGTGAGAATATTTTAAGTATTTTAACAATATGTGGAAAGAGAAAAGATGAGAACTATAAAATATACCGGTCGGCTCAAAACAGATGAGTGCAAAATAACAAATATTCTGAAGGATTACTTCAAGTATTTACAAGAAAAGAAATACACAACATGTCCTCCTCAAACAGAGATAACCTGAGAAAATTAATGGTTTCAGTATAAATGAGATGGAAATCCCTGACAGGTTAAAAGGGCTCAAAACTAATAAATCCCCAGAGTGTGATGATATTTATCCTAGACAGCTAAGACAAGCTATAGAGGAGATTGTTATAAGGGAGTCACTGGACAACGAATTTGGAGCAGGCTCATGTATGTAATGAGAAGCTTTTTATGTTGTCTGATGCAACATAAAATGAGATGCATGGAGTTCAGGTAGTTGAAGATCTCAAACAGGTTTATTAACCGCTAACAAGTATATACAGTGCAGAGCTAACCATTTACATGACTTGCCTCTTGGTGTTACAGTTACAGAGTGAGACTGGCATGTAGTCACATGACTGCATCCTAGTACTCAGCTCATTAGCATACTAAGATCTTAAAGGTAGATTACTCTTAAAGGCACAATGTAGTGCCCATATTCAAAAGGGAAAATAAATGTGACCCAACAATTACAGACCTATTAGTCTTAAAAAAGCTGAAAACAGAGAGTATTGGCAAATAATGTTTTTTTAACTGGAGGGATATAAACACTGGTGCCCTTATTTGCCACTGTTAGGACCTTTGCTTTTCTAATTTGTAAATTGTATCGCCATAAAAATAGGGAGCATGGTAAACTATGAAGGGGTCTGTAAGGGACGTCAGGAGGACATGAATAAGTTGGTAATTTGGGCTGATAAATGCCAGGTGAAATCTAATGCAGAGAAGTGAAGAGGGATGCGTAATGTGTGGCCAATCCACTACCACCAGTTCCATGCTGTTGCCGGAGTTGAAATTTCTGCTTGTTGTTTCTATCATATGATTGAAAGCATCTTGTGGTTCAAGTGTTTTGGTAGTGACTGCAAAGTCATCATTGTATAAAATTATATCAGATGCTTTTGTAGAAATGTTTATATTCTTTCTCAATTATGCATGTTTTCCTGATGTTAGGATCTGCTTGAATAACCAGGACTTCCATCAAACAGTAGAGTTGATGGAAAGCAATTCTAACAAATGTTTTTCTTCTAAAGGAGATATGACAGCAAAGACCATTTTGACAGACCAATACCCAGGCACCAGCAAATAACTTTCTAATACATTTGAGGAAAGTATTACCCATTCCAAATCATTCATGAGTAGCAAACAAAATAATGAAGCTCCCTGTTGGATGCTTTCTCAGCATGCTGAGAGCGCCTCTGGCATTGGGAACTGAATAAATCCTATCCGGTGTTTTCAATTTTCATTAAAACCAGCCTGAAGTAAAATCATTTTTGGAATGAAAGATGCCAATACTTAAGTGATAGCTAAGGAGAGAGGATGGTTCATTTCATTAAAGGTTCGGAGGCTCCATGCTTTTGTTTTTAGAAAGATGGTAATTACTTTTGCCATGTTTTTGGGAATAATCATAATCTAAGAAATGAGTTAATGTACCTTTTACATTATATTACATGATATAACAAGGTCCTAGAAGACCGGTGCTTAAAGTTGCCCTCTATGCAATGCCCTCCCGCATTTATTTTTTTCCTCATGCCCTTTATTGCTAAACCTGGAAACACGTTACTTTTATTGTGAAAATAAAGGCAATCCACTTCACATTATTTAGCTTTAAATGGTGGCCTGACAGCAGCTTGTGGAATCCATTAAACCTTTGGGTCTTCAGTGTCATTTGGTGCCCACGTTCAGGTTATTTTTATTGAAGGATTTTTATTAAAGATCACTGTGCGAGTCCCACATGTTTGCAGATGACCATATCCCAATAGGGTAAGGCCCATTTAAGACTAACTGCAAATTATTACAAGTTGGTGGAAGGTTGGGGTTGAAGTTGTCCTTGAACAGACTCTGAATTGCATTAATCACTTTGCAGACCATAGGCCAGAATTTTTCGTTGGGCGGGGAGCCCCGTCCATGGCCGAAAATTCGGTGGCGAGCCCGCCTCCTCCGGGCCTGGGGAGCCAGACCGAGATTTTTTGCTCCCCAGGCCTTTAATTAGTCTTGGGCGGGACTTCAACCTCCTTTAGGCAGGAAGTCCCAGCTAATGGAGCTGCTGGCCAATTAGCGGGCCAGTAGCTCTTAGTCGTAGCAGCGCCACTGGGAGCAGTGGTCAGTGCTGGGACTACACCCAGCCATTGTAAGCAAGATGAAGGATGGCCCCGGAACTAAGGTAAGTTTTTAGGGCCTCCCGGGGACAATCAGTCGGGTCCTGGCGAGGCAAGGGAGGTCGGTTAGGGGGGTGGGGGGGGGGGTGTTGTGCGTTGGGAAAGGTTGGGGCTTCAGGGGCGGTGCTCCGTGGGGCACAGGGTGCCCGATCGGGAGGGCTCCCCAGCAGCCCGCAAGAAGGCCACCTGTTTTCACCAGGCGGGCTTTTTGAGGCTTCTGCAGTCCGGCCGCCAAAGGTAAAATACCCATGGCGGCGGGTAGAGGCCCTTAAGTGCCAGTTAATTGGCCACTTAAAAGCCTTGATTGGCCTAGGGCAGGCAGGCCGTTTCTCACCGCTGCCACCCCGCATAAAATTGCAGTGGGAGTGGGAGGGGGTCGGGAATGGCCCCCCCCCTGCTTCCCACTCAATTTTACGACCCCCATGCCACCAGCCCACTCATTTGGGGGGCATAAAATTCCGGCCATAGTCTTTGAATCAATAAGAATGTCATTGATAGTCATTTCTTGTAGTTCTAATTCCTTCAAATAATTATGGATTAAACAAAAGATTGCTATTGTATTATTTTACCAAACTATAAAAAGACATTATTGATATCTCTTTGTAACACTGTGCCACTGGTTTATCTGACAAATGAGAATTTTCGCTTTGATTGACACATCAAAACTCCCCTTGACTTGTTCTTCCTGCTCATCTCGTTTCTGCCTTTAAATTCTTTTGTTCTAAACTGGTTTGCCTAATTAGTTCCTCCCTGACATCAAAGTTGTTGGATTTTTGTATTTGAACTCCTTTTCTTGCTTTATGTGGCCTTGTTAAACCTGATGCATACAAAATAATTCATACCTTACATAAGTCTTTTTTTAAGTCTTGCATGGGATGGGGCGTGGCATTGGCAAGGCCAGCATTTGTTGCCCATCCCGAATTGCCATTGACAACTGAATGGCTTGCTAGACCATTTCAGAGGGCAGTTAAGAGTCACCCATATTGCTGTGTGTCTGGAGTCACATGTAGGCAAGACCAGGTGAGGACAGCAGATTTCCATCCCAAACGGATATTAGTGATTAGATGGGTTTTTACAACAATCAATGATAGTTTCATGGCACCACTACTGAGACTAGCTTTTAATCTCAGATTTTTGTTAATCAATTTAATTTATTAATTAATTGAATTTCCATCAGCTGCCATGGTAGGATTTGAACCTATTACCCCAGGCCATTAGCCTGGACTGCTAGATTACTAGTTCTGTGACATTACCACTACACCCCCATCTCCCCCTGCAACCTGCCAAATGGATCAGTGGGAACTCATCTCCAAATGGTGTTCAGCCCAATAATTCTTAAAATAAACAGTGTGTTCCCTAGTAGGAACAAATCAAGGGACAACTTCTGGATATGAACTCTTGAATGAGTCACACAAAAGAAGTGAGGTGATATGCTGGCTGAACAGACAGAGCAAGGGTAGGTAGGTATAGTAGCCTAGTGGTTTCAGTTCTGCACTGGTAACATGGAAGTTGTGCATTCAAATTCTACAAAGGTGAGTAATTTTTAAAAAATCTGTTAATTTGTGGGGAAAGCAGCAGAAAATGATCATGAGCACTGCTGCATTGTTACTAAAAAAAACTAGTTCGCTAAATTCCTGCAAGGAGGCACTTACCACAGTCTCTCAAGTTGTAAGATTTGGTATGGGACTAACTACCATGTTTTTGCAAGGAAGCTTAAGGTATAATGAAGTTTGCATTGGATGAAGGTGTGGCCTCAAAAGACTTCTAATAAAGTTGAAAAAGAGCCCATGTCCATAGCACTACCCTTTAAGTTGTAATAGTAGCAAGGTATTGATGGGAAATTTCTAGCATTAAGTATTCTATGATTTGAAAGCAATGCAGATTAGGCAATTTAACCCAATGCTACCAGCATGCACCTTTCTTAAAATCATACCAGTGTAAAACCAGTAAGTGCAACACCAGAGAAGAATGTTTGGTAGAATAAAGATTTTTCCCATCTCCTCAGAGTACTTTGCATAACTGAAAATTAACAAACCCATTCTCACTAATGAATGCAATGGGAACTAATAGTGAAACTGTCTACAGTGAAAAATTTAAATATTCCGATTCATTTACTTTGTAACAGATGGAATAGGAATCCCATTACATTGTAATGAATATCTATTTATAGTGAGGACTTAAGCACTGTTTATACAATATGGAGAATTGAAGACATTTTCGTAGATCAATGAAAACCAATGCCTGAAGTCGTGAAGCATTTAATTTCTGTTTGCTCATCAACTAAGTTTCTTAATCACACTTATGCTTAAAAAACCTGTTTATTTCTGTTTGGTTACTGGAAATCAGCTGAGGATTATGATCTTTTTTTTCGCAAAGTATGCAGCTATTTCCACTTCAGTTCATAACCTGGACAGTCAGAAAATGCAGCACCTACTTTGCATTGGAGCAGTGGGAACGGCCTCAAAAAGAGGTCAGAAGACTCACCGGCCCATGAACAGCAATGATACAGCTGCCACCATTTTTACAGGGGCTTACTGATGGGCGGCAGAAGCATCCACTGTTTTAGGTGGTAAGCATTTTTAATGTTCCATGATATGCAAAGAAATTCAATTGACATTATAAGACAGAATTGGTTGGAGTTTGTGCTGCCATGTACTCTCCACCCTATTAACATGCAGTACAGATAAAAAGACCCCAAAAGGTAAGTTTTACATTATTTTTATAGGGCCAGGAGGAGCTATAGATATGTTAATAAGCTGACCAAAAAAAATTGGGTGCAAACAATACTACCATTTGGAGGGTCTAAAAGCTTGCAATAGCTTTTTTTAAATTCATTCATGGGATGTGGGCGTCGCTGGCCAGGCCAGCATTTATTGCCCATCCCTAATTGCCCTTGAGAAGGTGGTTGGTGAGCTGCCTTCTTGAACCACTGCAGTCCATGTGAGGTAGGTACACCCACAGTGCTGTTAGGAAGGGAGTTCCAGAATATTTACCCAGCGACAGTGAAGGAACGGCGATATTGTTCCAAGTCAGGGTGGTGTGTGACTTGGTGGGAACCTGCAGGTGGTGGTGTTCCCATGCATTTGTTGCCCTTGTCCTGCTAGTTGGTAGAGTTCGTGGGTTTGGAAGGTGCTGTCTAAGGAGCCTTGGCGCATTGCTGCTGTGCATCTTGTAGATGCTACACACTTCTGCCACTGTGCGTCGGTGGTGGAGGGAGTGAATGTTTGTAGATAGGGTGCCAATCAAGCGGGCTGCTTTGTCCTGGATGGTGTCGAGCTTCTTGAGTGTTGTTGGAGTTGCACCCATCCAGGCAAGTGGAGAGTATTCTATGACACTCCTGACTTGTGCCTTGTAGATGGTGGACAGGCTTTGGGGAGTCAGGAGGTGAGTTACTCATCGCAGGATTACTAGCCTCTGACCTGCTCTTGTAGCCATGGTATTTATATGGCTACTCCAGTTCAGTTTCTGGTCAATGGTAGCCCGTAAGATGTTGATCGTGGGGGATTCAGCGATGGTAATGCCATTGAATGTCAAGGGGAGATGGTTAGATTCTCTCTTGTTTGAGATAGTCATTGCCTGGCACTTGTGTGGCGTGAATGTTACTTGCCACTTATCAGCCCAAGCCTGGATATTGTCCAGGTCTTGCTGCATTTCTACACGGACTGCTTCAATATCTGAAGAGTCATGAATGGGTGTTGAATATTGTGCAATCAACAGCAAACATCCCCACTTCTGACCTTATGATTGAAGGAAGGTCATTGATGAAGCAGCTGAAGGTGATTGGGCCGAGGACACTACCCTGAGGAACTCTGCAGTGATGTCCTGGAGCTGAGATGATTAAGCTCCAACAACCACAACCATCTTCCTTTGCGCTAGGTATGACTCCAACCAGCGGAGGGTTTTCCCTCTGATTCCCATTGACCTCAGTTTTGCTGGGGCTCCTTGATGCCATACTCGGTCAAATGCTGCCTTGACGTCAAGGGCAGTCACTCTCACCTCATCTCTTGAGTTCAAGGTTTAAACTATGTCAATAGAGGAAATGTAGGGTTTTTTAACTTGGGCACTGATTGCTTGTGCTTGGAGCAAATGAAAAAATGGCTCTTCATTCACTATTAAATCATTATCTCTCCCCTATTTCTCTTGAAGTGCTAGGAAGTTAGCATTGCAGAATGTGGGGAGCAATATGTTGGAAAATATTAATGTGAGTATATAAAAGTGAGGCTCCTAATCTTATTTCGCTTGGGCACTAGTGAAAGAATTATATGAATCTGTTGGATTGATAAAGCATTTAAAATAAAATTTTCGGAATCTTTGTCTTTGAACTGTAATGGTTTCACTTTCCCATCACAAATGACCTGCTAGATGAAGTAGCAGAATGACATTGAACTAAAATATAATTCCAGCACGTTTTTATTTCATGCTAGGGATCAAAGCTTACTAATAACTTAGAAAATTACCTGTATACCTTTAGCATTATTGCTTATCAGCAAAGGAGGTCGAAATTACTGAATATTAAATCCTTCTGAAAAAAGATGTTGGAATATTAAATAGTTGAGTTTTTAATACTATATGTTGCTATCAATTCCTGTTGCAACCTGAAATCATTAAGAGATGCCATGAGATTCCCATTTAGAGTTCTTGAAAATCTCCAAATTAATTTTGCGCTTTTTAAGATTTTACTTAGATTTTTTCCTCATGCTCAATATCAGACAATCCCATAAGCGAACACTCTCTGTGAACCAGTGTGACTCTAAAACACACACTATCTGGTCATGTAGTATGCCCAGGAGTCAAACCAAAATCCTTGCTACTGGACATATCACATGTACTCTTGTGATCTTCCAGATTTTGGAAGGTGGTAGAATAAGAAGTCAGATTGTCAATTAGGCTTTGACTATAAAACTGATTTATGCACCATAACCAGAAAAAATTGGAGCTAAGACAAGCATTGTCCTTGAATGTATTGCCTCTGAGATTAGTGTTTATTTTTCATGCAACTCCATGTTTAAATACCTACAATCTGATTCTGCCCTAAACAATGTGTGAATATTATGCATTATTCTTCTATAATCTCTTTACCACTTTGCAGCCTTCCACACAGTTAACCATACTGTACTCCTTCAATGACTCTCCTTCTTTGTCCAACCCCATGGGATTTCCCACAATTGGTTCTACTTTTACCCATCCAATAACAACCAGAGTGTCTCTAGGGGAACTGGTGAATGTACTGTACTTAGATTTCCAGAAGGTATTTGATAAGGTGCCACATCAAAGGTTATTGCAGAAAATAAAAGCTCATGGTGTAGGGGGTAACATATTGGCATGGATAGAAAATTGGCTAGCTAACAGGAAACAAATAGGCATAAATGGTTCATTTTCTGGTTGGCAAGATGTAACGAGTGGTGTGCCACAGGGATCTGTGCTGGGGCCTCAACTTTTTACAATTTATATAAATGACTTAGATGAAGGGACCAAAGGTATGGTTGCTAAATTTGCTGATGACATAAAGATAGGCAGGAAAGTAACTTGTGAAGAGGACATAAGGGGGCTACAAAGGGATATAGATAGGTAAGTGAGTGGGCAAAAAGCTGGCAAATGGAATATAATGTGGGAACATGTGAAATTGTCCACTTTGGCAGGAAGAATAAAAAAGAAGCATATCTAAATGGTGAGAGATTGCAGAGGTCTGAGATGCAGAGGGATCTGGGTGTCCTAGTGCATGAATTGCAAAAGGTTAGTATGCAGCTACAGCACGTAATTAGGAAAGCTAATAGAATGTTATCATTTATCACAAGGGGAATTGAATACAAAAGTAGGGCGGTTATGCTTCAGCTATACAGGGCATTGGTGAGACCTCATCTGGAGTACTGTGTACAGTACTGGTCTCCTTATTTAAGGAAGGATGTAAATGCGTTGGAGGCAGTATAGAGAAGGTTTACCAGACTAATACCTGGAATGGGCGGGTTGTTTTACGAGGAAAGATTGGACAGGCTAGGCTTGTATCTGCTGGAATTTAGAAGAGTAAGAGGTGACTTGATTGAAACATATAAGATGCAGAGGGGTCTTGACAGGGTGGATGTGGAAAGGATGTTTCTCCTTGTTGGAGAATCTAGAACTAGGGGGTCACTGTTTAAAAATAAGGGGTCGCCCATTTAAGATAGAGATGAGGAGAAATTATTTCTCTCATAGGGTCGTGAGTCTGTGGAATTCTCTTCCTCAAAAGTCTTTGAATATTTTTAAGGCAGAGGTAGATAGATTCTTGATAAGCAAGGGGGTGGAAGGTTATCGGGGGTAGGTGGAAATGTCGAGTAATCAGTTCAGCCATGAATTTATTGAATAGCGGAGCAGGCTCATAGGGCCGAGTGGCCTACTCCTGCTCCTAATTCGTATATTCGTATGTAGCGATAACATCTCTTTCCACACCCACACTGTCAACACTGGAGTCCCCAATGTATCCACCCTTGGCCCCTGCTCCTCCTCAACTACATACTACTCATTGGTGACATTATCCACAGACATGGGGTCAGCATTCACACATACACTTATGACACCCAAATCTACCTCTCCTGCACCCCTTTTGACCCGTTCACTATGTCTTTGATGAGTTTTTGATTGTTGCCATCATCTTCAGCCCTAGTCACTAAATTCATTCCCTTGACACTGACACCATTCCCAACAATCAATTGAAGTGGAGCCACACTGTTTGGAACCTGGGCATCATGTTTGCCCCCACGCTGAGTTTCTGACCCCATATTTCTCCATCACAAAGACTGCCGACATCCACTTCTGTACCACTGCCTATCTCTGCTCCATCACAGCCCATCTGTCACTGAAACACTCATGCACCTCTTTATCACATCCAGACATGGTCTCTCCTGTACTCTTTTTGCTAGCTTCTCCTGCTTCACTTTCCATAAATGTCAACACATCTGCTGACATCCTATCGCGCACTAAGCCCTGCTTGCGAATCACTTCTGTCCTCACTGACTTACATTGGTTCTTAGTTCCCCCAATACTTTCAATTTAAAATTCTTGGCCTTGTGTTTAAATCCCCTATGGCCTCACCCTTCCTACCTCCCTAACCTTCCTGTTTCTCTGATACTGTGCATTCCCCCACCCAGACCCACCAAATTAAAGGCATTATATAAATGAAAGTTGTTGTTGAGCTGATTGAGTTGTTTTCTTTCAGTGAAACTGATTTTAACTCTGAAGGTACCATCAAGAAAAGAAAGAGGAAAAATAATAAATGCTACGCAGATAATGGACTGATCTCACACTTCAGCAACATGATACTGTTTTGCAGTTATTTTAGCCATGGACAAAATATTTTATTTTCTCAGCATTAATTCAGCTAAATAACCCTTCAGTGAAACAAAACCCTGCAATATTAGTATATGAACACTTGTTTTGTGATATTCCTCTGTCTGCCAACTTAACATACATTAAAATGAAATAACATTTCAGTGAATATAGCTGTCACAGGAACATCATTCATACATAAAGCATTCATATGCTAATGTTGCAAATAGTAATTTCTAGGCAATGATTCTTAATTTCACATTTAGCTTTTTAATGAATTAAATATGTAAAGCTTTCAATCGAAATACTTCTCACATCATTTCCATGCTATCAACTTGGAGTTAGATTCTGCAGCCAAACTACAATCAGTTTCTGCATCTTAATGAATTTTTCCAGTCATTCAAGATGATCATTGCGGCTGTGATCAAACAAGACCCTGAATCCAATGTGATGATTTACTTCATCCAGTGAGCAGTCTAACCTAGAGAAAATCAAGCATGCTTTCAGTGATTAAAATGGTTGAGATTTGGGAAGCAGAAATACTGTAAGAAATAAATGTTTTCAAAATCCCAGCCCTCTGCAGTGTTCAACACACTCTGTAAGGATCAAAGACATGAAATAAAAACAGCAAATGCTGGAAATACTCAACAGGTCTGGCAGCATCTGTGGACGGTCTACACCTGGGCCGGACTGGAACCAATGTCCTTGGGGGTGCTTTTGCTAACGCTGTTGGGGAGGGTTTAAACTAATGTGGCAGGGGGATGGGAACCAAAAGAGGTCAGTAGAGAGTAAGGATGTAGTAACTAAAGCCTGTAAGGAACTAGATAATGAAGTCAGCGTGACTAAGGGAAAGAGTAGGCAGGGAGCAGATGATGAAAGCAAAGGGACTGGTGGTCTGAGGTGTATTTGTTTTAATGCAAGAAGTGTAGTAGGTAAGTCAGATGAATTTAGGGCTTGGATTAGTACCTGGGAGTATGATGTTATTGCTATTACTGAGACTTGGTTAAGGGAAGGGCATGATTGGCAACTAAGTATCCCAGGATACCGATGCTTCAGGCGGGATAGAGAGGGAGGTAAAAGGGGTGGAGGAGTTGCATTACTGGTCAAAGAGGATATCACAGCTGTGCTGAAGGAAGGCACTATGGAGGACTCGAGCTGTGAGGCAATATGGGCAGAACTCAGAAATAGGAAGGGTGCGGTAACAATGTTGGGGCTGTACTACAGGCCTCCCAACAGCGAGCGTGAGATAGAGGTACAAATATGTAAACAGATTATGGAAAGCAGTGGGAGCAACAGGGTGGTGGTGATAGGAGATTTTAATTTTCCCAACATTGACTGGGATTCACTTAGTGTTAAAGGTCTAGATGGAGCAGAATTTGTAAGGAGCATCCAGGAGGGTTTTCTAGAGCAGTATGTAAATAGTCCAACTCGGGAAGGGGCCATACTGGACCTGGTGTTGGGAAATGAGCCGGGCCAGGTGGTTGACGTTTCAGTAGGGGACTACTTTGGGAATAGTGATCACAATTCCATAAGTTTTAGAATACTCATGGACAAAGACGAGAGTGGTCCTAAAGGAAGAGTGCTAAATTGGGGGAAGGCCAACTATACCAAAATTCGGCAGGAGGTGGGGAATGTAGATTGGGAGCAGCTGTTTGAAGGTAAATCCACATTTGATATGTGGGAGGCTTTTAAAGAGAGGTTGATTAGCGTGCAGGAGAAACATGTTCCTGTGAAAATGAGGGGTAGAAATGGCAAGATTAGGGAACCATGCATGACAGGTGAAATTGTGAGACTAGCTAAGAGGAAAAAGGAAGCATACATAAGGTCTAGGCGGCTGCAGAAAGACGAAGCTTTGAAAGAATATCGGGATTGTAGGCACAATCTGAAACGAGGAATTAAGAGGGCTAAAAGGGGTCATGAAATATCTTTAGCAAACAGGGTTAAGGAAAATCCCAAAGCCTTTTATTCATATATAAGGAGCAAGAGAGTAACTAGAGAAAGGATTGGCCCACTCAAGGACAAAGGAGGAAAGTTATGCGTGGAGTCAGAGAAAATGGGTGTGATTCTAAACGAGTACTTTGCATCGGTATTCACCGAGGAGAGGGACATAACGGATGTTGAGGTTAGGAACAGATGTTTGATTACTCTAGGTCAAGTCGGCATAAGGAGGGAGAAAGTGTTGGGTATTCTAAAAGGCATTAAGGTGGACAAGTCCCCAGGTCCGGATGGAATCTATCCCAGGTTACTGTGGGAAGCGAGAGAGGAAATAGTTGGGGCCTTAACAGATATCTTTGCAACATCCTTAAACACGGGTGAGGTCCCGGAGGACTGGAGAATTGCTAATGTTGTCCCCTTGTTTAAGAAGGGTAGCAGGGATAATCCAGGTAATTATAGACCGGTGAGCCTGACGTCAGTGGTAGGGAAGCTGCTGGAGAAGATACTGAGGGATAGGATCTATTCCCATCTGGAAGAAAATGGGCTTATCAGTGATAGGCAACATGGTTTTGTGCAGGGAAGGTCATGTCTTACCAACTTAATAGAATTCTTTGAGGAAGTGACAAAGTTGATTGATGAGGGAAGGGCTGTAGATGTCATATACATGGACTTCAGTAAGGCGTTTGATAAGGTTCCCCATGGTAGGCTGATGGAGAAAGTGAAGGCGCATGGGGTCCAAGGTGTACTAGCTAGATGGATAAAGAACTGGCTGGGCAACAGGAGACAGAGAGTAGCAGTGGAAGGGAGTTTCTCAAAATGGAGACGTGTGACCAGTGGTGTTCCACAGGGATCCGTGCTGGGACCACTGTTGTTTGTGATATACATAAATGATTTGGAGGAAAGTATAGGTGGTCTGATTAGCAAGTTTGCAGACGACACTAAGATTGGTGGAGTAGCAGATACTGAAGGGGACTGTCAGAGAATACAGCAGAATATAGATAGATTGGAGAGTTGGGCAGAAAAATGGCAGATGGAGTTCAATCAGGGCAAATGCGAGGTGATGCATTTTGGAAGATCCAATTCAAGAGTGAACTACACAGTAAATGGAAAAGTCCTGGGGAAAATTGATGTACAGAGAGATTTGGGTGTTCAGGTCCATTGTTCCCTGAAGGTGACAACGCAGGTCAATAGAGTGGTCAAGAAGGCATACGGCATGCTTTCCTTCATCGGACGGGGTATTGAGTACAAGAGTTGGCAGGTCATGTTAAAGTTGTATAGGACTTTGTTCGGCCACATTTGGAATACTGCGTGCAGTTCTGGTCGCCACATTACCAAAAGGATGTGGATGCTTTGGAGAGGGTGCAGAGGAGATTCACCAGGATGTTGCCTGGTATGGAGGGCGCTAGCTATGAAGAGAGGTTGAGTAGGTTAGGATTATTTTCATTAGAAAGACGGAGGTTGAGGGGGGACCTGATTGAGGTGTACAAAATCATGAGAGGTATAGACAGAGTGGATAGCAAGAAGCTTTTTCCCAGAGTGGGGGATTCAATTACAAGGGGACACGAGTTCAAAGTGAAAGGGGAAAAGTTTAGGGGGGATATGCGTGGAAATTTCTTTACGCAGAGGGTGGTGGGTGCATGGAACGCTTTGCCAGCGGAGGTGGTAGACGCGGGCACGATAGCATCTTTTAAGATGTATCTAGACAGATACATGAATGGGCAGGAAGTAAAGAGATACAGACCCTTAGAAAATAGGCGACAGGTTTAGATAGAGGATTTGGATCGGCGTAGGCTTGGAGGGCCGAAGGGCCTGTTCCTGTGCTGTAATTTTCTTTGTTCTTTGTTCTTTGTGGTGAGAAAAACAGAGTTAATGGGAAGGATTTTTAGCTCCTGATTGGGGCAGGCACAGAGGTGGGTGGGCGCAAAAATTTGTGCTGGTGGTGGGATGGGGGTGGTGAGGGGGGAAGGTGCGGGGGCGGCCGGACGACCCGCCTGCAAGTGGTGGGTAGCCAATTGAGCTAGTTGAAGGCCTACCAAGGTCTACTGTCAGAGGTCAACTGGAATTTTCCAGTCAGCCTCCAGAGCTCCTGAGGCATTGGGGAACAGTTCAGATGCCTGGAGGGGCCTCCTGGCGGCAGCCCGGGGAGCCAATGCTCCAGGCAGGCTTTGAGGTCATCCCTGCTTGCCTGGCTTCAGCTGTTGTCGCAGGCTACCCTGTGGATCCTCCTGCACAATGGTAACCTTGCTGCTAAAGACATTTTTCATTTTAAAGTTAAAAATGTTGCTGAGAGGGTGCCTCCACTTTGAGGCACCTTCTCTCTCCCTTACCTGTAAAGGCAGCCTGCTGCTTCTTCAGTGCTGGAGGGCCTCCTATTGGCCCTCCAGCTTCGATAGCCTGCCCACTATCCTTAATTGGATGGTGAGCCGGCCCACTCGCCATTAATTAGCCAGTTTGAGAAAAATCACAGCTGGGTGACTAACACGGTGTTGGCTTCTGATCCCCATTTGACCCTGACTTCTGGGTCCAGAAGCCTGCTGGGAAAATCGTGCCCAATTTTTCAGGTCAATGACTTTTCATCAGAACTCCAGTTCGTCAAAGACATGAATCTCTTTATCAGCTGTTTCAGTCATGATCGAGATTGAGTAGAATCTTTTCTATTATTTTGCAATTCAACATGGTGCTTAAACTAAGTTTGCAGTTTGCTCAGAATAAAATTTTATAAATCTGTTGATTTTGTTGATCCCAGTCAGGACAGTAATTGGATCACTGCTTTTGGACATATCACTTCAGGGTTAAGGAGCGAAGAAATCATCCAGGGATTCTATTCCTAAATACTAACTGTCAGATCCTGCTACACTGGATCACTGGATTACATCTGTCCATGGTTGAATAACTTTAGGGTCCTAAGGTATCTCTCCCTCTTGCTTCCATGCCTATGAACTTAGGAACAGGAGTAGGGAATTCAGACTCTCAAGCCTGTTCTGCCATTCAATTAAATTATGGCTGATCTGTATCTTAACGCAAACTACTTGCCTTGGTTCCCTAATCCTTAATACCCTTGCCAAACAAAGATCGATCAACCTTAGTTTTAAAATTTTCATTTGACCCCTAGCTTTTTGTGGGAGAGTGATCCAGATTTCCACTATGTTTTGTGTTGTTACAACCGAGGTTGGAGGAGTGCACTGTCTTTCTCTAGTTCCACTTCTGCATGGGTCACAACTTATATTTAAATGTTTTACCCAGTTACCAATATGATCAATTATATACTTTATTTTAGTTTCAGAATAAAATCCACCAACCAGGTGTCTTTAATAAACAACAAAATTATTAATTTATTATAAAACAAAACTTATTCAATAAAGATTCAAAAGTTATTAACACACAGATTGAAATATGAAAGTTCCCTTCTAAATTAACCCAACACACAAACACACCCCAGTTAAAGAAAAATAAAGAAGTTTTCTCTGCAACAATCTCTTTGCAAAAAAGACAGAAAAATACTTTGGTCAAATACTTGTTAATTCTTGAAGGAAAAGGATAAGATATGATATGTTTCCAGCTGGTCTTTTATTCTGGCATCCAAATACACAAAGATGGCTGTCACTGGGATCTTTTTGGAGCAGTTCTTTTCAGGCGATGCCGAAGATTAGTCTGACAGGTTTTCAGGAGAGTCACTGCATCAGGGGTTTCAGCTCTCAGACGTTAACTCAGGATTCTCTCTCCACAGATGCTGCCAGACCTACTGAGTATTTCCAGCACTTTTGGTTTTATTTCAGATATCCATCCTCTGCAGTATTTTGCTTTTATCTGCATTAGATAAACTATTTGCACATCATGGCCAGGATTGGACGCCACCCCCCCGCAGGAGTGGACTGACAGGTGGGGAAGGGCGTGTAAAATTGGGTGGGAGCTGGGGAGGGGGGTGCGGTGTGGGGGGGGGGGGAACACCATGCCCGTCGCCTACCTGTCTCTGCTGGTGTTTTACTAGCATCAGGGTAGGTGTTGGACAGCCTGCCTGCCCTTGGGTCAATTGAGGTCCTTAAGTGGCTAATTAGCCCCGGTGGCACTGTGGGACTGAAGAACTGCCGGCCCTCTGATTGGCCAGCAGCCCTTGGAGGCGGGACATTTCTGCATCATGGGACGAAAGCCCCGACCTCAGGCAACTAATTGCCCGACCATGCAAAATTGCATCGTGGCTTCCCAGGCTGGCAGAGGTGGGCTTGCCCCCGACTTTCCAGCCTGTGGGCGGGGCCACCACCTCCGTGTTAAATCCCAGCCAAATCTTCAAAACTAACACAGTGTTGATGCAATGGATGAGTGGGAACATGTTTGCTTTACGGTGTTGGCTTATTTTCAAATGTTTAGACTGACTAATATGTTGGTACACTCTGAAGAATCAAAATGCTGTATTATTTGTCAGAATGCTTTCACTTTCACCTCCACTAGGAGGTGTTGGTGAACTAGCAGTGGGAACAATAATAAATATCTTCAAGCTGAAATTCTCATTCTTTTCTGTTGTTGAACACTATTCATTTTTTGGAGACTGCATTTGAATTTGGAGCTTATCTGTATTGCATAGACATGATTAGTGTGTTTATATGTGTGATGTGCTCTTTTTATTGCAACAAAGTGATATTCTCTCACAAGGTATTTGGGGTGGAATTTTATGAGCCCTCTAGGAATGGGCAGGGTGGCTTGGGGCCCCATAAAATTGCGAGGGAAGGCGAGGGGTGGAATACCCGTCGCCTTTCCGCCACCATTGAATTTAGGACAGCTTCCTGCCCAGAGGCCAATTGAGGCCCTGAAGTGGCTAATTAATTAAGGCCACTTAAGGGCCTCTTCCTGCCGCCACTGGCATTTTACCAGCAGCGGGGGTTTGAGGGGCCCCTCTGCCACGTGAGGAGGTACTCCAGGTGGCCTCCATGTGGGTTGGTGGTGCCCCCACTTACCTGCAGCACGGGGCTTTGGTGACTGCTACAGTTTCAGTAGTGGCCACTGCTCCCAGTGGCACTGCTGAGACTGGTGAGCTGCCAGCCCTCTGATTGGCCAGTAACTCTTGGAGACAGGATCCCTGCCCTTAAAGGGATGGCGACCTTGACACCATGCAGCTAGTTGCCCGATTGACGTGAAATGCAGCCGGTGGGGGTCTCCCAAATGTTCGAGGCCGAGTTCCCCTCACCTTTTTGGCCCAGTGTTGGGACCCACTCCGGCTGTGAAAAATCCAGCCCTTCATGATTGAAACTTTAGGTTTTCAAATCATAAGCAAAAGAAAAACATGAGGGCCAAACTTCAGGAATTGTTAGTTGATTGACCTTCACACTGCATTGTGAGTTATAAAACACTCTCTTGTCCACATAAGCCCCAGCACATATAGTAAAAATGTTTAACCTGATTAAATATATTAGGCTATCAAGGAAGATTACCATGGAGATTCTGGGGTTACTTTGTATAAACATTATGTGGTGCATTTCATAGACATAGACCTGGCTAATAACAAAATTAATACTGTAGATGGATACATTTCTGTGGGTAACATTAATTTAAGTATTCTGGTCACAGAGGGGGAATATCTGGACAGAGAGCAGAGTTGCTGCTGGATGTTAAAGAAAGAAAGACTCCATTTATATTGCATGATCTCAGGGCATCCCAAACCACTATACTGCTAATGAAATACAAGCTCCCACAAAGAGCAATGTGATAATGACCAGATAATCTGTGTTTTTCTGGTGATGTTGACTGAGGTAAATATTGGCCAGGAGAGCGTGGATCACTCCACTGCTTTTTTTGAAATTGTGCCATGACATCTTTTATGTCCACTGAGAGAGCAGACGGGGCCTCAGTTTGACTTTTCATCCAAAAGACATCACCTCTGACATAGGAACGTAGGAACAGGAGTAGACCATTTAGCCCCTCAAGTCTGTTCTGCCATTCAGTGAGGTTGATCTGCAACCTAACTCCATATACCCGCCTTTGCCTGTTAAAGCCTTTAGTTAACAAAAATCTATCAATATCAGATTTAAAATTAACAACTGATCTAACATCAATTGCTGTTTGCGGAACAGCGTTCCAAACTTCTAGCACCCTTTGTGTGTAGAAGTGTTTCCTAATTTCACTCATGAAAAGGTCTGGCTCTAATTTTTATGCCCCCTAGTCCTAGACTCCCCAACCAGCAGAAATAGTTTCTCTCTATCTACCTTTAGTTTAGTTTAGAGATACAGCACTGAAACAGGCCCTTCGGCCCACCGGGTCTGTGCCGACCATCAACCACCCATTTATACTAATCCTACACTAATCCCATATTCCTACCACATCCCCACCTGTCCCTATATTTCCCTACCACCTACCTATACTAGGGGCAATTTATAATGGCCAATTAACCTATCAACCTGCAAGTCTTTGGCATGTGGGAGGAAACCGGAGCACCCGGAGGAAACCCACACAGACACAGGGAGAACTTGCAAACTCCACGCAGGCAGTACCCAGAATTGAACCCGGGTCGCTGGAGCTGTGAGGCTGCGGTGCTAACCACTGCGCCACTGTGCCACCCCACACCTGATCTGTTACCATTAATATCTTGAAAATTTAAATCAAATCATCCCTTAACCTTCTAAATTCCAAGGAATACAACCTTAGTTTGTTTAATCCCTCCTCGTTATTTAACCCTTGGAGTCCAGGTATCATTCTGGTAAACCCACACTTCACTCCCTCCAAGGTTAGTCTCCTTTGTAAGGTTTGTTGCCCAGATCTGCTTACAGTATTCCAGCTGTGGTCTAAGCAGGGCTTTATATAGCTGAAGCATGACTTCTACCCCCTTGTATTCTATTCCTCAAGATATAAAGACCAGCATTCCATTAGCCTTTTTGATTACTTTCTATACCAGTTCATGGAATTTTCATGATCTATGTACCTGTTGACCCCCAATGTCTTTGGAGCTCCAGTGTTTCTAGCTTTTCACCATTTAGAAAGTACCCTGTTCTATCCTTTTTAGGTCCAAAGTGGACAACCTCACATTTGCCTACATTGAAATCCATTTGTCACAGTTTTGCCCACTCACTCAATCTATTAATATCTCTTTATAATTTTGGGCTAAAAATTGGTTTCCTCCGGTTTTCAGGTGCAGGAGCTACGCCTCATGATCTGCCCACACTCAGTCTCGTTGAGGAAGGCAACATGCAAACTTCGTGCTGCCTCCTTACTAAAATGAGTGTCACATTCAGTCAAGCATGACCCATGCTGCTGGCTGGCTGAATGCTCAACAGGGGTCTAATAGCATATGTGGCCAGCAAGTGTTCCAGCTAGCCTGCCGTTCTTAAGGCAGCCAGCCTCTCTTAAAGGGGATGTGCACTCATTGGAAGGAAACTGCTGCTGACTGCCTGTGCGCAATTCGCTGTAAGTAGAAGCTGAATAAGTGGATCATCAGGTAAGAGACAGGGCTTCGAGGTTGACGGAAGCAGCACCGAAGGCCTTAGTGATGGAGGTTGAGTGGAAGAATGTTTTCGCAGAGGCCAGGAGGCCCTCAAGGAACTTCCTCTGATGAGAATGGGAGCAGATGGCTAGTGAGGTCAATGCAAGGGGTCTGAGCCCATGGACCTAGCAACAGTGCAGCAAGACATTTAATGACTTCATGTGGTGATCAACGTCAGTGAATGCATCTTCAAATAACATCTCTAATCCACCGCACTACCAGCCTTTCATGCTGCACAATGCACCACACACCCAACACTCATCCATGGGCAGTCCCTTACAGTCAGGACTCAGGCCTAACATTCAGATGCTTCACTTCACTCTCAGGTACCTTCCAATGATGCCAGCCTCACACCCACCTCTCGCAGGCGCCACATATTTTCAGCTATTCAGCTATGACAGGCACATCACCCAAACACAGTGCAACACAATCACTGACATTCTTCTCTCTTTCAGGACAGGGTTGCACACAATCGCAGGGAGCAGAGCAGAACCGGCAGGGGTTCAAACACATCTGTATCTACTCAGGCCTATGGAGGAGATGGTGCTGTGCAACATGGGTCTGGCTGAGACAGAGCCTGTTGCATCCAGCGTCGCCGAGAACATTGGGAATGACAGTATGGTCCTGCCTTATGCCTTCTCAAATCCCACCTCACCCTCATTCTGCTATTTGGCAAGCTGCTGATGGTGTGACCATTGACCTCTTGCTTTCCACCCCACCCTCCTTTCCTTACCTCAACCCTCCTATTCCTTTAATGTGCTTGCAGTTTATTTAACAGTTGCTAAAGTTCTAATTTAAATTAATGTTAAACTAAATTTCAGTTTGTGATATACTCACCACTACTTACAGGAGAAATCCCACTCTCATCAAATTCTGAATTTTTGCACCCAATCACCCTTTAATACTTCCTTTAGGACCACTCTGGCAGCACTCCCCCGGTACTGCACTGGAATATCAGCCTAGCTTTTGTGCTTAAGTCTCTGGAGTGGGATATAAACCCACAACCCTTTGAGATGAGTGTTACCAACTGAGCCACTGAGATCTGGTTGGAGAAACATGTGTGGCTGAATGTGAAAGGACAGATCTGGATGGAAAATGGAACTGCTAATGGGTGTTGGGTGATACCTGTATTGCATTTTTTAAGATACATCTATCAGCTACTTAGTGAAAAAGCCTATTGTGGATTGAGTATTTTTTTCATAGATGGCTCTTTATTAGGCTTTAAACAGATAAACAGATAAGCTGTGTGCTGTAAATGCTGGTTAGTGAAGGAACTGTTTGACTCACCAGCATCAGAATGACATCAAGCTATATAACCGTAACTTTTTAATGGATGAAATGATTCATTTTGCACCATGCCAGGATGCCCTTTAAGCACTGATTTCTAAGAAAGTACATTCGATTTAAAAAGTACCTGCATGAACACATCACCTTAAATGTCAAGTACCCTGTCTGCTGAACGCCCCTCTTCTTTAAAAGTTTCAAATCGGAACCATTTTCTTATCTAAACTCAATATTAGCTCCTGCACTATGAGTGACTTTGCCCCTGAATTCCTTTTTCTTGCCAAATGTCATATTTCACTTTGCTTGCAGCCCAAATTACATACGGTCACCTTTTGGAGGAAAATGACTTTTATTATTCTCAGTCTTCCAAACTGCAGTAAATTTTTAAAGTAATAATTTCAAAACAATTTATATTTTGCAGAATATTCCACTAGAATTAAAAGTTCAAAATTTTGCATCAGGAAACTGTTAGTAATAATTTACTGTAATATTCTGCTAGAAAATAAAATGTAGTGCCATATGATTCACTTTAAAATCATTGATAGTTGCTTGATGTTCCCATGTATATAATAAATCTCTGTCTATGTGCACTTTCTATCTATTTTCTATTGTCAACTTTTCTTATTATAAATTCATATGTTCACATCTTTAATGGAAGATGTCTATGTAAACTTGTCACACTTTAATTTTGCCTGTCTGCTTGTGGTGACACTGTGACAACTCAGTTTTGCATTTCCCAGCTGTTACAGAAACTCCTGTGCTCTAACCAATTTCTGTTTCTCAAATTGTCCTAATTAATTATAAATGATGATATAAAAATTGAAGTATAATACAACATAAGGACAGATGATTGATTTTTAAATGGGTACTGAAATGGAACACACAGCATATGTACCAATTTCAAAAATCTTGTATAGGACACTTCCTGTCAACAAACCTTACTTCCTGTTTTCATAATTTTTGGTCGCATCTTTCAGGCAACGTTTATCACTGTAAATTACTATGTCAGCATTTACCATTCAATTTTTCTATGTCAACTGTCACAATACAATAGTAGGCTCTAGTCACCAGGTGGCTCTGTGTAATGAGTCTCTGAATTCTGTCACAGTTTTGTTTCGTAAAAATTGCCTACATTTAAACTTTTTGTGGACAACACTACAGGCAATTTACGAGCCACATATTAAAATTTTTGCTGATAGCACACGTTCCTGTCCCATAACATAGATCGACTAGTAATATATTAAAAGTTTTCTAGTGCGCATTTCCTGTTTGTCACCTTAATTCCTGTGGCATGATTTGTTTGTCACACTTTTCTCAATGCTAGGGTGTAATGTCTGGATATTACTTTTAACGTAAGGTTTGTATAGTGTATTTACCTTCTAGTCTTCCCAACACCAGATGGTGCTGCTGCTTCTCAAATGGCACATTCACACATCAATTGCTCTCGGTGACAGTGCAATTAAATTTACATTTTATATATTGATTTTTAACTTTTGTCCCCTGCAGAGGTTCTTTATTTTAATATTTTAATTAAATTTTACATAAAATTTCTTTATTTTTAAATTTCCACACTCTGCTTTCACTTCCAAAGGTCTTGGACATCTTCACTTTCTGCCAGCTTTTTCTTCCCGATAGCTGCCATTTCTTGCTGTTGCAGAGTCTCAGGATGAGGACACCCATAGCTACCACTACCATTTGGCCTCACCTTGCCAATTTTGACATCCTGTCTACCCTTTGCCTGTCTTGCCAATACTTCTACTTAGATGCGCATCTTTGGGCCACCTGCCTGCACCATCTGCTGCCCCCATCATCTGCTGTCCTTTTCCCTGTATCTGTCCTTATCCTGGTGACCTCTTCATTCTTTGCTGAAAATAGACAATTCAGGTGAGGAGGATAAGGCGTGAGAGGATGAGAGGGGATAAATGAGGGAATAGGGTAGAAAAATGTCACAGGGAGATCCATTACTGTTCATAAAGTCTTATATCAATCATGGAAACTTCAAAGCATTAAAAGTATCAAAATGAGTAAAAGAAAGGAAATCATTTAATTTCTTTTGACCTGGAGCCAGAAACTTAGGCCTGAATTTTACTTTGGGCTGGATGCCACCCCCCCCCCCCACCACTTACTGGCTTAAAGTTGGCCGCGAGCCCGCCTCCGCCAGGCCTGGAAGCCACACAGAACTTTAATGTGGGCCAAGGCCCTTAATTGGCCTCAGGCGGGACATCTGCCCTCTAAGTCAGGAAGTCCTGCCTCCAGGAATTACCGGCCAATCAGTGGGCTGGCAGCTCTTTAGTCCCAGCAGCTAAGTGGTGGGCCCTGCTGGGACTGCACCCAACTTCAGGGGGATCATGGACGCTGGCGTCAAAAATGATAAATGGTGATTGGGACCTTGCCGGAGACAATCGGCTGAGCCCCGATGAGGGGGGTGTTGGAGTCAATCAGGAGGACAGGGGGAGGTGTACCAGAGAGGGGCAACAGGAGCTGCTGGGAGAGCTTTCCGTGGGGACAGGGTGCCCAGGTATTACTGGGTGACCTCGATAGCTGACAGCGTGCCTGGCTGCCGCTGGTAATATACTAGTGGCGGCAGGAGGAGGCCCTTATGTACAAAGAACAAAGAACAAAGAAAATTACAGCACAGGAACAGGCCCTTCGGCCCTCCAAGCCTGCGCCGATCCAGATCCTCTATCTAAACATGACGCCTATTTTCTAAGGGTCTGTATCTCTTTACTTCCTGCCCATTCGTGTATCTGTCTACATACATCTTAAAAGACGCTAGCGTGCCCGCATCTACCACCTCCGCTGGCAACGCTTTCCAGGCACCCACCACCCTCTGCATAAAGAACTTTCCACGCATATCCCCCCTAAACTTTTCCCCTTTCACTTTGAACTCGTGACCCCTAGTAATTGAATCCTCCACTCTGGGAAAAAGCTTCTTGCTATCCACTCTGTCTATACCTCTCATGATTTTGTACACCTCAATCAGGTCCCCCCTCCACCTCCGTCTTTCTAATGAAAATAATCCTAATCTACTCAACCTCTCTTCATAGCTAGCGCCCTCCCTACCAGGCAACATCCTGGTGAACCTCCTCTGCACCCTCTCCAAAGCATCCACATCCTTTTGGTAATGTGGCGACCAGAACTGTACGCAGTATTCCAAATGTGGCCGAACCAAAGTCCTATACAACTGTAACATGACCTGCCAACTTGCCAACTTTAAGGGCATTTAAGTGGTCATTGGATAGACATATGGATGAAAATGGAATAGTGTAGGTCAGATGGTTTCACAGGTCGGCGCAACATCGAGGGCCGAAGGGCCTGTACTGCGCTGTAATGTTCTATGTTCTATGTTCTAACTCTTGTACTCAATACCCCGTCCGATGAAGGAAAGCATGCCGTATGCCTTCTTGACCACTCTATTGACCTGCGTTGCCACCTTCAGGGAACAATGGACCTGAACACCCAAATCTCTCTGTACATCAATTTTCCCCAGGACTTTTCTATTTACTGTATAGTTCACTCTTGAATTGGATCTGCCAAAATGCATCACCTCGCATTTGCCCTGATTGAACTCCATCTGCCATTTCTCTGCCCAACTCTCCAGTCTATCTATATTCTGCTGTATTCTCTGACAGTCCCCTTCACTATCTGCTACTCCACCAATCTTAGTGTCGTCTGCAAACTTGCTAATCAGACCACCTAATCATTTATGTATATCACAAACAACAGTGGTCCCAGCACGGATCCCTGTGGAACACCACTGGTCACACGTCTCCATTTTGAGAAACTCCCTTCCACTGCTACTCTCTGTCTCCTGTTGCCCAGCCAGTTCTTTATCCATCTAGCTAGTACACCTTGGACCACATGCGCCTTCACTTTCTCCATCAGCCTACCATGGGGAACCTTATCAAACGCCTTACTGAAGTCCATGTATATGTGGTAATTAATTCGTCACTTAAGTGCCTCAATTGGCCTGGGCAGGTGGGCTGTTTGTCCCCTCTCCACCGCTCATAAAATTGCAGCCCGGGCGGGAAGGCGATGGGAATGGCACCCTCCCACCCCGCTCCCCGCTTCCCACACAATTATAGGCACACCCTGGCTCCAACCCACTCCCGCGGAGGATGTAAAGTTCCGGCCTTATATCCACCTGCCAATCCTTCAGCAAAAACAATGAACCTCTAATTGACCTCAGAATTTATAGCTGTAATGTATTTGTATATTATGCTAATGACATGACGACGTAATGATGTGATGATGTAAATATGCACTTTCTTGAACTGGCCATGCTTCGTATCCATTTTCTCCGCTAGTCCCACCAAATATATTATAGAAAATGGTGATGAGGATGAGATCAAAGTCCATAAATAAAACAACAGCAGGGATTGTAGTGAACAAGATCAGCCAGTTCCCGGTGACCTGCCTGCTTGGATGGCAGAGATTTTGGCTGGATTGCACGAAGCCTGAGCCTCAAGCAGTCTCCTCGGTTGGATGGCATGCTGCAGAGTCCTAACGTGCGTTGGATTGAAAGTGCTTATTTGGATAAGAGAATATTTTCAACCACCGACTAAACTGGATTTAGGTATCACTGTTATGGATTCTCACGGTAAAGTATTTTCTGGGTTACTGTCAATTTGTAAACGGGACAATATGACGGCACCTTTGGGATACATTGGAAGGCTAGAAACATATGAGAGGGCTCGAGAACCATTCAGTTTGTATATTGAAAGAATGGACATGTTTTTCAGAGCTAATAACATTTTGGAACTTGAAGGTGAAAGTGAAGAGGTCACGACTCAGAATAAGGCAATTCTTGAGCGTAAGAGCAATTTTGCCAACAAAAATTGGCCCGTAAGTGTATGACACACTAACAAACCTTCTTTCTCTCAACCAGGCAAAAGAGGTGCCATTCTAAGCAATAATCACCAAATTGGAGGAACATTGCAACCTTAAGCCACTAGAGATAGTGGAAAGCTACAAATATGGAACCAGAGATCAGAAAAGTAATGAAACAGTTGGTGAGTACATTGTGGCACTGAAGAATTTATCACTACATTGCAACTTTGGCACATTCTTAGACTGTGCATTACGAGACAGATTTAAGAGGGTTTCCTCCGGGTGCTCCGGTTTCCTCCCACATGCCAAAGACTTGCAGGTTGATAGGTAAATTGGCCATTATAAATTGCCCCTAGTATAGGTAGGTGGTAGGGAAATATAGGGACAGGTGGGGATGTGGTGGGAATATGGAATTAGTGTAGGATTAGTATAAATGGGTGGTTGATGGTCGGCACAGACTCGGTGGGCCGAAGGGCCTGTTTCAGTGCTGTATCTCTAAATAAATCCAATCGAAATTACTAAATAGCATGTGAGATTGCTCTTTCTATGGAGATGGCATCAAAGAATGCTTGAGAATTTCATCCTATGCCAGTGACTAGTGCAGCTTTTGTCCACTGTCAGAAGGCATGTATCAAAGCTAAAGTGGAGAGACCTAGGCAGAAGATGCTTGTGATAGCGATTTAGTGTTTTGTTATTGCTGTAAGGGCAACAACACGGCACAAGTCAGTACAGAAATGTCAAGTGCTTTAATTGCCAAAAGAAAGGCCATATTGAAACTGCTTATCGAGCGAAGGCCAAAGTAGGAAAGGGAACTTATTCCAGTGGTAATGGAAAACAGTGATGTCACAAAGCTGGAGTTCACAATCATGAAGTGAATCCAGATTGCCTAAGCAAAGAAGAGCTAGGAATGTACAGCATTTATGGCACTAGCAATCAACTGACAGAGACTTCTGTACAAAGGTGTTGGTAAATCAACAGTACATCAACATGCATATTGATATGGCTGCAGATCTCTCTATTATGAGTAGAGATGCACACGAGAGCAAATTCAGTGATGTACCTCTAACTGAGAGTACAGTTCAGTTGAAAACCTACTCTGGTGAGGTGTCAGAAATGTGCAGACAAATGGAGTGCAATGTCCAATATAAAGGAAAGTCCCTCAAGTTACCGATTATTATAGCAAGTTATGTTAACAAACCAATGTTAATGGGAAAAGACTGGCTTCGCAAGCTGAGATTAGACTGAAGACATGTTTTTCAAATTGAGAAGACCGAGAAGTTTGATCAGCAATTGAACAGTTACAGCAGCATTTTTGAGGATGGCTATGAAGGCATAATCAGTGTGAAAGCGCTGAAAGGTCTGCACTGAGTGCTGCTGGATGGCACAGAGTTTGAAGAAGGGAGTTTGGTAAGTGAGTGTGTTTAGTAAGGAGGGGAACTATAAATTAATTAAGAGAAAATAAATTTAATTAAATTAAAACAATAAAGATGGCAGGACAGGTGATGTGTTGCAGCTGCAGTATGTGGGAGCTCTTGGATGCCACGGCAATCCATAGCAACCATGACTGTAGTAAGTCTCTGCAGCTTGAGGAGCTTCGGCTCAGAGTCATTGAACTGGAGGCAAAGCTGCAGACACAGGGAGGGAGAAAGCTACCTGGACATTTTGTTCCAGAAGGCAGTCACACCCCTTAGGGTAGGGTTATCTGTTTTGGTCAGTGGTCAGGGACAGGAGGGTGTGACTGCGAGTCAGGCAGGTAAGGGGATAGAGAAGGTGGGAGTGGAGGAGCCTCAGCCCTTGTAATTGAGCAACAAGTTCGAGGTTCTTGCACCTTGTATGAACAAGAGCAAGGGCTATGGTGTGGATGAGCAGACTGAGCATGGCACCATGGTACGGGAAGCCGTTCAAGCAGGGGGAGCAAAAAGGAAAGGGGACAGTATAGTGAGGGGGATTGACACAGTTCTCTGCAGCTAAGAGCGAGTGTCCAAACGGCTGTGTTGCCTGCCGGGTGCCAGAGTTTGGGACATGTGCTCAGGGCTGGAGAGGAACCTACAGTGGGAAGGGGATGATCTAGTCGTTGTGGTCCATGTAGGTACCAATGACATAGGCAGGACAAGGAAAGAGGTTCTGCATAGTCAGTATGAGGAGCTAGGCACCAATTAAAGAAGCAGAACCTCAAAGGTAATAATCTCTGGATTGTTACCTGAGCCATGTGCAAATTGGAGTAGGGCAAATAAGATTAGAGAAATTAATGCATGGCTCAAAGACTGGTGTGGTAGAAGTGTGTTCCGGTTCGTGGGGCACTAGCACCAGTATTGGGAAAGGTGGGGGCTGTACCGTTGGGAAAGTCTGAACCATGCTGGGACCGGTGTTCTAGCGAGTTGCATAAGTAGGGAAGTAGAGAGGATTTTAAACTAAACAGTGGGGACAAGGGATCAAACTTGGGAAGATGTGGTAAATCAAAGAGTAGAGACAAGGCAAGAGGGAAAAGATAAACAGACCGTAACAGGAAGGTACAGTGATTACAAATCTAAGAGTAAATCAGCAGACAAGGGTAAAGGTTACAAAAATAATAAAAAGACAAAACTGAAGGCTCTGTATCTGAATGCACGTAGTATTCGAAACACACCAGATGAACTGATAGTGCAAATAGAAATAAACAAGTACGATCTGATAGTCATTACAGAGAAATGGCTGCAGGCTGGCATAGATTTAGGAAGGACAGGAATCTAGGAAAAGGTGGAGGGGTGACTGTGTTAATTAATGATGGTATTAGCACAATAGAGAGGGGTGACCTAAGTTCAGGAAACCAGGCTGTAGAAGCAGTTTGGGTAGAGATGAGAAATGATAAAGGGAAGAAGTCATTTGTGGGAGTGGTGTACAGGCCCCCTAACAGTAACCACACAGTAGGACAGGGTATAAAGGAAGAAATAATAGGTGCTTGTCAAAAAGGTACGGTGATAGTCATGGGGGATTTTAATCTACATATAGTTTGGAAAAATCAGATCAGCAAACATAGCCTAGATGAAGAGTTCATAGAATGTTTTCGGGATAGTTTCTTCGAACAGCACATTCTGGAGCCAACCAGAGAGCAGGCTCTGTGCAACAAGGTAGGATTAATTAATGACCTCATGGTGAAGGTACCCCCTAGGCAGCAGCGATCATAATATGATTGAATTTTACATTCAGTTTGAGGGAGAGAAGAGTGGGTCCAATATTTTAAACTTAAATAAGGGCAATAATGAGGGCATGAAAGCAAAGTTAGCAAAAGTGAACTGGCAAAGTAGGTTAACGGATAGGCCAATAGAGATGCAGTGGCAGACATTTAAGGGGATATTTCAGAATACACGGAATAGATACATTCCAACGAGAAAGAAAACTTCCAAGGGGAGGACCCACCATTCGTGGTTAACTAAAAAAGTTAAAGATAGTATCAAACTTAAAGAAAAAGCATATAGTTGCACAAAGATGGGTGGCAGGTCAGAAGATTGGACAGAATATAAAAAGCAGCAAAGAACGACTAAAAGATTATTAAGAAAGAAAAAATTAGAGTACGAGAGAAAGCTGGTGAGAAGTATAAAGACAGATAGTAAGAGTTTCTATGGATATTTAAAAAAGAAGAGTTAACAAGGTGAGCGTTGGTCCTATAGAAAGTGAGTCTGGGGAATTAATAAGGGAAAATAAGGATATGGCAGATGAACTGAACAGGTATTTTGCATCGGTCTTCACCATGGAGGATACAAGTAACATCCCAGAAATAGCTGTAAATCAAGAAATGGAAGGGAGGGAGGAACTCGAGAAAATTACAATCACTAGGGAAATGGTACTCAACAAATTGTTAGAGCTTCGGGCTTATAAGTTCCCAGGCCCTGATGGACTTCATCCTGGGGTCTTAAAAGAAGTGGCTAGCGAGATAATTAATGCGTTGGTTTTGATTTTCCAAAATTCCCTAGATTCAGGGAAGATTCCATTAGATTGAAAAATGTATCCTCTGGAGTTTAGAAGACTAAGAGGTGGTGTTACGACTAGGTGAGAAATGTGTCTAAGGGGTCTTTTGCTGTCTTTACCTAGTCTTATTGTAACAGGGTTTTATTTTTAAACACATTGTGTTTTGAACTTCCCCTTTTGTGAATCCTTGTTCACAGCTTTCCAATTATAAGACAAATAAACAAATTCACACAGGTTTTCTGAGGTTTAAAGAAGATCAAATTTTATTAAACCTTAAACTTCCGAACTCTAATATGGTTAATGCCGATTACAATGTGCCCACACTAGCATGCATACGCGATACACACATGCAAATAGGGACAGAAAAGAGGGAGGAAAATATAGTAGATAGGTGTTTGAGGCAATATCAGAAGAGTTTTTTGTTTACTGTGCTTCGAGCTCACTTGATTGTAGGTAGTCTTACTGCTCGTCAGGGCCCAGTGTTCTTCTTAAACTTTGTTCACATAGGAGACTTTTCTCTCTTTGAGGTTCACGTGTTTTCACAAGATGCGGTTCCATTGGACAGAGATGGTGGCAGGCAGGACTGGAGGGGAGGTTTTGTTCCAACCAGGAGCACTTGGCTTTTCTCAGTTCAAATCCTCTGTTGGAAGTTCAAATTCAAAACTTCCAACAGTCAATCAATCATGTGACCAAAACTGATCTGATCGCTTCTTCTGCATATTGGGGAAGCAATGACTGGGTCTTCCTTGTTCCAACACTGTTGGTTACTATGCAAATGTCCTTCCAGTCAGGGGCTTGCAATTTCAAGTTCTAATGTTCATGGTGAAATCATGTGTGCCTCAGTCTTGGCAGGTGGTGGGGGGGTTTGCCTGACAGGCAGCTTGATTGAAATGTATAAGATGATGAGGGCTCTTGACAGGGTGAATGTGGAAAGGATGTTTCCTCTTGTGGGAGAATCTAGAACTAGGGGTCACTGTTTAAAAATAAGGGGTCGCCCATTTAAGACAGATGAGGAGAATTTTTTTCTCTCAGAGGGTCGTGAGTCTTTGGAACTCTTTTCCTCAAAAGGCAGTGGAAGCAGAGTCTTTGAATATTTTTAAGGCAGAGGTAGGTAGATTCTTGATAAGCAAGGGGTGATAGGTTATTGGGGGTAGGCGGTAATGTGGAGTTGAGGTTACAATTGGATCAGCCATGATCTTATTGAATGGTGGAGCAAGCTCGAGGGGCTGAGTGGCCTACTCCTGTTCCTAATTTGTATGTTCGTATGTACATCCGAATCAGGCCTAATGCAAAACCAGTATATTGCAAGGCTATGCCAGTTCCTTATGGTCTCAACACCCAGGTTGACGAGGAACTAAAGAAGCTCATGAAAACTGATCACAGTGATTGGGCAACCCTAATTGTAGTAATGCCCAAGTCAGACAAAACTGTAAGACTATGTGGGGACTACAAAGTCACAATCAACCAGGCAGTGGATGATAAGCAGTATCCACTATCGACCTCAAGATTTGTATGAGGACTGAATGAGATCCATGCTATTCATGAAATTGGATTTGTCCATGCTTATGCACAACTCAATGTGGTTCGTGGGCATCAGCAGTATCTCACGATAAATGCACACATGGGGTTATACTTCAACACCAAGCTGCCCGATGGTGTGAAGTCTTCTCCAAAAATCCTCCAAGCTTCAATGGGTGAGATTTTGCAAGGAGTGTCGCTTTGCTTGTGCAACCAGGATAATGTGTTGACTACAACCACAACAGAGGAAGAGAGGATCTTTGTGTTGGATGAAGTGTTGAAAAGGCTCAAATATCACATAGTGAAGTTGAAAAGGAGCAAGTGTGCTTTTGTGCAATCTGAAGTAGTGGATTGAAATCAAGCACACGGGTCAAAACACCAATGCTGAACGAACAATAGACAAGTTATGGTCTACTTTTGCTTGCCGTGGTTTACCAGATGAGCTAGTCTCAGATAATCATCCTCAATTTCATTCTGCTCCGTTCCAAAATATCATGAAGCAAAATGGTACTGAACATACCCTCATTCCTTCTTGTCATCTGACCTCAAATGAAGCAGCTGAAAGACCTGTTAGGATAGTTAAAGAAGCAATCAAGTGCTGCATGGGTGTTCAAATTTCAGTATGAAACAGTGATTTGCTAACTTCCCGCTGAAGTATAGAACAACACCACATTCTACTAGAGGGTATACACCTGCTGATCTTTTGGTGAAGAGAAGGTTAAAGACATGTTTGAGTTTTGTCCTACCAAACTTGACTGCTAAAGTTGACTCAAACATATCCACCAGCACGGGACAAATAAGAGTGAATGCAGTTTCAGGCAAAGTGAACATGTTCGTGTTCTATGTCCCCCTCACAAGTCGCACAAGTGGGATGTTGGAAATGTAGTCTAAGTATGTGGAACCAAAAGATACTTGGTTGAAATTGACAGAAAAGTGAGAAATTTTTCAATTCAGATCATATAACCCTGGCAAGGTATGAACCAAAACTTAAGCATGATCTGCTTGATCACGAACTCATGCCAGAATTTGAACCAGTGTCTGAAGTATCAATTTCTGAGAAAGAAAGAAGAACTTCTTTAAGTACTGAACCAAAACCAAGCAGTCCCAATCGTGACTCTTCACCAAAACCTGTAAAGAGATGATAGAGTCATAGGGCTGAATTCTATGGTCCCCTTAGGGATGGGAACACAGACTTCCATAAAACTGCGTGAGAAGGTGGGGGAGTGGCGTGCCCATCACCTTCCTGACGCCTTCGAATTTAGTCCGGGATGAGGAAAGTCAAGGATGGCCTTCCTGCCCTGGCCAGTTGAGGACCTTGAGTGGTCAATTAATGGCCACTTACGGGCCTCTTCCCACATCCACCTCAATTTAATGGAAGGCAGAGGGGCCATCAGTGGCAGGGAAACGCTGCCAGATAAAACCTGGTGGCTTCCTATCGGAGTTGGGGGGGGTCCCTTCTTTGGGGGCAATCCAAGTCACCTGGAGGGCCCCCCGGGGATGAAGGCCGCCCCCCCCCCCCCAGAAAGATGCACCCACCCTGACTGACACCCTCTCCACCCCATTGCCGGGGCCTGTTTGAATGGCCGTGGTGACCCCAATCCCACTTACGTTCCCAGTGTCTTCATTACTCCAATTGACCAGCAGCTCTGGAGGCGGGAGCTCATCCCTTAAAGGGACAATGGGCAATTAATTGGCAGCCCACCATTAAATAGCACCAGGAGCCCGATGGAGGGCTGAGGCAGGGTTTTCTCATGCCTTCTGGCCCACTGCCGGGACCCCTGTCCCTGTAATAAAATCCCATGGGCTCATAACAGCACAGTAGGATGCCATTTGGCCCATTGAGTCCATGCCGGCTCTCTGTCGAACAATCCAATCAGTCCCATTCCCCGGCTCTGTCCCCATAAACCTGCAAGTTTATTTCCCTGAAGTTCTCATCCAATTTCCTTTTGAATCATTCATTGTCCCCGCTTCTACCACCTTCATAGGCAACAAGCTCCAGTTCATTACCACTCACTGCGTAAAAAAGTTTTTCCTTAAGGCCTCCCTGCATCTCTTGCCCAAGACCTTAAATCTGTGTCCCCTAGTATCATCAGCTAATGGGAATAGCTTTTCTTTGTCTACTCTATCCAAACCTGTTAGAATATGGAATACCTCCCATCATATCTCCCCTCAATCTCCTTTGTTGCAAGGAGAACAATCCCAGCTTTTCCAACCTAACCTTGTAGCTAAAATTCCACATCCCTGCAACCATTCTGGTAAATCTCTTCTGCACTCTCTCAGGGACCTTCACCCTGTCTAAAGTGTGGTGACCAGAACTGGACCGAGATGCAGCCATGCCTCTGAGAGAATATGCTACTGCCTGACCCCCCTCGCCACTGACTGGGTGGTCACTCCCTCTCCACCAAGCACATCCTCTTGGGTTACATGCAAGTCCCAAAGGGGAAAGAGGTATGGAGTACTCACCTTGGCAGACTGAATAAGGTCATTGATGCACTTGCGGCACTGGATCCATGTTTTCTGGGTGGCCCCATAGCTGCTCACCTCCTCTGCAATCTCCATCCAGGCTTGCTTGGTCAGGTGGGAGGGTCTCCTCCTCCACCTCCTGTCCCTGCGGATAGGACCTCCTGCCTTTCCCTTGCAATCAGGAGGAGAACATGCTGAATCCTGGGGCAACCTGGGTTTTTCCATCTGCCATTGTGGCTGCAGGCTTCTGTTCAGCTCCTTGAAGACAGGCAGGGAGACACAGGTTCTTTGAAGACAGGCAGGCAGAGGCTCCTTGAAACCAGTCAGCAGTAAACATGGCTGGGTGGTTGGTAGGAAGCCGTTGACATCAGATATCTCTGAGGCGGCCAGGTGACCAGTTTGGGGAAGGTGGGGGAGTAGTCTGGGCAGGGGAGACTATTCTTCCCTTGTAGGAACTGAGGAACACTCCTGCTCGACCTCACATGACAAAGGAAAGAAATAAACTTACCTGGAGAGGGTCTCTCCTCCTGCTGGCTTCAGCCTTTCAGACCACTCAGTCCAATGTTAAAATGGCAGTGAGTACTGTTGACATTATCAGAGTCTGATCTGCATCATTTAAGAAGAACCTCCCTGACATTGGGCAGGCATCTTTGGCACCTGCAATTTAAAATTGCATTGGCGAGACTGTAGCAGGAGACCGGTGGGTAAGTCTTCTGCTCCATTATAGGTGCCTTCCCACAGACACCCGCCCCCACCCCCCTCACCTCCCATCAGTCTGAAAAGCTTTCACTTATAGCTTCCTTCAACAAATTAATGCTTAAACCTCCCTTCAAATAGAAATTTAATAACTTTTGGAAATTTGGCTTGAAGATTGATATTAAATAATTAAAATAAAAGCAAAATACTGCAGATACTGAAAATCTGAAATAAAAACAGAAAGTGCTAGAAATACTCAGCAGGTCAGGCAGCATCTGTATAGAGAAAAGCAGAGTTAACGTTTCAGGTCAGTGACCTATCATCAGAACAGCTATTAAATAATTTATTTTTTAAATGTATTCTCCTTGTGAAATTTTAATTTCAATAATTTTTCTTAAAAAATACTCACAGTAGAAGCCTATTCTGAACTGAACCCTCTTGGCTAAGGGATGTTTCCCTCTACAATGCATATATTTTGATTTGTTGACTGTACATTGACATATGTAGTCCAACAAACTAAACGTATTTCTCAAATGGTGCCAATGTGCTTAAAGAAATACCATCAATTCAACCAAATCAGTGATTACCAGTTGCTTAGGCAAAGTACTAAGGGATTTATTTGACTGTATATTGGTTAGCAGGTTTGCACTAAAACAGTGTACTTCATGCAATCATTAGCCTATGTGTTTTGAAAACAAGTTAACAACAACAACTTACATTTATATAGTGCCTTTAACGTAGTAAAATGTCCAAAGGCACTTCATAGAAGCATTACAAACAAAATTTGCCACTAAGCCATATAAAGAGATATTAGGACAGGTGACCAAAAGCCTGGTCAAAGAAATAAGGAGCATCTTAAATGAGGAGATAGAGGTAGAGAGGCAGAGAGGTACAGGAAGGGAATTCCAAAGCTTAATGCTGAGGCAACCACCAATACTGCAACAATGAAAATCGGGGATGTACAACAGTTTAGAATTGAAGGAGATCTCAGAGTGTTGTAAGAAGTTACAGTGATAGACAATGATGAGGTCATGGAGGGATTTGAAAACAAGGATGAGAATTTTAAGGTGGGAACGTTGCCAGACCAGGAGTCAATGTAGGTCTGCGAGCACAGTGGTGATGGGTGGATGGGTACGGTGCAAGCTTAGATGTGGGCAGTAGAAATTTGGATGAGCTCAAGTTTGTGAAGGGTGCAAGATGGATACTGGCCAGTAGAGCATCTGAATAGTTGAGTTTAGAGGCAACAAAGGTATGGAAGAAGGTTTCTGTTAATGACTGAAAGGTAATGCAAAAGGGATTTTACATGAAGGTGTTAAGTTACGAATTACATGCTCTATGATTGTTTTGTACTACTTTTCCTTATCATCTTGACTTCCCTGCAGCTTTTGACACGGTAAATCACACTGTTGCTCCATTGTCATGCATAGTGGGACAACACTTGCGTGGTTCCATTCCTATCATTCCAAATGTAGCCAACACATCTCCAAAAATGACTTCTCTTCACACCTCTGCACAGTCCTTTCCAGAGTTGCCCAAGGATCTAGCTTTTGCCCCTCCGCATCTTTATCAACTTTCTGCATCTTGGTGACATCACTCAAAGATGTGGGATCAGCTTCCTTATGCATTCTGATGATACCCAGTTCTAATTCTTCATCACTACTGCTCACTCCAAGACCACCTCCGTACTATCAGATTGCCTATCAACAGCCAGTCAGGGATAAGTTTGCAACTTCCTCCAACTGTACATTGGGAAGACAAAAGCCATCAATTTCCCCCTCCACCACAAACTCTATTTTCCTGTTACTGACTTAATCCTACTCCCTGACCAGCCACTTAGGCTGGCCAGACTGCAGAAAAATTGTCATCTTGTTTGACCTGAGCCAAACTTCAAATCCTACACCTAAAATCCAATACCTCCACAACAGTGCCTGCCTCCGCTCCTACCTTGACCCTATAACACTGAAACCTTTATCCATTCTTTTGTTGTTGCTAGATTCATTTTCTATAATCACTTCCTCACTCACCTCCCACCTTCCATCCTTTATGGACTTCACCTGGTCCAAAATGCAACCATCTATATCCTGTCCTACCTATATCCTGTCCTTCTTATATCCTGTCCTACATTTATTCTCGGCCACTCATAACCCTAATCTTTGCTGATTTACATTGACCCTTCAGCCCCAAGGTAGGTTAAGAACCTCATCCTCATCTTCAAATCACTTAATCATGGAAGAAGTCACAAAACAAATCCCAAGAATAGTAGAAAATCAAGGGGAAAATAGGAGTGAGGAACTTAAAATAATTATTATCACTAGAGAAAAGGTACTGGGAAACTAATGGGATTAAAGTCTGACAAGTCCCATGGACCTGATGGCCCATATCCTAGTGGATGCCTTGGTTGTAATCTTCCAAAATTCCCTAGATTCTGGAAAGGTCCTAGTGGTTTGGAAAACTGCAAATGTAACACCTCTATTCAAGAAAGGAGGGAGACAGAAAGCAAGAAACTATAGGCCAGTTAGTCTAACATCTGTCATTGGGAGAATGCTGGAATCCATTATTAAGGAAATAGTAGCAGGACATTTAGAAAATTATAATACAATCAAGCAGAGTCAACAATGTTTTGTGAAAGGAAAAATGCATTTGAAAAATTTATTAGCATTCTTTGAGGATGCAACAAGCAAGGCGGATATAGGGAAACCAGTAGATTTGGTGTATTTGGATTTCCAAATTGCATTCAATAACGTGCCACATAAAAGGTTACTGCACAAGATAAGAGCTCATGGTGTTGGGGATACTATATTAGCATGGATAGAAGATTGTCTACCAGGAAACAGAGTTGGGATAAATAGTTATTTTCAGATTGGCAAACTGTGACTAGTGGAGTGCCACTGCAATCAGTGCTGGGGTCTCAACTATTTACGATCCATATTAATGACTTGGATGAAGGGACCAAGTGTATTGTAGCTAACGTTGCTGACAATACAAAGTTAGGTAGGAAAGCAAGCTATCAGGAGTACTCAAATAGTCTGAAAATGGATATAGATAGGTTAAGTGAGTGGGCAAAAATTTGGCAGATGGAGTATAATGTGGGAAAGGTGAGGTTGTCTACATTGGTGGGAAGAATAGAAAAGCAGAATATTATTTAAATGGAGAGAGACTGCAGAGGGATCTGGGTGTCCTTGTACGTGACTCATAAAAAGTTAGCATAGAGATACAGCAAGTAATTAGGAAGGCAAATGGAAAGTTGACATTTATTGCAAGGGGAATGCAGTATAAAAATAGGGAGGTCTTGTTACAACTCTACAGGGTGTTGGTGGGACCACACCTAAAGTACTGCGTACAGTTTTAGTCACTATATTTAAGGAGGAATATACTTGCATTGGGAGGCAATTCAGAGAAGGTTCAGTAGGTTGATTCCTGGGATGAAGGGGTTGCCTTATGAGAAAAGGTTGAGTAGGTTGGGCCTATACTCATTCGAGTTTAGAAGAATGAGAGATGATCTTATTGAAATGTATAAGATTCTGAGGGGGGTTTGACAGGGTAGATGCTGAGAGGATGTTTCCCCTCGTGGGGCAATCTAGACCTAGGGAGCAAAGTTTAAAAATTAGGGTCGCCTATTTAAGATGGAGATGAGGAGGAATTTCTTCTCTCAGAGGGTCATTAATCTTTGGAATTCTCTACCCCAGACAGCATTGGAGACTGGGTCATTGAATATATTCAAGGCTGAGTTAGTCATATTTTTGATCTACAAGGGAATAAAGGGTTATGGGGGTGAGGGGTGGTGGTAGGAAAGTGGAGTTAAGGTCACAATCAGATCAGCCATGATCTTATTGAATGGCGGAGCAGGCTCGAGGGGCCGAATGGCCCAATCTTGCTCTTATTTTTTATGTTCTTATGACAGTGGAGGGCTCTGCTTCAGTGCAGGGCCCACCAGGCCTCAGGCAGCCAGAGGGTGGCCACCAAGGTCATCCCAGGCTACAGGGCAGCAGTGTCAGCAGCCTGCCTCCACCTCAGCTGGAAGCGCAGGGGGAGAACCTTGTAGGAGCACACATAGAGATTTAAGAAGAGCACCTAGCTGCACTTGGGTTTCGTGGTTGAAGATAGTATGTAGATGTTAATGCATGGTTCATGTATTGTTGCTACATCTCCTTCCAATTCTTGCTGCCCATTGAGACTTCATCTACTGCCTGGCTCCCTTAATAGTCTGGAAGCGATGGACTAAACCACGTTCAGTCAGTGCTCAGTCCTGCCAGTGTGCGATGTGCATCTGGGTGCTAGGCGATGGAGTGCAAAATGAAGGAGGTGACAGCAAGGCTGCATAAAGGTTAGGCTTTATTGGAATGGCTCTAAAAGGTAATAAGGGTCATAAGAAACGTCTGTGTATTAGCCTCCTAAGCCTCCCTTGTGCATATCTCATTGCGCCTTGCCTGTGGTCCATCATCATGCATCGCCTGGTCAGGGACTTCTCCACATCCTCATTTTCAGAGGAGGCATCGCAATCAGCAATGTCTTTATTGTTCAACACCCCCCACTGCAGCACCAGGTTGTGCAGTGCAGGGCAGACCATCACGATATATGAGACCCTTGCTGAGCCATACTGAAGGGTTCCACCAGATCGATCTAGGCACCTGAATTCCATCTTTAGGAGACCTATGGCCTGCTTGATGTCACTCGGGCTGCCCTGTGACAGATGTTGTATCTTTCCTCTGCATCTGTATGTGGGTTTCTCACAGGCATAAGTAGCCATGTCTTTAGTGTGTAGCCCTTGTCTCCCAGTAACCATCTCTGTAGATGCACAGGGGGACTGGAAAATCTGTGGGACCTGGGACTGCTGAAGCATGTCGTCATCATGGCTGCTTCCCAGGAACCGTGCACACACCTGAAGGATTTGCTTTTGGTGGTCGCAGACCAGTTGAACATTGAGCGAATGGAAGCCCTTTCTGTTAATGAAACCCACTGCCTGGTCTCTGGGAGCCTTGATGGCCATATACGTGCAGTCGATGACCACGTGTACCTGGGGGAATCCAGCGATGACCTGAACCCAATGGACCTCTTCTCCTGACTAAACAGATCTGTGCAGTAGCGCACATAGTTGCCAGCCCTCTTGAACATGGCATTGATCACCTCTTTTGTGCACTCTTGGGCTGCAGTTTGGGAGATTCCATACATAACCCCAGTGGATCCCTGGAAAGTGCTGGAGGTGTAAAGGTTGAGAGCTATGATGATCTTCAGTGCCACTGGCATTGGATGTCCACCAACCCCATGGGGCTCAGCTCGTCTTGCAGCATGGTGCAGAGATCGGTGATGGCCTCCCTGGAGAGTCACAGTCTTCGCTGGAAAGTAGACTGTCTCCTGGGAATAGCCTCTTCTGTGTGCAGGAGGCTGTTGATGTGCCCCTCTGCACCCTTCTTTGGCATGCCCGTCCTGAGATGAACCTCTTCTTGGCCCTGAGGTTGCTGATGTGCCTCTGCCTGTCCCTGGACCTTCCTTTCTCTCAGCTGCCCCTTCTCCTCTATGGGGGCCCTGAAGCCTGGGTGGATGAGGCCCATGACAGGTTGCCTCTCTCTTTGTGCAAGGCCTTGCCCTCACCCTTCCCTGATTTGTTTCTTTGGAGCAAGTACCACTGTCCCATTGGCACTCTGACAGCATGCCCCCACAGTGCTGGCACCTTTTCCCTTCTTCTGCTGCTGTTTATCAATGCCCTCTGTGCAACACCCTCCGTGGCACATGGCATACTGGCTCGATGGCTGGCTGAGAGAGCCAGTACTGAGCTTTTGCTTTCTTGCTGCCTCCTTTAACCAGGCGAGGCTCTGAAGCCCCATGGTTCCTGTGTGCCATTAGTAAAATACGAAATGTGCCGTAAAATTCCAGTTAATTGGCCTCTTAAATACGTTAATTGCTCTCCCGCCACGTCAATGTGCGAAGTCTGCCCTCCATATGGGCCACCGTCAATAAAATCTAGAAACGACATGAAGACATCAGACAATGGAAAGAGGTTCTGTCATTCTGCTGTTCAACTTAAATACAATATTAATCATAATGTCTTCTTCACTACATTTGAAGCTTGAACATTACATGAGATATATTATTCATATACTTTTATGAATATTTATTTATATAATTTATTACTCACAACAGCCATGTCAAAAGCGCTCTAAAGGTAGAGAAGGAAATTTATGTTGATAGGAGAGATATCAACCCCATGGGCATAAAGTCGCTATTGTCAGCATCTGGCCATTAACTATGTTTGGATGTCGTCAACATATTCATACCCAAAATTTTGCTTCCAGTATTTCTTAACTCTGGTAGTAAGTTAAATCATTCAGTAGAAAGTTCAATGAACCAGTTCAAATTTGTTACTTTACTATGTAGAAACCAGTCCTTACATACTGGAATGTTATTTACAGACATGCAAAATATTTAATCAATCTACCGCCTGCCTTATATGGTTTTGCTGCTTACAGAGTTGTGTATGCCTAAAAATACCTATAACAGTACTTTCTGACGAGCACTCAGAGAAATGTATTTTTCCTGTGCTCTGCTCTACAGAAACAATAAGAATAATGGTCATTTTTGTTTTAAAAAAATTCCATGTTACACATTTTAGTATAGAGTTCCATTACCTATTATGTGGCAGTGTCCAAAAGCCTGCAGAGATTACAAGGATTCCCATGTTTAATTCATTTTTATTTACAAAAACAAAATGATTCTCTGAATTTCTGAGTACATAGCAGCTAATATATATTTAGTATGTGTATTCATGAGCAGAGTACACTCTTTCAAATAGTGTTAGTACACAGGTAGAGGCAACTGATACAGTTAGTGTAACCTTTCGAGTGGAAGACACTTGTACATTTGTTATAGTACACAAACAGCTGATATTTGTACAATTAGTGTGAATTTATGAGAGGCTGACACTTGTGTAGAGTCACCATACGAGTAGTAGTCATACAATTACTATATGAGGAGCTGTACTTCATGTACTGTATGAGGCAGTCATATAGTCAATGTGAGTGTACAATCACTGGCTATTTGTACAGTTTATATGCGTACATAATATTAGATTATTTATGCTTGTAATCAAATATCTAATGGTGAGATATGCGTCCTGGAAAGTGCTAGTAATATTTTTGCCTGACATAAGTACATCATACAGTTGTCCTGTTATTAAACATAACTAATAATTTCAATGAGACAAAGAACTGAATATTCACCCAAGGTCAAAAGGGACAGATCACATTAAAATAAGTTATGTAAGCACTGGAAAATGGAAAGGTACTAGGCATTTTGAAGTCAATCATGGCACATTGATCTGCAGCAATGTTTGGCTTTTATTAAATGGCCTATGACAATGCACTTCAGTTCCAGATTTACAGAACAGCCAAATTCTAGTCTGGAGAGGTAATAGATTGTGACAAATTGAGTTTAACATGACTTTATGTCAAATAAATGGTTTTCTCTAAAAATCATACAGCGTATCACAGTTCTAAATAAAGGTAAGTTGAAATGTCAGCACTTTGTGAGAGAACTCCCCATTAGAACTGGTGCAGTGCTGCAGTATTAAAAGGCACATCAGCAGGCATGACTGCTCTGCATAGGGGAGAAGGTGAGGTTGAGGAAAAATGTGTGAGATGCATGCAGGTGAGTAAACAATAATAGATCATCCAAAAAGTCAAGTTAAAGCAACTTTAATTAACCTAGAAAGGTTTAGGGAAATGTAAATTACCAACAATAAAATACTTACCAGCAAAAGTAATAGGCAGTGCTTAATGATTTGGACTTAAATGTGGGAGGCATGATTGCGAAATCTGCTGATGACACAAAAATTGGCCGTGTAGTTGATAGTGAAGAGATTAGCTGTAGACTCCAGAATGATACCAATGGTTTGGTTGAGTGGGTGGAAAAGTGGCAAATGGAATTCAATCCAGAGAAGTCATAGAGTCATAGAGTTATACAGCACAGAAACAGGCCCTTTGGCCCATCGTGTCTGTGCCGACCATCAAGCACCTATCTATGCTAATCCCATTTTCCAGCACTTGGCCCGTAGCCTTGTATGCTATAGTGTTTCAAGTGCTCATTTAGATACTTCTTAAATGTTGTGAGGATTCCTGCCTCTACCACCCCTTCAGGCAATGTGTTCCAGATTCCAACCACCCTCTGGGTGAAAACATTTTTCCTCAAATTCCCTCTAAACCTCCTGCCCCTGACCTTAAATCTATGCCCCCTGGTTATTGACACCTCCGCTAAGGGAAAAAGTTTCTTCCTATCTAACCTATCAATGCCCCATATAATTTTGTATACCTCAATCAGGTCCCCCCTCAGCCTTCTCTCCTGTAAGGAAAAAAACCCCAGCCTATCCAGTCTCCCTTCATAGCTGAAATGCTCCAGCCCAGGCAACATCCTGGTGAATCTCCTCTGCACCCTCTCCAGTGCAATCACATCCTTCCTATAGTGTGGCGACCAGAACTGTACACAGTACTCCAGCTGTGGCCTAACTAGCGTTTAATATAGCTCCATCATAACCTCCCTGCTCTTGTCTTCTATGCCTTGGCTAATAAAGGCAAGTATCCCATATGCCTCCCTAACCACCTTATTGAACTGTGCTGCTGCCTTCAGTGATCTATGGACACGTACACCAAGGTCCCTCTGACCCTCTGTACTTCCTACAGTCCTACCATCCATTGTATATTCTCTTGCCTTGTTAGTCCTCCCAAAATGCATCACCTCATTCTTCCCAGGATTAAATTCCATTTGCCATTGCTCTGAGGTAATGTATTTGGGGAGGGCAAACAAAGCAAGGGAATACACAATAAACGGGAGGACATTGAGAAGGGTAGAAGAAGTAAGAGACCTTGGAGTGCATGGCCACAGGTCCCTGAAGGTGGCAGGACCGGTCGAAAGGGTGGTGAAGTAGGCATATGGAATGCTTTCCTTTATAGGCTGAGGTATAGAATACAAAAGCAGGGATGTAATACTGGAACTGTATAAATCGCTAGTTAGTCCACAGCTGGAGTATTGTGTACTGTTCTGATCACCACATTACATGAAGGACATAATTGCTCTGGAGAGAGTACAGAGGAGGTTTACAAGAATGTTGCCATAGCTTGAAAGTTGCAGCTATGAGGAAAGATTGGATTGGCTAGGATTGTTTTCCTTAGAACAGAGGAAGCTGAGGGGTGGCTTAATTGAGGTGTACAAAATTATGAGGGGCCTAGCTAGAGTAGACAGGAAGACCTGTTTCACCTAGCAGAGAGGTCAGTTACCAGGGGGCACAGATTTAAGATGATTGATAGAAGGATTAGAGGGGACATGAGAAAAAACTTTTTCACCCAGAGGGTGGTGGGTGTCTGGAATTCACTGCCTGGTTAGGTGGTGGAGGCAGAAACCCTCAACTCTTTTAAAAGATCCCTGGACATGCATCTGAAGTTCTGTAACCTGCAAGGCTATGGACCAGGTGCTGGAAGGTGGGATTAGATTGGGCGGCTAGGTTTTTCAGCTGGCACTGACACAATGGGTTGAATGGCCTCCTTCTGTGCCATGACTTTTCTATGATTTCTAATGATATATACTTCAATGCAAGGAGTCTAGTGAATAACGCAGATGAGCTGAGGGCAGAGATAGGTACTTGAAAGTATGATATCATAACTATCAATAGAGGGCAGGAATGGCAGCTCAACATTTGTGGGTAGAGGGTTTTCAGATGAAGTGGAGAGGGAAAAAGGGAGGAGGGGTCGCAATATTAGTTGAAGAATCAATTACAGCTGTGAGGAGGGAAGATATGCTAGAGTGATCATCAAATGAGGCCATATAGGTTGAATGGAAGAACAAAAAGGGCAATCACAGTTCTGGAAATATATTATAGACACCTAATCAGTCAGAGGAAGAAAGAAGAACCAATATGTAGGCAAATTTCTAGGGTACAAAAAACAATGGGGAAGAAATAGTAGGAGATTTTAACTACCCTAATATAAACTGGGATAGAATGAGTGTAAAAGGTATAGCAGGTGCAGAATTCTTAAAATGCATTCAGGAGATCTTTTTAAGCCAGTATGTAGCAAGCCCAGCAAAAGAAGGGTGGTTCTGGATTTAGTTGTCGGGAATGAAGCTGGGCAGGTGGAAGGGGTATCACTGGGAGAAAATTTGGATAGTAGAGATTAATAGTTGATGGGTGTTTTTGTGACAAAAGGTTGTTTCTGGTGGGGTTCCACAGGGCTCAGTACTAGTATATATGGTATATATTAAGACCGCATTTGTTGACAACGCGAACGGTAGGTGGCGCTGTTTTGGCACATGCGCAAATACCGCATGTGCCACGAAAACGTCACAGATTGCGACTGTAGCAGCTGCCAGGACTAAAGATGGTGCTGCTCAAAGAATCACACAGAGGCAACCTAACAAACACGTGGCAGTATACAATGGCCAGAGTGAGAGAGCAGCGCGGGGGCCGGGGAGAGCAGCGTTGAGGGTGTTGGGGGGAGAGGGGGGTAAAAAAGAGGGGGGAAAGAGAGAGGGGGGAAGAGGGGGGAAGAGGGGGAGGCGGGGGGGGAACAGAAGGGGGAAAGAGAGGGGGGAGGGGGAAGAGAGGGGGGAGGGGGGAAAGAGAGGGGGGAAAGAGAGGAGGGAGGGAGGGGGGAAGAGAGGAGGGAGGGAGGGGGGAAAGAGAGGAGTGAGAGAGGGAGGGGGGAAAGAGAGGAGGGAGGGGGGAAAGAGAGGAGGGAGGAAGGGAGGGGGGAAAGAGAGGGGGAAAGAGATGAGGGAGGGAGGGGTGAAAGAGAGGAGGGAGGGAGGGGGGGAAAGAGAGGAGGGAGGGGGAGGGGGGAAAAGAGAGGAGGGAGGGGGAGGGGGGAAAGAGAGGAGGGAGGGAGGGGGGAAAGAGAGGAGGGAGGGAGGGGGGGAAAGAGAGGAGGGAGGGAGTGGGGGGAAGAGAGGGAGGGGTGGGGGTGAAGGGCGGGGGTGGGGGAGAGTGGGGGGGGAGCAGTGGAGTGGAAGAGGAGTGCCTTTTTCTGTGCACGCGCCAGAAACACAACAGCAAAAGACTTACCGGCCAGTCCCTGGATCCGGCGACACCAAGGTCTTCGCACACTCGCTCCCCGCAGCTCTCTACAGCCTCTCGCATCCGGCCCTCTCCATTCAGCCGTTCCCTCCAGCTGCGGATGCCCAATCCAGTTGCTTCTCCACGACTTCTCCACAGTACTTCAGGCATTGCAACTGTCTGGTCCCTGCATTTTGCATGCTCCCTCTCCCCACCCCTCCCTGCTCTCCCCACCCCTCCCCCTCTCCATCTACCCCCCTACCTCCACCCCTGCCTCTACCTCCACCCCTCCCTCCACCCCACTACCTCCACCCCTCCACCACAGTTGAATATCTGAAGTGCAGTTGCAAAGTCGGGGAAATAGCATGCAAAACAAAGCCTCAACAATTCTGGGGTTAATTATTGAGAAGTTTTATTAAGTTCATTAAGCATCCGAGGAACTGCTGTGCATGGATACATGAGTGTTGTGTTTCCAGCATTCTCGTTAGACAGACAGGCCGTGTCTCTGCTATGCACAGCTAAAGAGATTGTTCCTGGAGAGCCTTGTGGTGAATGAACGCTTGGCTCTCTATTCCACTACTGTATTGTCCATGTGAAGAAGGCAAAGTCACAAGAGTCTGAGCTCAGTCTATTCTTGTTGAATGTTCCCCAAACGCATCCCAATGTGCACTCCCAATTCAATGCAATGTTCCTTTCCACATCGTGATGAGCTCTGCAGCATGATCCAGTTGCCTTCGTTGCTTGAATGCTGACCTTAAGTCTCAAGGATTGTTTTCTCGACGGCATGTTTTACATGAAAAGAAATAAAGCAGATCAGAGTCAGAGCTTGCCTCCCTCCACCCACTGAAATTACTGTTGTGCACACCTTTTTAAGTTCTGCAGTGAAGGCACCAATTGATAACGTCGCCAATGAAGCATTTATTACCCACCTCAGATGCAGGAATCAGCACATCCTTGCGTCCTCTCCTGCACTGCCTCCTTTGCTTGAATGCCGTCCTTAAGTGTCAAGGATTGTTTTCTCAAGGGCACGTTTTACATGAAAGGAAATAAGGAAAGAACATCAGTGTCAGAGCTTCCCTTCCTCCAATGAAATTACTGTTGAGCATGCTTTGTGTTCTGCGGTAAAGGCATGTACTGATAACACCGCCAATGAATCACTTAGTACCCACCTCAGCTGTAGGAGGCAGGATGATGTTACTGCCCCTATCTCGTGATGGTTCAATGCTGCTCTCAGGGAAAACATGAATGATGTGAGGGTGCTGGAAAAGAAGCATATTTCTTTTGGGCTATGAACATAAAGCTGGCCATTTAGCCCAGCAGTTCCCTGCTAGTGGTTATGTTACTCGTGCGTCTTCCCATCCATTCCCATTTAATCCTGCCTACTACTATCACCAGTTGTGTTCTCAGCAAGAGCATTCACATCTCTGCTACCACTGGACACGGCATGCTTGTTTCTTTTAGTGCTCAGTCTCTTCTTGCTGAATGTTCCCCAAGTGCTTGACCCCTTTGGACGCCCTCTCTGCTTGACAGACAGCAGCTGGCAATTGCAGAGTCTCACAAGGCTCTGCATGGTTGTTTCAAAGGCGGATGGGGAAACAGGTGGCTGTGTGCCCATGTGCACTGCTCTGATGGGTGTAGGAACAGGTGACTGTGTAACTGAGCAGCAAGGAGAGGGTACCGCAGGTAGGGGAAGTGGAGCTTTGAACAGGCAGGCATATGTATGGTCCATCAGATCATTAGGCCAGGGGGTGAGACGCTCAGGATCCAAGGTTTGTGACACTTGACTGATGTCCAGCGCGCGGCCACCCCCATCCGAAGGTGCTTCCGGGCAATTGTTGGGCATAGTAAATGGCTCCATCTCATCAGCCAGTCCTTGCTGCCAGCGGAGAGTCTGTTGCCGCAGCCAGTCCAGTCTCCTCACGGGAAACATGAGATGAGATAAGAAATACAGAATGCACTCCATTAAAACGTTACAAAAGCGAAAGTGACCGTTAAGACGGTAGGTTGCAGCACATGTACTGCCTGCACACAGCAACTCACAACAGGGACTGGAGAACAGCGGTGGCCCAGACAATGGAAATGTTTTCAAAGCAACTTACAAAGGCAGAGCAACTTACCTTGGAACAATCTCCTGTGTCAAATAAAAATGAAGCAAGTCTCCAAAACGAATAAATAATTCAGATAAAATGCGAGAAAATGCCCGACGAAACCTCTCCACCTTCCACTTTCAAAAAGTCGCGCCGAAGCTTTGACGCATGCGCAGAGGCCAAACTGGCGCGTTGCCCGAGGAAGACGACGTAACGCGATGACGTCATCTGCGCATGCGCAAAACGGCCCTGGCAAGCCGGACCGCAGCGCATGCGCAGAGGGCATGCGCACCGCGGCGCATCCTGATGATGTTGGCGATGACGTAGCGTTGTCATGAATTACTTTGATATATTAATGATTTAGATTTAAATGTAGGGGGCATGATTAAGAAGATTGCAGCTGATACAAAAATTGGCCGTGTGGTTGATAGTGAGGAAGGAAGCTGCAGATGACAACAATTTTGGTAAGCCACAGTGTCCTATAGTCCCTGAAGAGATCTAGCAAAGCTTATTGCTGAAAATAGCAAAAGGGAATAAAAGGAAATTTATGTTTGATCCCACTTATAATCTGACCAACAACTGTCAATCAGCTCCTGGCTGGCTCGTCATTGTAATAAATTTGAACTGTAGACTGTATATTCAATGGTTCGAAGCTGATTCCATATTGGTGACAGTTATGATTTTATTTCAGCATAAGTGAGACTTGTGCATTACAGTGTTTGAACAGCAGTTTAAAAGAACAATTGAAAAATATTACCCTTTATTGTTTTTGGGAAGAAGCCATGGCCCATTGTTGTTCCTTCTCTCATATTTCCATCTACACTTGAATGGTGTCCCTCCTGGGCCTTCTACACTGAGAATAACTCAAATCCCCTAGGTTATACCCCAAAACTTGAACTGCAGAGAAATAAATCCAATAAAAGGCACAGCAAGTTTTGGGGCCAGACACAAGCCTTGGGCTTCCCTTTATTTGTTTCTTTAGCCTTAGCATAAGCTTTTTTTCTGTTTGTCTTCTGTTTCCATAGTTGATGACACAACCCAGGACCTTGAGGACTACAAGAGTTCTAACGAAAACCTATATTTTAACATACTTTCCTCTAATTCTAATAGATGACAAATAAAACTAAAGTAATAAACCTATAAATTTACAGAATAGCAACTTTAATAATAAACTGAGGTCCAGTAAATCGTAATGCTGAAAAATAGTAAAAGCAACTAAAAAGTTTATGTTTGACTATATTTCAACAAATATCAAAAGTTCTCAGTGCAGACCTGCAGACAGGAGAGAGAGAGATAAAAGATAAGTCGGTAGATAGTTCTGAATTTCACCCTGTACCTTTTCTTTCTCTTCTAACAATAATAATTGTTTTTTTGCAATAACAAGGACTCTTGTGATCATATGTCATCCTCCCCTGAGATTCTGAAATCTTGGGATTTTGCAGAACTGTCATTCTAATGAACATCTTATGGTTAGTTAACTCTTGCAATCCCTAATCCCTCAAAATACCCTCATAATTACAGGTGAGGGTTTCACTATTAGATGTTAAAAATACGTTGGAACCCTCACAAAATATACTCAAATGTGTTATTATTGTCAGGACAATGAATTTTAAGAACAAGGTAACTAATTTGGGACATGAACATTCATTCATTCACTTTCATTGATAAAGTCACCTGCCTCTGAGTTACCATTAAGAACTCAAGGCATCCTTATAACACACTCAGAATGATAAAAGAACTAGAGAATAGTTGGTTTCATTTAAACATTTCATAAAGAATCTATCTCAGTAAATATCTGAGCTTTGTACGAATAAGGCAAAATATGTCTCCTTCAAATCATCTTGTGTAAATGGATCAATTTAATGCTGCTAAGTGCACAAAACATGACAAAATAACAGCATTATATTGCCCTGTACAGGCAACTGCCTGCAATCATGTCAAATGACAAGATAATGTTCAGTAGACCAATTTCCATCTTGACCAGATGAATGGTTTCTGAAAGATGGAAAGACTGCAAATTATCTTGTCATCTTGATACCAAGTTTACCTAGTTCTAAGAGAACAACACAACTTTGTTGTAAAGTTCTGCTGCAAGCAATACTTTATTATTAAAGCAGCACCGAGACAAAAATAATACTATCCTCATGCATTGAATCTTGACGATCTTAGTACAAGAAATGTTTCAGATTATTAACCCCTAAATATTGTAGGAAATGAAACGAATAATGGACTTCTGCAGTCAGCAGGAGGCAGTAGGATGATTAATAGGTTCAGATATTTCAAAATCTGGAACAATTCATATCTGTGGTCTGAACCTTAGAATTAGTCTAGATTTGAAATAATTCCAGAATTGTGGTGTGCACTTCTTAACTGATGTATGACGCAACTTTCATATTTATTGAATCTTTGTTTTGCCTTCCGTGTGGAATCCAGTTGCCAGCACTTAACAGGTTACTGATCTGTCCCATTAACCACACTGAAAGATCAATCACTGCTGCAGTTTTCACCCAAATTTTACCCTCCTGTCATTCTGGGGAACACTTCCGCAGGCAGCCCTCTCTTGTAAGCCAAGTGGACATTCTTCATGTATGACCCCAAACAATACATGTTGCTAGACTATTTTTCTCCTCCTGAATCCAGGATACTCTGGCCAATTATAGTGCTCTATGTCCATTTTCAGGGATCAAATCTGGTAAATATCTACCCTGAGGGCAGAAGGTGAACAGCTAGCAGTCATGGTCCCATTGGTACCAATGAGATAGGTAGAAAGAGGGACATGGCTCTGCAGTCAGAATTTAGGGAGCTAGGTAAAAAATTAGCAAGCAGGACCTCAAAAGTAGTGATTTTGGGATTATTCCCAGTGTCACACACAAGTGAGTGTAGAAATAGGAGGATAAAGCAGACGAATGCATGGCTGGAAAGTTGGTGCAGGAGGGAGGGTTTTAGATTCCAGGGACATTGGGACCAGCTCTGGGGGAGATGTACAAGCTGGACGGGTAGCACCTAAGCAGAGCCGGGACTGAATCCCTTGTGGGGCGATTTGCTAGTGCTATTGGGGAGGGTTTAAACTAACTTGGCAGGTTTGAGGGAACCAGGAGATAATATCAGAGAGGAATACCAAGATGCATAGAATACTGGGAGAGGTACCTGTCAGTAATATGTAAATACCTCTGAGGTCAGTTAATGGGACAGTATCAGAAGTTCCACACACTCTTCCCAAGAACTCCTCCCAAAAGATCTTTCCTGCAATTTCTGAGTCATCCTCTCTGGGTCTCCTTACCTTCACAGTATTCAAACTGTCACTGTACAAATAGTGATGTGCTCTTCTAAATTCCAGACATCAATCTGACACAACTGACACTAGAAGAATGCATTTCTGATTGTCTTTCCAAATGCCAGTAAGTGGAGTTAATGACACGCATCAGCAGATTCAAAACCTTAACCTCATAACCATCAAAGCCTTTTTAAAAAAATCCTCAAAAATGTATTACATTTCTTTTTTATAAGCGCAATGGTTAAAATCATTCGCTGAAAATATAATCTCTAAATACAGTGTTGGGCCAGATTTTGTTGTAGCAGAGCATCTACAGGCATCTGCTGTTAGTTAGACTTGCTCTTGCATGTTTATGTCTATAAATGTTTTGCATGGCAAGTTGCTGAAAATGTGAGCTCATAATGGCCACTGGCCTCAAAGAAAGCACTCCACAAAGATCTAGTGTTCTTTGTGACATGGATTTCCCCTTTTCCGAATATTAATTTAATTCTGCCACCAAGTCAAGGGAATCTCTTGGTATCCAACAACAGTGATGTCATCAAGCAGGGTAAGCAGCCAATCACATTGAAGTATTCTCACAGACACAAAACCAAGAAGTTAAAAGTACTGATTATCCTTCACTTTCAACTACATTTTACAGTTAGTGAAATAAATAATTGGTACAGACACATGAGATTAAGGCAGAAGCTGAAATATCATAAACAAACATTTTTTAAAATATTACTTTAAAAATGTGTGGTTTTTTTTAATCACAATGGTGAAGTTTGACATTCCACAAATATAATATAAGTTTCCAGGGCTATAGAGGCTGTTCATCAGTAATTAGTTTAGTTTAGAGATACAGCACTTAAACAGGCCCTTCAGCCCACCGAGTCTGTGCCGACCATCAACCACCCATTTATACTAATCCTACACTAATCCCATATCCCTACCACATCCCCACCTGTCCCTATATTTCCCTACCACCTACCTATACTAGGGGCAATTGCTAATGGCCAATTTACCTATCAACCTGCAAGTCTTTGGCATGTGGGAGGAAACCGGAGCACCCGGAGGAAACCCACGCAGACACAGGGAGGACTTGCAAACTCCACACAGGCAGTACCCAGATTTGAACCCGGGTCGCTGGAGCTGTGAGGCTGCGGTGCTAACCACTGCGCCACTGTGCCTATGTCATTAAAAAGCCACTTACACCTTATTCAACAAGATATAACTTTTTCACGAGGTTTTATAGTGAGACTAATAGTGTAAAAGGGCTCATCAGTTCATGAGTTCTAATTAATTGCATTCTGGGGGTACAACAACAGTTAACCATATGAAGAGATGTAGAATCACTGAGAGCAATTTCTGTGTTTAACTGAACACATGCAGACTCCAGACGTTGCTGTCAGTTTCAGAGGAGTGATGACGGCAAATACTTTGGGGGAAATGTTTGTTCGCATTGTTGATTCTCCAAGGGCAGGCAGCACTGTGGTCTACTACCTGCGTGGCGTGATGGCATTCCTCATTGAAATAATTGAAGAAACCCACACGGGCTGTGCAGTTAGTGGCCTACAGTGCTGTCTACCCCCAAGGAATCAATATAAGTCTGCATAGTCCGAACCAATTTCTCCTCCTGACAGTTCCGCCATCATTCTCTATTTAACCAATTAGATTGAAGGATTGTGAAATTAACAGCACAAGGACTGAGAAGGAACTTAAATTAGAGTGGGTGAATTCAATGCCAAATCAGGTACAGAAAGAGAAATAAAGAAAGGGAATGAAAGAATGGATTGAGAGAGAAAAGACAGAAAGGAAAGGTAAAAGAAAATGTAAACATTTTATATTTTACATTTTTAAAATCTCCAACAACAATTATAACCTGAAGGAATGAGGCTCCACACTTGTAATACATAATTTTCAGTGCCAGAGAGGTTGATTGGCAGTAATTAACACTTATTATGTTGTTAAAAGCATACTTAGACTGAAATAGACCAGACCTATCTATCTGTGGCGAGTTTAGCTCATATCAACTGTGCAATACAATGACTTCACTCCATTCAATGCATTTCAATGGTGAGTGCTATTAGCCTTACCATTATTTTGTTAGTAAAATCTGGACCAATATCTAATTCATTTCACAGTTAAAATTTAATATTGACAGGGGTCAATTTTAACCCTGTCAGACACCATCAATGTTGGCAGGGCCAAAGTTAACTTTTCTGGTCCCTACCAGAGACTCCACACATTAGCCCCTAAAACTCACAGAATCATAGAATGGTATAGCACAGAAGGAGGTCATTCATCCCATCAAGCCTGCACCTGCTCTTTTGAAGAGCAATCCAGCTAGTTGCACTCCTCCACTCTTTCCATGTATCCCTGCATTTTTTTGTCTTTCAGGTATTAATTCAAATCTCTTTTTAAAACTGCTATTGAATCTGTCTTCACCATCCTATCAGGCAGTGCATTCCAAATTCTAACCACTAGTAGAAGATGATTTTTCGTCATTTCACCTCTGGCTTTTTGCCAATCACTTTAAATCTGTGCCCTCTTGTTATTGACCCTTCAGCCATTGGAAACAGTTTCTCTTTATTTACTCTATCTAAACCTTCATAATTTTAAACACCTCTATTGAACCTCATGTGACACATCTGTGATGTATCCACCCCTTCAACCAGCCTGTCTATGTCCTCTTGAAGTCTATTAAAACTTTCATCACACTTACTACACTTCCAAGTTTCATGTCATTTGCAAATATCAAAATTCTGCCCTGTCTCACAAATCCAAGTCATTAATGTATGTCAAAAACAGCAGTACTGAACCTTGGGGAACATCGCTCCCTCCTCCAGTCCAAAAACAGTCATTCACCACAACTCTCTGTTTTCTATCCCTTAGACAATTCTGTTTCCATGCTGTTGCTGGGTCTTTATCCCATGGGCATCAATTTTGCTAACAAGCATGTGGTACTTCATCAAACACCTTTGAAAGTCCATGTAGACAATATCAACTGCATTTTTAAAAATTCATTCATGGAATGTGGGTGTCGCTGGCTAGGCCAGCATTTATTGCCCTCCCTAATTGCCCTTGAGAAGGCAGTGGTGAGCTGCATTGTCCTCATCCACCCTCAAGTTAGACAAACATGATTTGACCTTAATAAATCCATGCTGAGTCTCCTTTATTAGTCCATGCTTGTCCAAGTGGCTGTTAATTTTCTCTTGAATTATTGTTTCTAAAAGCTTCCCCACCACCATGTTAAACTGACTGGCCTGTAATTGCCAAGTTTATCCTTCTCCCCTTTTTTGAACAAGGGTGTAACATTTGCAAATCTCCAGTCCTTTGGCACCACTCCTCTATCTAAGATTGTGGCCAGTACCTCTGCAATTTCTACCATTACTTTCCTCAGCAACCTAGGATGTATCCCATCTGGACCAGGTGACTTATCCACTTTAAATACTGCCAGCCCTTTTTGTACCTCCTCTTTATCTATTTTTATCTCATACAGTATCCCAGTAATCTCCTTGTTTACTGTAGCTGTGGCTTCCTTGGTAAATGCAAATGCAAGGTAATCATTTAGTACTTCAACGATAACATTTGCCTCCACCAATAGATCTCCACCTTCGTCCTTAAAAGGCCTGACCACTCCACTGACAACCCCTTTCTCTTAATATACCTACAGAAGATCTTTGGATTCCTGTTTATATTTGCCACCAATCTATTCTCGCACTGTTTCTTTGCCCTTCTTATTTCCTTTTTCACCTCTCATTGTCCTTATATTCTTCCTTGCATTATTAAACTGACCTCTCTCATATGCCCTCATTTTCTGCTTCATCCTACTCTCTAATTCCTTCATTATCCAGAGATATCTGAATTCATTGCCCTCCTTGCCATTCCTTGTAGGAATGTACCTAGATTGTATCTGAACCATTTCCTCTTTAAGGGCCATCCATGGCTCCATTACATTTCTGCCTGTCTTTGACTACACTTTACCCAGGCCAGATCCAATTCACTGAAATTAGTCCTCCTCTATAAGAATGCGGGTTTGATATTGCTTGACCAGCTCAAATATTGACCAAATTTTATCAGCATGCTCTTTGCAAGGCCAAAAGACTTTTCGAAGTAAAGTAAAATGCGGAATGCTGCAAGCTGTTTTTCATGTATAAGAGAGGCCTTGGGCAGGAACATCTCCAACAAGAACATCTCTAGGTCTGGCCTTGAAACCCATGGATGATTGAAAAAACTATTGAAAGGGGATCGGAAAACTAGCTCCCTTTTGGAATGTGAATAATTAATGGAAGATGCACAATTTAAAGGTGGGCTTTTACCTCATGGTTTAGACAAAGAACCAAATACACCATTGGACATTTTATGTTAAGGAGAACTTTTATAGGACAATAAGGCCCTGTCAATCTAACATCCAGGCCCACTCTTGGAAAAGAAGGTATAAAAGAATTTGAAAAAGAGCATTCTTCACTGAGTCAGAAGAGAAGTGACTTGGTCAGTCACAGAAGAACCTACGATCAGTGCGGGGTGACTACTCATGGATGATTGTATGTATAATCTCTTCTACCATGTTTGAACATTTTATTGTAAGTGCTAATTAGTCCATAGTAGAACATTGTATTGCATGATTTTGATGTCTGGGTAATCTAATAAATATTAGCATCTAACTTAGATATTTGATTTGTTTTCCATTGTTCTTGTAATTATCAGGTTTGAGCATGAACAGTGAGATTCAAGCCTTACATCTCCAGTTAAATATTTTTATTCTGATTGTTCCTTGCCCTTCTCCATAAGTAATCTAAATCTTATGGTACTATGATCATTATTCTTGAGATGCTCTTCCAAGTATGACATTTTCTATTTGACCAATTCATTCCCCAGGAATAGATCCAACCTCCTTCCTCGTTGGGCAGGAAACATACTGATCACACTTCAGAAATTCCTCCCCTTCTCTACCCCTAACACAATCACTGGCCCATTCAATATTGGGGTTGTTAAAGTCTCCCATCATCACTACTCTACAGTTCATGCACCTCTCAGTAATTTCTTTGCAAATCTGCTCATCTATCTCCCTCTCACTATTCGGTGGCCTATAAAATGCAACAAGTAGCGTAATGGCTCCTCTATTGTTTCTTCACTCTAACGAATTAGATTCTGTCTTTGCTCCTTCAAGGACATTCTTTCTAGCAATGTAATATTTTCCTTAATCAAAACTGCTACCTCTCTTCCTTCCCTATCTTTCCTGAATACTTTGTACCCAGGAATATTAAGTGTCCAATCCTGACCTTTTTTTGAGCCTGGTCCCAGTTATAACCGTTGTATCAATGCCCACATGGCTATTTGCACCTGCAGCTCACCTAACTTACTAACCACACTTTGTACACTTACACACATGCCCTACAAACCTAATTTAGACCTCTTTGTATTTTCTAGCATCTCACCTAATTCTGTATTATTTCTAACTCTATCTGTCTCTCCGAATCCTCTGTACACCTTGTTTCTACTTTTTAATACTACATCTTGGTGCCCAACCAAATGCCATTGTGTGCAACCGTCTCACCACAGATCAGTTGGAGGGCATTGGAGAGTTGTGATGTGGATGTGTCGGAGAGGGTGCAATATATATTGATGCTACCAAAGCCACTAAGAATGATGAGTGCTCTTTTTGGGTAGTCTCAAAAAGCTCTGAGATGCTAAAGAGAACTTCCCCTTTGTTCTCTCCCCCAGCCCCCTCCCCTTCACTTGCTTAAAACCTAATTCTTTTCCAACCTTTGCCAGTTCTGATGAAAGATCACAGACCTGAAATGTTAACTCTGCTTCTCTCTCCACAGATGCTGGCAGACCTGCTGAGTATTTCCAGCACTTTTTGTTTTTATTTCAGATTTCCAGCATCTGCAGTATTTTGTTTTTATGCTGAAGAGATCTATTGCTTTCAAGGGAGGCATGTGTCATGGGAACGGGAGGCTGGAGAGTAAAACAAGGAGGAAAAGATGAATGTTCCTGTGGCTAGGCTCATGTAATGGTGCTGTAGCTCATTGAACTATGAAGGTGCAGTAGAATAGATCATGTCATTCATATATGGGCTTAATCTTCATCGATCCAATGGCAAATTAGTACATGACACAGGAGGAATTTCATAGATTGTACTTGTACAGGATTCACAAAACAAGCACATTACATGGGATGAATTTTAGTTATTGTGTTGATACATTATTCCCATTGCATAGCAATGATGAAAATTCACATTCTCGGTACTAAGTTTTACTGCAACAAAAACAAAATGCTGGAAATACTCAGCAGGTCAGGTAGCATCTGTGGAGAGAAAAACAGAGTTAATGTTTCAGTTCTGTGTGAACTTTCATCAGAACTGGATCTGTTTTGCTGAAAGGTCATTAACCTGAAACGTTAACTCTTTTTTGCTCTCCACAGATGCTGCTTTATATACTGAGCATTTCCAGGATCTTCGGTTTTTGTTTTAGATTTCCAGCATCAGCAGTAGTTTTCTTTTCACTCAATGTACTACTCAGGTCTGTAACTTCCCAGATGGACACTTGGTGGGAAAAATCCAAGCATAAAATGTTTAGCAACTCAGACACAATCTGGAAGTGCTACATACATGCTGATATAAAACTACCCAGTGCATCACATCATTGACTTCTCAATGTGAGACAGATATGTCAAGGGTCGCAATATATAATTTGAATTGCTGCAGTACTTGATATAATGCACACTTAACATCTTGTCTGAAAAGCGTTTGAAAATGCTGGAGTGCTCATAGTAGTACTACAGTGGCACAACAGTGGTAGATGACACCATTCATTGACGATATTACTCATAAAGCCAAGTACATATTATTGCTCAACTGTACACATTTAGAGAAAAGAAAGAAATAACTGCCTGTCCTATCCCTGCCCACTTCCCTCATTAGTCAGCATAACCTCATGCACCAGTCACGAACTATGAGGAATGTTTTTCCACTCCTAGCGGAGATGAAAACTCAGAGTGAGTGTTAATGCTGTGCATTGTCTAAACTCTGGACGTTATTAGCATTGTGCATTATCTAAACTCTGGGGAGTGTTAACAGTGTGTATTGTATAAACTTAGGTAATTGTTAGTATTATGTACTGTCTAATCTCTGGGGAATGTCAGCACTGTGGATTGTATAAACCCAGGTAAATGTTAGCATGATGTATTATCTAAACTCAGGATTAAAAGCAAAATACTGCGGATGCTGGAAATCTGAAATAAAAACAAGAAATGCTGGAAACACTCAGCAGGTCTGGCAGCATCTGTGCAGTTCAGAAGAAGGGTAATTGACCTGAAGCGTTAACTCTGCTTCTCTCTCCACAGATGCTGCCAGACCTGCTGAGTGTTTCCGGCATTTCTTGTTTTTATATCTAAACTCAGGGGTGTGTTAGCAAGGTACATTCTCCGAGATAGGGAGGGTGTTGCCTACATACATAGTTTAAACTAAGTGGGAATGCTAACACTGTACATCTTCTGAGATTGGGATGAATTCTCAGGTGTTTGCTGCACATTGCCTGTAGTCTGCAATGCATTGGCAACCATTTCTATGTTGTCAAACACTACAGCCCTCAGCTCTCTGCATTGTTTATAGACCTGGATACTACAGGATATTGTCCCTATATTCAACCTAAAAATAATTAATTGGATGTAAAGCACCTTGAGACATCCTGAGGACCGGGTATATCATTATATAAGTGCAAGTTTTTTTTTAATAGATCAGCTTTCCTCAATACTAGAGTTTCCACGAGTTTGCACTGGTTTTATCAGTGCAATCCAGCTGAAATCGGCCAAACCAGCACAATGGATCACGGAATTTAAAGTTATGTCAAGCATAATTCTCCCACAGCCAAAGACTTGCAAGTTGATAGGTAAATTGGCCATTGTAAATTGCCCCTAGTGTAGGGAATATGGGATTACTGTAGGGTTAGTACAAATGGGTGGTTGTTGGTCGGCACAGACTCGGTGGGCCAAAGGGCCTGTTTCAGTGCTGTATCTCTAAATAAAATAAAATAAATAAGTTCCTGGGACAGCACCTCAGCAATTCTAGTAATCTGATGGAGGGCAGATTCTGGACCTCTGTAAGAGCCTGGAAGCCCTTTTGGACATTGATAGCGCAGTCATGATAGCAGCAGTCTAAGCCTGCATGGGATCAAGATGGGCATGCATGGCAACAAACTGAGATTGCATGAGCTTCAAATGCAGCACTCAGATGTTGTGTGGCTTCTGCTTGTGCTGGAATGGAAGCTGAAACATCGGTCGCCAGACACTCCATCATGGTCGGATCTGCAAGTGTTCCCATGGAGTTGGCCACCACTTCCATGCTGGAAAGGAAGGTCTCCAAGCTCTGTGCAAAGCCCTCTACTAAGTTGGAGCCAGACTCCTCCATACTTCTTGACAGGGACATCAGGTCTGCCAATGCACCAAGCATTTCTATGTGCATCAACATTCTCCTGCATGCCGCCCCATCAAAGTCCTCATCTGAGTCCTCTGCAGCAGAACTTGTTTGTGAACTCACTGTCCAAGGGATTGGCAGCAGTACTACACTTTCCCCCTGCCCTGGCTGCAGGCCACTTGAGGTTGGTGACACACCGCATGCAGATCTCACTTCTATGCTACTCTCTAAAGAATGCATAGCACCAGTATCTGAGCTGGTGGCTGCAAGTGTGAGATTGAGTACCAGTTTCCTCTTCATCAGTCTCCTGCTTCTCTTGCACTTCACGGTTCTGCACCAGTGCCTGACCAGGTAGCGGTTCTTGGGTATCTGAAAGGATAAAGGCACAAGGGTTGGGTTGGGGTGAGGGAAGGCAGAGAAAGCAAGAGGCGCATGCTTACACCATCTGCAGCTTGTAACTCAGAAGCAATTGTGGGATGAGGGGGAAGTGGTATCTGAGCAAGCGGATTAGGTAAGAATATACAATCACCCTCTACGGCTTCAGCCCTGCTGCTGGCCACGGCCTCAGTTCTGGCTGCTCTAATGATGACAGTACCATTTCCTCCATGGGGGTGAGCACATGCAGACGTGCCTGTCCCCCTCACCAATCAGCTGTTGTTGCCTTTGGTTATGAGCCACCTTGTCCTACAAGGGAGAGGGGTGTGCCAGTGAGTGTGATGCAGTGAGTTTGAGTGATGTACCTGTCATAGTTGAATATCTGTGTGAGGTCATTCTACTTCTTCCTGCACTGCATCAGGTCCTCAGGGCTAGGCCACTGACATTGACTGACATGGCTATCTGCTCATCCTGCCTTCTTAGTATCTGGCTGGAAGGCCTCCTGGTCTTCTGGTGGGAAGAGGGCCTCTCTCCTCCTGTCCAACTTCTCTACCAAGTTCTCCAGTGCTGCATCAGAGACACTTGGAGCATGCTCTCTGTCCTGTTGCACCATTTCCACTCTTCTGTAGCACCTGCTGCCACCAGAATACACTTCGCCTTTAAGAGCTGCAAACTGGCTTTTCGTAATGCAAGTTAGTTTTATGTGGTTCTAGCCTCATACTCAGCAGCACATTTATCTCTGGGCTGCAAATCACTATCACTTAAATTAGCAGGTAGCGCACAGTGTGCGTGCTGGCTGCACCACAATGAACAGCTGCGGTTTAATAGCGCATCACTCTCCCTGTTTTCGATTTCCGGCCTGATCCAATTTCCCCCATGTTTATGTTCAAGAATACTTCATTTACTATGAAACTGACCAGTGTACACTGATGAAACTAATGAATGGCTCAGTATATTTTTAAAAGTAATTTTCAGTGATTTAAAATCAGATTACTCATAGGTGGTAGACTAAACACTCATATTAAAAATGCTTTTTTTTGTGATAAACCCATTTTCAGTTGTAATTTAAAAAAACTGCACCGGGTTACCATTCTTAAATACATCAGTGAACATTTTCTAATGCAAAAAAAAAAGAACGAGTACGCTCTGTTACGCTGACCGATTGTGCTGGTTCATGGAAGAATTTACATTTGTGATTATGCAAATGGTTTGGGCGGAATGTAAACCATAATCTCACTGGGAAAGACAGTACAATTTTAAGTGCAATTTTCACCCAGTTTCCCAATTTCGCCCAAAGCAGAAATTCAACCCCATGGACTTTAAGACCCTTAACCTTGACCTTAATAGCCTCATTCACATTGCAACCTCCTTTAGCTCTGCAACCATGTTTGCACCATCCAATCTTCCAATTCTGGTCTATCCTTCAGTGGTGCAGTCTTAGTCATCAAGCTCCATTCGCTGAAACACTTTTGCTAAGCATTTCTTTCATCTACCTCTCTCCTCATCATCAAAAACCTTCTTAAAACATACGTTCATGCCTGCACTTCTGGTGACTTCCCCTTATTTCTCTGCTGCTCATATTCAGCTTTTGAGCCCCAGTTATGATGCACTCTGGGATGCTTTGCTATATTAAAGACACTAGATAAAATACAAATTATTGTTGCAATTTTATCAATAAACGTGCTGTGTTTCTACTTACTTTAGTGTACTTTTAAAATACTAATGAATACTTAAACATAAATAAGCAAATATTTTATTTTGACATAGATAATTATGTTTGGCTGGTGAGCCATGTAGATGAAAATGTATCTCAGTTGGGTATTGCAATAGGGTATGGTACACAATTCATTTTCATAGCAAGTTGCTTGTGTACATTCTTACATGTTGTAGATTGTATTTTTGGTTGTGATCCCATTTGTTTGATCAGTTAATTTCAAAGCGATCAAACAATTTAACAGAGGAGGTTCACTAATGTGGCTGGAGAGGTTTGAACTAAATTGGCAGGGAGATGGGCACCAGCATATAAAAGTAGAAAAAAGGAATAAGGTGCATAATGTGGGAGTGTTGGACAGTACTAGAGAAGGGAGTAGTTCCATATTAGACAGGAGCAGACTGTAAAGGGCTACAAGGAATGCAAAGAAGGATGTATGCAAATGCACAAAGTATGGTGAATAAGGTTGAGCTACAAGCAAAAATAGCAGTATCGGAATATGATATAGTGGCAATGATGGAAATGTGGCTTAAAAATGGTGAGGACTGGGTGCTCAATATATAAAGATATTTTATTGGGGCGCCACTGTCCACAGACGGCAGCACCCTTTGAACTCAGCGCGCCCCCGCATTCACCGGCAGGGGGGGCTCATTACAATCATGGCGCCGAGCCACCCTCCCCATATTACACGGGGTGAGGTGGGACATTCGGCACAGCAAGAGTTTTTGACAGCTGTGCAGCAGGTGTTGGGGCCCTATTTTTAGCGCCCCAGCACCTGCTTCCTGACAGCTATCAAAGAAATACTTACATGACGGCTGGATAGTGGGGCTGCTGTCAATCTGGTAGCAAAGCAGAAAGTGCTGCAACAATCCAGTAGGTCAGGCAGCATCTGTGGAGAGAGAAGCAGAGTTTACTTGTCCAAATTCACAGACCTGAAAGTTAACTCTCTCTCTCCACAGATGTTGCCTGACCTGCTGGGTTACCCCAGCACTTTTTGCTTTGCCGCCACATACTTACCCTGCTGTGTCCCAGTGTCCTGTGAAGTTGCGATCCTCTTCTTCCACTCAAGTGTAACATTCCTTCTTGTGGGCGTGCCGCACCTGGGTGAATAATCTTAGTTTTGCACATTCCAGGATGTGAGGCTAAAATAGACCATAAAAGGTATTACAATGGTTTACAGAGAACACACCGACACAAATGGGAATGCACAGGTGTCACAGCAATGTAAATACGTCTTTCACTAAATATTCCTCACCAACACGTGTGTCCTTTTCTCTGTGCTAATGATGTGTGCCAGCATGCAGCGCCAATGTCACATCCCTTTGCACCTTTGGCCCTTCAGGAGAGCCAACGTGTGCAATAACAGCATTGCCATACCACCATTACTCATGAGTGTCTCCATGGACTCAGTGGCATGGACATTGGCTCAGTCAGCTGCTGCCTCTAATGGTTTACACAGGGATGCTGCAGATGTAGACTGGTGCACAGCAGGTGAGCGAGGGTGATGTGTGGCTTGCAGAGCTGATGTCAGTTCCTATGGAGCAGACACACCTTTGTCTGATAAGCAATTTCTGTACATCCCTACCTCACTGCTAGCCTGCGTGTAGAGCCTGGGTGCCATCTGCCCTCCCATGCGTCTTTCATGTTGTAGGTCCTTAGCATCCTCATAGTCTGAGGAGGAATCCTGTTGACGTCTCTCCTCATCATGCCAAGCCTGGCCCATATTGGGTGAGTAGTTGTGCAGAGCAGCAAAGAAAGGAGCTGGCCTTTTTGGCCCGTAGTACAGGTCATCACCTTATCCATCCAGGCATTGGAGGCGCTCTTTCAGCATGCCGATCTCCTGCTCAATGGTGGCTCATATAGCTCAGTGGCTGGCATTGTATCTCTCCTCTACAGCAGTGGTGGAGTCTCTCACTGGTGTTGGGAGCTATGTCTGCAAAGGATAACCCTTATCTCCAAGGAGCCACCCCTCCATCAGAGCCAATTCAGTTAACATCGGTGGCAGCCGGGACTGGCGCAAGACCCAGGTGTCATGGCAGCTGCCTGAGAAGTGGTCACACATTCGCTGCAAGCATCTGCAGTGTTCACATACCAGCTTCACCTAGATTGAGAGGTTTCCTTTAATAGTGACGTCTGCAGGTGGTAGCCTGACAGTAGGCCTGATGGCCACATGAGTGCAGTCTATGAACATTACAACCAGTGGTTCTCCAGGAATGGTGCCAGAACCAATGGCTCTCTGGGCCTGGCTGTGAGAATCTGTCCTGAAGCGGAAATACTCACTGGCCCTCCGGTGACCTCCCTGATGCAGCGGTGCACTGCTGACTGTGTGACCCCACTAAGGTCTATGGTGGGCCCCTAAAAGGCTGCAGAGGTGTCAGGCTTGAAAACTGCTGCCACTATGAGGAACAAAGTCATGAGATGTCCACCAGCGCCCATGGGCTGCAGGTTATCCTTGAGCAGGGCACAGAGACGTGTCATCACCCTCTCTATATGCGCAATCTCCTCTGACACCGGTGCTCTGATATCCAATGACAAGTCATGTGGGGCCTGTAGATGCACAGCAAATGTAATGGCGGGCTCCCCAGGGGCCTCTACGTGGATTGCACCTGCCTGTTGGTATTGCCTCTGGTGTATACGGATCATCATGTGCAGAGGATCACACAATGTAGGATGAGCCATACCTATTCCCATGTAATAAATAAAGTTGAACCCTGCATCTATTCAAAGGTTCCTAACAGGGCATGGATTGGTGTTGAGGGGTACAGCAGCTGCTTTCCTGGATCAACTTTGTGGCGTGCCATGGCATTGCCCATCTTGGCCAACACTCGGAGTGTCACAGCATGGCCACATCAAGATCCTACCAGCTGAATCGATTGCCCCCACCATCCGTAAAATCTTAATGCTCCTGCCCTTTCTAGCACCCTGCCCACACACAGGGTGCCTAGTGTGCCATTGCCCCCTCACAAACACAGAGCATACACTATTAACGGAGGAATGGTACATGGTACCTCCCTTCATGCCAGCACGTCTTTCCCTCCAGTAATCCCAGACCCCCTCCCTTTCAGAATGCAGAGTGAGACTGCTGCATATCACCACCCGCCGCCCCCCCCACCCCCCCACTTCGAGAATGCAGAGTTAGACCTCTGTGTATCCCGCCTCCCTCCTCCGTTCCATAATACAGAGTGAGGACCCGCCGGCTTTTCAGATCGTGAACGGGATGGCACGTGATGGCTGCCCGTTCAAAGAAAAATCCGGCAGTGTCGGTGGAGAGGTGGTGGGCTGGATAATCAGTAAAGGTAAGTAATCATTACCTTATGCTGATTCTGGTGCTGCTGCCGTGCGGCAGCGGGGCCGCACCAAGGTCCTGGCACCGCTGGTAATATGCGGCGGGCCCTTCTCGACGTCGCGGGTTGAGTTGGGCCTCTCCCTGCAGCATTTTATCGTCCCCTGCGCTGCGACCCGCTGCATCGAGAGGCTGGTAAAATTCAGCCCAAAGTGTTCAGAATAGAGAGGAAAGTGAAAAAGGGAGGTGGGGGTGGCAGTACCGATTAGGGAAGACATTGTAGTTTTGCAAAGAGGGGATGTCCTTGAGGGGGGCAAGGACAGAATCCATTTTGTTTCAGTTGAGAAGCAAAAATGTATGATCATGCTATTAGGGGTATTCTATAGGCCTTCAAATAGTGAGAGAGAGATAAAGGAGCAAATCTGCAGGGAAATCACAGAGATGTGCAAGAACTATAGAGTTGTGGTATTGGGGGATTTTAATTACCCAAATATCGAATAGTATAATTTTAGAGGAAAGGGAAGGGAGAATTTCTGGATTGTGTTTAGGAGAACTTCTTTGAGCAGTATGTTCTCGGCCCAACTAGAAAGGAAGCATTGCTCGACCTGGTGCCGGGAAATGAGGTGGGCCAAATGGAGCAAGTATCTATGGGGGATCACTTGGGTAAGAGTGATCATCGTATCATAAGGTTTCGATTCATAATGCAGAAAAGCAAGAAATGATACAGATAGAATGGCTAGATTGGTAGAGGGCTAATTTCAATGCAATGAGAAGCCAGGATAAACTGGAACCAAAGACTGACAGGAAACACTGTAATGGGACAATGGGCTATCTTTAAGGAAGAGATGCTTCAGGCACAGGATAGATATATTCCAACAAAGGCGAAAGGTAGGGAAACCAAAAAGCAGGCTCCTTGAATGACAAGGAGATAGAGATTATGATGAAACAAAGAAAGAGGGTGTATGATGCTTGTCAGGTGAATTCTTCAAGTGATAACCAAGGCAAATGCAATAAGCTGAGAGGGGAGGTGACAAGGAAAATACTAGCAAAGAGGGAATATGAGATTAGAATGACAGTTTCAGGAAAAAAACAATGTGCCAAATACAGAATATTAATTCATTGGTTGGAAACTTACTTTACACTTTTAATGGAAAAAATCCTGCAGTTAACTTTTAAAAAATTGGCAACCAAGATGGCCACCACAATTTGCATCTGAAACACCTTTTCACATTTCAAAGGAGACAGAGGTCTGAGAAGCATGGACCCAGAACAATTGCTTTCTCCAAGTGATTGAATTACCTAAGATTGCTTCATTAGCACAGCATTCAAGTCAATCCTAACACCTTGACTCTGAAAGAGAAAACCCCTCCAAATGTAAATATTGGCATCCTGGGCCTTGGGGAGCTAATTCCGAACCTTGAATCTCATTAGAAGGTTCCAGAGAATACACTGAGGCAGTCATGTGATGGTCTGTCCATCTCTGTGAAAGCTGGGCGTTTCCTTGAACAAAGGGAGTCAAGCCAATAACTCAGACTGTGCAGCAGCGGAAAGGGTGTGTGCCTCCCTTTCTCTCTCTCTCCCTGCAGATAGCACCACAAGTTTGTGAACCATCTGTGATTGTGGACCCTCCAAGCACAGATTGTTACAGGCAGAGACCAGGCGAAGACAGCCACCTAGAAGTCTGCCTCCAAGAAAGCCCTGAGCCAACTGGACAGCCACAAAGTGCACTTTGACCAGCCAAAGACTTCAAGAGTACAACTTCAGCTGGAAGACCACTGAATCATCCAACCTCACAGACTGTATATTTAATTTCCATTTTTTCTGAACTCTAATCCAACCACAAAATCTACTTTTCACTCTGTAATCTATTTGTGTGTGTGTGATTCACATGTGAATGTATAGTGTATTTTTAGATTATTAAATATAATAAACTCACCTCTTTCTGGTTTAAACTCAAGACAACCTGTCTGGTTCTTACACGATCACATTAAAGGTAAAAGGTAAAAGACTAACTGAGGTGGTAAGCACAACCACTGTTTAAAAAGGAGAGGGGAGGTGACAAGGAAAACACTAGCAAAGAGGGAATATGAGATTAGAATGACAGTTTCAAGAAAAAGACAATGTGCCAAATACGGAATATTAATTCATTGGTTGCGGTCAAGTAAGAGGAAGGGCAAGAGGGAAGCCTGTGACCCCCTCCTCACCTGGCATTAACAGGCAGTCAATATAAAAGGGAACCCAAAAAACCTCTACTGACATATAAATAGCAAGCGAGTAGTAAGAGGGAGAGTAGGGCCTATTGGGGACAAAGAAGGTAATATATATTTAGAGGCGCAGAGCAAGGCTAGCATACTTAATAAGTACTTTGTATTGGTGTTTACTAAGGAACAGGAAGCTGACAAAATATCAGTAGAGCGGAGAAAGTAGAGGCAATGGATAGAGTAAGAATTGAGAGGGAGGAGGTACTGGAAAGGCTGGCTATGCTTAGGGTAGATAAGTCATCTGGTCTGGACAGCTTGCATCCCAGGTTGTTAAAGGAAGTGGGGTTGGAGATAGCAGAAGGGCTTGCCATAATCTTCCCTAGACATGGTGGATGTGGCTGAGGATTGGAGAGTGGTAAATGTAACACCTTTATTCAAGAAAGTGTGTAAGGACAGTCCTAGCGACTACAGGCAGGTTAGTTTATCATCAGTGGTGGGTAAGGCTTTAGAAACAATAATCAGGGGAAAAAAGTCAACAGGCATTTGGAGAGGTTTGAGATAATTAAGGATAGCCAGCATGGATTTGTAAAAGGCAGATCATGCTTGACTAATTACATTTTTGATGAAGTAACAGAGAATGTTGATGAAGGGATGGCGGTTAATGTTGTCGATATGGATTTTAAGAAAGCTTTTGATAAAGTACCACATAAAAGGCTGGTTAGCAAAATTGAGGCTCATAGAATAGGAGAATCAGTGTCCAATTGGATTAAAAAATAGCTTAAGGACAGAAAACAGAATCATGGTAAATGGTTGTTTTTCAAACCGGAGGATGGTAGACGCAGTGTTCCCTCAGCAACAGGACCTAGACAGGTTAGCAGAATGGGCAGACAAGTGGCAGATGGAATTTAATACATACAAGTGTGAGATGATGCATTTTGGCAGAAGGGATAGGGTGAGGCAATATAGACTTAATGGTGCAGTTCTAAAGAGTGAGCAGGAACAGAGGGACCTGGGGGTGCATGTGCATCGATCTTTGAAGGTAGGAGGACATATTGAGAGAGTGATTTGCAAAGCATATGGGAACTTGTGCTTCATAAATAGAGGCATTGAGTACAAAAGCAGAGATGTTATGCTGAGCATTTATAAAGCTCTGGTTCAGCCCCAACTAGAGTATTGCATTCAGTTCTGGTCACCACACTTTAGGAAAGATGTGAGGGTGCTTGAGAGCATGTAGAAGAGACTTGCCAAAATGGTTCCAGGTATGGGGGATTTTAGTTACAATGTTAGGTTGGAGAAGCTGGGGTTGTTGGAGCAAAGGAGATTGAGGGGAGATTTGATAGATGTGCACAAGATTACGACAGGCTTAGATATGTTGGATGAGGAAAAACTGTTATCATTAACTGATGGTACAAGGACTAAGGGCACAGATTGAAAGTTTTGGGCAAGGTATGTGGGGGAATGTGAGGAAGAACTTCTTTACAGAGTGAGTGGTAATAACCTGGAAATCCAGTGGCAGGCCCCTCCGCCTCCCTCAAAACCGAGGTGGAGGAGGGAAGAGGCCCTTAAGTGGTCATTAATTGGGTACTTAAGGGCCTCAATTGGCCTGGGGCAGGATTGCCGTCCTCAGCCTTGCCATCCTGGACAAAATGGCAGGGGGCTTGGGCAAAGTTGGGAACAACGCCTCCTGTCATTTTGTTTGCACCCCAGCCTCTGTGCCTGCCTCCATGGGCAGAATAAAATCCTGCCCTATGACTCTATGCAAAGTAATAATACAGTACTTCAGTGAATTCTGAGACTCAGTCAAAAAGAATGCACTCCATAATGTGCAACTGGCATCTACATGCACCATAATTCATTACCAAATATAAATGAAACTGTAAGGAAATGAAAATGGTCAGAATTTGCCATTCAAGAGACAATGCTTTCAAAACACTTTCTCACTATATCAGGGGAAGATATTGGCAGGGCAAGTAATCTCCCGAAGGACATTGCTATTACAGTTACATTTAAATTATGTCCATTCGTATATACTGAATTTTTATGCTTAATTTTCTGAAATAAATTCTAAATAAATATTTCAGCTTGTCAGTGTGATATTCCACCTATTTGGGAGAATATTTAGTGTGAGACTATGGTTAAACCACTGCATGTAGGCTAATGTTAATGCTGTGAGGCACACAAGGGCAAATGTTAGAATATTTACTTACGGGAACTCTGAATATGTTGAGAGAAGATCGGTATTATGAAATCTGAAATTGTAACAGTTGTTGTTTTGCTAGTTTCTAATGTTCTTGTCAGACTCATTTGGGGTAATGCTAATTGAACTTGTCGGGCAGGATTAGGTGGAATGCCAGTTTTACATTCTGCTGAATATTACTCTCCATTGATTTTGGACAGGGTGTAAGACTAATTCTGCCTTTCCCGCTTGGTGAATTATGATAAAAATACCCCCAATACTGTAGCTATGATTGATCAGTACCTAGCAACTCTGTACTCAACAGCGACAAATCTTCACAGTTGGTCTATCTCACACATCTGTCAGTGGAAAGCAACACAAAATGCCAAATCTTAGTCTCAATTTTATTAGGTGTTTAGGCATTCACAGCTCTACTTACTTTCTGACAGAAATAGGCCCTAGTTTTGTTATCTGCTGATAGAATTTATATTCAATTTCAGAAACTCCATTATATTCAGTATTGTAAGCAAATGGCTTGTTTATTGGGATTGAACGATTTATAAAATGTTTTCGATTTTTTATTCCATCACTGTAAGGAATGAAACATTAGCAATAGGAAATCAAGGTTAAATGAAGCCATTTCTATTCATAAATTCATTGCCATCAAAACAGGGATTGGAGTCACACATTTTCCTGTAGGTAGCATTGGAAAAACTCCCAAAGCTGAGAAGAGGTAGGTACATACTGAACACTAATGTGACTTTATAAAATAAGGAATAGGCATGTATTTGAAGTGTAGCAAGAGAAGATCCAAATGTTTTAGGTACGAGATCAGCTAACTTACCTGAAAAACATTTGCAAACACAACCAACTGGTGCGTAGGCTGCTAACATAGGGTTACTATATTATAATTCACTTCATGCTAAGTCTAATCTAACTCAAGTGATGACAGACCATACCGCATCAACTGACTTAATTCAGCTCTAACTTTCTCAGAGTGATAATGCTCAAATATGATGAAGCCTCAAACTGCAGATTAGTCTGTGAAGGGCAGTTATACAAATGTAAATCAAAATAGTGTTCATTTATTGATTCAATGATTCATTTCAGGACCCATATTATGAACATGAAAATATGTACTGAAAAAGGTTTTAAAAACCGTTTCTGCTGCTAGCCATAGGCACTATTTAAAGCTGGAATATAGCAAACTTCCATTTAATAATCGCAGGTTAGGGCTCAGTATTTCAAACAGAGCAGCAAGTGAACTGTATTTTAGCTAGCCAACTGAGGAAGAAAGAAAATTAATGAGCTGCCAGAATGAGAAAATGGAAACAGCTGTATGGGGCAAAGTTAAAGGACACAATCAGACTCGTGTTAAACATGTCTTCTTCACAAAGTGAAAACTACAGATGGTTGGTGTTATAAATTTCCATAAATATACTAATGAAATTTGAGGAGAATTTTTTTTTCAGTTATGTAATAAGTTCATAAAACAAGAGAAATAAAGTACTGCAAAAATCAATAATTGCATAACATTTACCAACACCAAGAAATGACAGATAAAAAAGAGTTGACGGGTATGCCATCCTTGATTGGAAGTCACTGTAATATTTGCCTTATGGGCAGTTCTTTGTGAAAAATGATGATACAGTATTGACAGAGTTCTCATAGGGCTTTAAAACATCATAGAAATTAACAGAGTTGATAGCCACATGGGTCTCTACAGCTGCAACAGAATCATATGGGTCTATTGGCATGATTCTGCTACATCTGTTCTCCTTTGATGTAAAGCCAAGTCAACACTGAAATCTGTTCCATGTTACTTGGTGTTTCAAAACCTACACTACAGATTGGGCAATTATATGGAAGTACAACCATACTTTCCCAATGGACAGCTTATTTTTGGCCACCTTGTGACTAACTTCCTGACTAAGAACTTACTTTACAATAGAGAAAGGAAAGGAAAACCACAAATTCATACATAATAACAACTTAAATGAAACCAGTAAATAGTCCAACCCTCGATAATATCTGATCTGAGACCAAGTCGAGAAAAAAAATCAACAGCAAGAAATAACCATCAGAATTTGTTTTGGTTCAATTGATTGCACACAAATATTGAATTCATTATGCAATCAAATCAATGTAAATGGCTTGGTAACAGCAATAAATTGTAAAATGAAATAAGATTTTGTAAATTATCGGAGAACAATATATTTGATGACAGATCCACCAGAAATCAGTGCTAAAAGGTAAGGAAGACACAACTGGAACAAAATGAACAGATTACTAAAGAGAATGAATAAAATAGGAGCAGAAGTAAAATGACTCTTGAGCAGAAGACACAAAGCACTTGACATAATGGCCCAGATTTTGCTGTCATATTAACAGTGAGCCTAATGGCACTCACTGTTATTTATGAATAACTGGTACAGCAATTTCAGTTGAGGAGCAGATGCATGTTTAAATGCCAATATCCAAAATTTGTTGTCCAAACTGTGTTGCTCTGTCACTAGCTTTGAATATAGCATCTTGCTGTTTGGCTCAGCAGCGACATGCATTGAACGTCATGGCATTGTTCTACTTATATGGTAGATACAAACTGCCAATAAACCTCTCTGGCACAAGTGTAGAGATTCATTTCTTCAGATGTTCATTATTGTTGGAGATTTTAAAAATGTCAAATTTAAAATTTTTATACATGTTTTTACTTCCCTTTTCTGCCTCTTTTTCTCTCTCTCTTAATCTTTACTGGGCGGCACAGTGGCGCAGTGGTTAGCACCGCAGCCTCACAGCTCCAGCGACCCGGGTTCAATTCTGGGTACTGCCTGTGCGGAGTTTGCAAGTTCTCCCTGTGTCTGCGTGGGTTTCCTCCGGGTGCTCCGGTTTCCTCCCACAGCCAAAAGACTTGCAGGTTGATAGGTGAATTGGCCATTATAAATTGCCCCTAGTATAGGTAGGTGGTAGGGGAATATAGGGACAGGTGAGGATGTGGTAGGAATATGGGATTAGTGCAGGATTAGTATAAATGGGTGGTTGATGGTCGGCACAGACTCGGTGGGCCGAAGGGCCTGTTTCAGTGCTGTATCTCTAAACTAAACTAAACTAAACAGCAGAAAAACGGGCACAGCACCTACTGTAGTCCATGAACGTGCACTGCCACTTGGTTCAACAGTGACGGAACAGGGAGTCATAGATTGTACACATGTAACAATCAAGGTACCTTGAGGTCACCCAGCAGTATAGTCATTAGTTGAAAGGGATTTCACACCATTATTGTTCAGCTGGTATGTAATCTCTGAAAAATTATCATGCATCTCTGTGCAAGATACCCAGGGAGCTGCCATGGTGCCTTTGTTCTGTGCCAGTCAAGTCTCCCACAGATATTCGCACCTCCAAGCAGAATCTGCGAATGGGTCCTTAGAAATATGAAATTGGTTGATGACACCTTTGAGGACTCCTACCACTGATACAGAGGGAAGGTATAAGAGAAGCCACATGAGCACAAGAGTGATCATGAGCAAACCATCAGGGTGCTAAAGATGTAATTAAGATGCCTGAACAGATCTGCAGATGCCCTTCAGTATGCACTAGCAAGGGTTTCCAGAACGGTAATGGTTTGCTGTCCCTTGCGCAACATAGCACAGCAAAAAGAACATGAGTTGCAGGAGGATGAATTCGATGACCACTCTACATCTTCAAAGGATGAGGAGGAATAACAGGAGCAGCAACAGGAGGAGGAGCCTGATGTGACAAGGGCACCTGCATCCACTCACTTGGCAGTCAGGGATGCCCGTCTTGGACTCATACAGCCACACTTCAGCTAATCTGAGGCAGGGCAGCCATCTGGCAAACCAAAGCTGAACCCACTGTGCATCCCACTACGCACAACCCCCCAACGCCTTCCACCATCACCCAGCCCCTAGGACAAAACATTCCCACAGTCAACAATCCATCCCTCTCACTGACACTCATTGCTCATCTTCGCTTCATGGCTGAAGGTGTGGGATCGGAATTCCCTCCCCCCACCCCACCCCAACTGGACTTTAAAACTGGACTTTATGAAATATGGGGAAAAACCCCAATCCCCATGGACACTAGTACTGTGAATAAAAGCCAAAGCTCAACACAAAGCACACAGAGGCAGGCTGCATTCCAAGGGATCAATTTCAAACATTCCAACATCACAACAGAACTGATACTGTTACAGGACTGGAATTTGGGACATTATCATAACAGTGACACAAGATAACTGCCATCATGTACCTCAATTAAGTAATTGGGGAGGCCATTGTTACAACTAACTGGCCCCAGACCACAGCATTTACTCCTGTCAAGACAGGAGAGAAACCTTTTCATGTACATCAGCTCTGGAGCCTGGAATACCTCACCTTGCTGGAGTTCATTGTTCTCAGTCATGGAAATAACATAATCACTGAGTGGATCTATCTGGACCAGGCAGGTAACAGACAAAAGGGATTAAAAGGTGCTGAGCGCTGACCATTCAGCAGGATGGCTTCAGGAGATGTGTTTATGATATTTTGATAAGGATCATCATTGAAAAGGACAAGATCAAAGGGTTTGGCACTTCAATCAAGAAGGAGGGTCAGGAACGGTCAACCTGGCTCGTGGACGTACAAATTCTCACCGGAAGGACAAACCGCATGGAGGATTGTAAGTTATCAGCCTTTGGGGCTGAGAGTTTAAAGCAATTTTAAGTATAACAACCAAATCCTGGGAGGGTTTGGGGTTTTGAATTGAGTGAGTTTGGGGCAGAAACGTGGGATTTTGCCTGTGGGTTTTTCGAAAAAGGTTTATCTTATAAGTTGTGGTGACTTGTGTGTTTGGGCGGGAGCCGAGGTTAAATCGTGAAGGGATTTCAATCAGACTAACCAATCAAGGTGTCGTATGGGGTCCTTTAAATTAGTTTAGATGTCTTTGTATCAAGGTGTTAGGAGGGTTTTAATAAACAAGTTTGTGGTTCAGCCCAACCCTGTGTCTGTGCAATTTGTCTTTTATAGAATCCTAAAGTCAAGAACCATCGGTCAGGGAGAAAACGGGAGTGGGACCTCTTACAAAGGCCACTTGGCAGGTGACAAGTACTAATGGGGATGACTGGACAATGCAGCTTTGAAATAAAGTTTATGGTGAATAAACATTGACAATAAAAGTGACAATGTAACAAACTTCTAAACACCCAGGCGATTACCGTTAAATAACTATGAATCCTTTCTCTTCCTTTTCCTAATACCTCTTCGTGGTGCTATTCTTGTGGCTTCAGTAGAGGCAGGCTGCTCATTCCCCTGTTGTGACTACTCAGATGGTCATGGCTAATGCCCTCTGTGTTTTAGAGCCTCTGAGGGCCCCATCAAAGACTGCTTCACCTGCACCTGTGCAGGGGCAGACTCGGTTCTGGAGACAGGGATCAACACGTGGGGCTCTGACTGAGGGGGATGGTCAAGAGGGGAGGAGTGGGAGTGCTTTGAGCAGAGTCCCCACTTCCATGTCTCCTTTCTCCAGCTTCCCTCTCATGGCCCACCCACACTTCCCTGCCAGCCAAGAGCTGGAGAGCACTTTGCTGCACTTCAGTGAGGTGCTGAAAGCTAAGGTGAGGTTTCTTTCCATCCTACTATAAGGCTAGCAGGCAGAGTATGTAGGTCATTAGTGAGGGCCAGAATGCACTCAGTTGCTTGCCATGTCTGATGCTCCATGCAAGTGGCCACTCTTTCCATGGAGGTGGACATCCATGCAAAGGCCTGAGGCATCATGACACCCATGCTAGAGATGGACTCCTCCAATCTGTCTCCAATGGTGCGCTGTGCCTTTGGAAATGCTGAGAGAACGTCAGACATTTTCTGTGCTCCATCCTCTTCAATGATGATGCTCAAAGCTCAGCATCTACATCCAGCTGAGGGTCCGGCATCCTCCAACAGTGATCTCCACTGCTGTCCGTCTCCTGGCAACCTCCTTCTGCTCACTTGTGATTTGTGGCTCACCATGTAACAATGTGGCTACCTGCCTTGGAGGCACCACAGAGATGTGTGTACCTGAGTTGGTGGAGAGTGCACATGAGACATATGATGATGCTTCCTCAGACAGTGTGACCTCCCCTGAAGAGTCTTAGTCCTCCACTCAGTACCAGCTCCTGAGGGACGCTTGCAGCACCTGTGGAAGATGAAAGACATGAATTAAAACTGACAATGTGAGAGAGTTCTCAGTCCTCATTGTGCAGGTGATTCATATTTCAGTGGTTGGTGACATTAAGTCAACATGAATGTGTGTTATATGCCATGTAGCTGTGTGATATCTAATGCTGTCCCCAGATAGCTGGGAGATTTCCATCTCTCCATCTGCAACGGCCAGGCATGCCGAGACTCAGCTTATCTCCAGTGCATCATCCTCCTTTACAGCAGTCAGGGTTACAATGACTGGAGATCCACACTCATTCTCCGACTCTCCCTGTTGATTTGCATTCTCTTTTCCTGAAAGGAGAGAAAGAAGACAGTTCTGAGGGAGAGAAATAGAATGTTTTGAGAGGATGGAATACATTATTTGTGGAGGGTGACTGTGAGGGATGAGTGTGAGATAACAATAAGATGAGGATGAGTGCCATATTGGCTGTTGAGATGGGGATATTAGGAGGTGCCTGGATTGAGAGGAATGGATGCACCTGTAAGGCATGTTGATCTGAGGAGTGCTGTGCAGGAGAAGGCTGGGGAAGTCAGAATGTGGTGGTTGGCACTTGAAAATGGCACAGCACTTACCTTTGCTGCCCTGATGAGGTCATTGAACCTCTTGTGGCACTGTATCCAGGAATGAGGCACCTGCTGCTGACACTTCTATCACTCCCAGCCACACATGCTTGGTCTTCGAGGCAGACTTCCCATCTGTTGGGAACAGAATTATTCTGTGGGTCCTTACAATCTGTAACATGATGCCCAGGGATGCATCAGAGAACCGTCCCTCAAGTAGCCGCCTCTCGTCAAGAATCCATCCCTCAAGTAGCTGCCTCTCCCTTGACAGTTGTGGAATGGATCCATTTCGACCGTCATAGTGCAGCTCCAACAGTCAGGTGCTGGTAATCACGCCCGTCTGCTCTAAAGGGTCAGGCAATACGAATGTAGGATGCTAATATTGTGGACCTGTTAAAAAGCTACTCGGAAATCCACTGCTCCAACTTCCAGGTTCCCGATGCACTGTTGGCTTCACCCATTACAAGCAGGTCAAAAGATTAAAGTTCAGCCCCATTCATCTGAAAAATGAAGGCACAGGTGAGTTTTGACTTGGACCCTTCATCAGAAACTGATAATGGTTACAAAAAAATTAAACGGTCTTTCTTCAGATGCTGATTGATTTGTTTTGTATTTTTAGTATTTTCTATTTTTATTCTCCCCAATATGCTGCAGTAATATGATTACAGACTTTACTAAAGTATTCTTTTAACAAGATCCTATATTTTTTAATGGCCAGTGATCCAGCGATTAAAGATAGCACAGCTAGCAGAAATTGTCTGCAAAGTATAAATTTGCATTCCAACAGTAATGTTCCTGTGACTTTATAAACTAGTATGGATGTTTAAGCAGGTCCAGTTAAAATATGAAGAACTCACAACAGTGACATAACTGGAACAACAAGCATAACAGCACACAATCTGCATCACAGAGTTAAAAATTAACATCCAGCAGATGTAGGAGAAAAAATAGGGGATTGACCGAATGCATGATCAAAGAGGTAGGTTTTATGGAAATTTTCATTGTGGGGAGGAAAGTTTCCACAGAGAATTCCAGAATGCAAGGCTAAGATACCTAAAGGATTTGCACTGAAGTTGGAGCAGAGGAAGGAAAAATTCCAAGATGGCCAGAGTTGAAAGAGTGGAGGGTGTAGGTTAGCACACGAGTTTGGAGGAAGTTGAGGTTAGTGGCAAAGCCCATGGAGAGAATTATAAATAAGGATGAGGATTTTGAATTCAATGGGGGAGTAAAATTCACCTTCAACCACTCAACATACGCACTGCTGATTTTCTCATCGGAATTGAATTGAGTAAAATGATTAAAGGATAAAGGACATATAAGATAGAAGGAGGTTGCGCAGAAGGGTTGGGATAAGGTTGTGGAGGATTTGAAAAATAGGGCAAGGAGTTAATTTGATATGTGTTTGGGACAGCTTGTAATCACTGAGGGCTGGATTTTGCGCTGGGGGTGAGGCTCCCAGCACTGAGCCGAAAAGGCGGGGGGAATCCTGCCTCTGCATTTTCCCGGCCCCCGGGACGATCCTCCAGTCTTTTTTTGTCAACGTTTTAGGAGGTAGGATCCCCGTCCCTTTAAAGTTCTTGCCCCCAAGAGATGCCAGCCAATCAGAGTGCCATCAACTGAGCAGTATTGGCAGCGCCACTAGGAGCGGTGACCACTGCCAGTACTGCAGAGGCCTCAGACCCAGGCCCAGCAGTGGAACCCTGGAGAAGAGGTACGTGAGGCGGGCTCACGGAGTCCAGTCAGGAAGGCCCTGGCGAGGGGGTCTAGGGGGTGGTCTTGCGGTCGGTGGGCAGGGAGGTCGTGGGTGATGTGTGATTGCCTTTAAGAGTAATGTACCTTTAAGATATTAGTATGCTAATGAACTACGTGCCAGGATGTAATCATGCGACTACATGCCACTCTCACTCTGTTACTGTAAAGCCAAGAGGCAAGTCCTGTCATAGTTAGTTCTGTATTGTATATTGTTGTTAGCTGTCTAATAAACCTGCTTGAGATCTTCAAACAACCACACATCTCATTTATGTTGCATCAGACAACATAAAAAAGCTTCTCATTGCAGTGGGGGGTAATTGGTTCCCGGTGGGTGTCCTCTGTGGACTGCAAACTGCCCACGGGAGGAGGGAGACCCCCTCCCAAGCCTGCAGGGAAGGCGCCCCATTTTATAAGATGTTCTCCCCGTGTGGCGGAGGCCCCTCCCCCACCATTGGTAAGATCCCAGTGGTGGTGGGAAAAGGCCCCTAATTGGCTGACAATAGGCCACTTAAGGGCCTCAATTGGCCTCTGGGCGGGAAGGCTGTCGTCGGTCTATGTCGGCCCCAGAAAGATCGCTTGTCAACGGGCAGGTCCTCTGTCCCGCTGCACCCGCCCCCCACCCCCCCCCCCAACCACCCGTCATGATACTCTGTGCCCCTCACCTCTGATCATGCCTCAGGAGGGCCCGTAAAGTCCATCTCTGAGCATATGTTTGGAAATGTAGCAGAAAGTCCATGAATTAGGCAAGAACCCAAACATACTGGATTGCAACCTTTCCAGCTAAATTCTCCGGAACCTTGTTTGGCCCCACTAGAATTTGCCGAATGACGGCACAGTGGGTGAAAGCAGATGTACTAATCTCTTGGCTGGCGAATGTGGTGCCCACCTAGAAGCCCTGGCCTGGACCCCCAAAGAACACAGCCAGCATAGTTCAGGAAGTGACTCCCTTTAAAATTGCATGGCTGGCCCCTGGTGCTTCTCCCACCTCCACTGCAGTGTTGGGAACTTGAGATGTCCCCTAACCATGGATGCTCCAAATGGGTCCATATCAGAGATTCTCAACAGGCTGATCATGGCACTTATACTGAAAATGAAGGCCTGCAGATTTGCAGCCTTAGTCACCTTGGTGATGGATATGATGTGGGGTTTAAACCTCACTTTAAAGTAAAATAAATGCCAACATTTTTCATGGTTCAGTGGCTCGAGAAGAGGATGGAATCAGTGGAGAAAAAATAATAGCTTTGGTCTTCCCAATGAAAGGTTGGATAAAGTTGTGATTCATCCATGACTTGATGTTGGATAGGTCATCTTACAGCATGGAGATACCCGTGGAACTGAGGTATGCAGCAAAGAGATAGAGCTGGATATCATCAGTGTACATGTGAAACCTGACCCTATACCTGTGGATGATAGTGCTGAAGGACAGCATGTAGATGAGGAAGAGGGGGCTGCCATCTCAGTGCTGTGAGCAGGGCAGAAACGTGGCTGTAAGGATCTGAATAAGAAGTTTTGGAAGAGATGAACACAGATGTGACAATGTGTTTGAAAACCTTAGAGAAGAAAGGGAGTTTAGAAATAGAATGGTTGTTGGGGAGGATTGTATTTTGAAGAAGAGGGTGATGATAGCAGTTTTAAAGGGCCGAGAGATGGCAGCTCACATGGGAATCAGAATAAGAAGTCAGACAGCAGGAGGTAGATTTCATGGAGATAATGAGCAAGAAGGGGGCACAGGGATATGGGGGACATACAGCAGAGTAACACAGGATAAGGTAAGAATGAGTGGGGAACTGGGGGTATTTGGGAGCAGGGGTGCAAGAAAGTAAAGGTAATGGAAGAGGCAGCTGTGTGCATAGTCTCAATCTAAGAGATATAAAATAAATACACGAGTTCTTTGCACTTGTCATTGGAGGTGAAGGTGAAAGGGAAAAGAGTTTGGAAAGAAAATTATCTGTGAAGAAAAGGAGCCTTGGATTGTTATTTCCTTCTAGAATGATCAGGCAGTTCTGGTTGAAGAAAGTGAGGCTTGGTACTGCTCGACATGGTTCAGCCAGATCTAGCAATGGATAAATAGACTGAATGCACTCAGGTTTACCACCAAATATGTACTAGTTTCTGGCCTCGTGATTTGAGAGTATGAAGATGGGACTTGACTGGGTGAAATGGCAGCACTGGAAGTGATTTGGAGGGAACAAGAATGCCAGTATACATTAAAAAATGGTTTCAAATTTAGAGACATACAGGATTTGACCATTGCTAAATATGAATGTTTCCAAAGAATAAAATGCACAAAACATGTCACAAATTGAGTTTTGAGGAAAATAGAATCATCATTGTCAAAGTGCAACAAATATGCTGTTTTTAATAGCAAGACCATATCTAACAGAAATGTTCTGTTTAGGCAAGCATTTTTTTAAAAATTACTATGTAAATGCTAAGCATGTTCCAGCAGTCAACACACTTAAAAAGCTCATATCTACAAAGGTCAGCAGATATTTTACTTACTATCCAAACAGTCACTTTAATTGTTTATGTGACCATACACTGGCCACATATGCATTTGGAACATAAAATCAGGTTGACAAACAGGACAAATTGCAAAGACAGGCACCCAGCCTTATCCAACGAGGTGTGATAAAGTGAAGAAAAGACTAATGTTTCACTATATTGATAATTGACTGTCACTTCTGAGCTAAATGAGTTTTAAATAATTACATTGTCAGCATCTAGGGTATTCTTGCGATTTACTCAGCTGAATCTACTTTGCAAAATGATTGTCAAAATCCAGCCACAGGGTCAACAGCCTTCTCTGCAGACAGAATAATTACTCATCCACCATAATCTGTCATTCGCTTCTAAAATTCCCGGCTCCTCACTTATTATTGAAGACACTGTCTAAATGTTAGGGTTTCTAAAATACCTGATTCCCTACTTATTTGGTTGGAGAGTGCTTGGAACATTGATATTGGTCACTGAACACATTAACAGAGCATTCAAATTTTATATAAGTTTTTGTTGTTAAGTCTTTCAGTAGTCCTAACTGCCAAATTGACATTATAAAACATAAAAACTTGGAAAATATTTCATACTTTGCATAGAAATCAAAAGCGTAAAAGTAATTCCTTGACCTGCCTTATATCATAATAGTATGTATCATATGAAAACATTTTATACTGACAAAGTTTCTGTCTGTACCACTAACCTTATAAGTGATTTCCACAGCCTTTCAGCTCTTTGGGTAAAGAAGTTTCTCTTGCTCTAACTATATTATCTAGTATCTATGGCTCCTCATTCTAGATTCCCTCAACACTGGCCCTGATTTTAATTGCCTGCAACAGGCAGAATTGGGTTGGGTTGGGCAGTTAAAATAATGCAAAATACTTCCCTCCTCTGATCCCTCTTTATTGCTGCCATGTCCTGATCTTAACCTGACGTTTTGAGTAGGTGAGCAGATGCAGGAAGCAAGTGAGACCCTATTTTAAATATGCAGATCGGGGTCAATGATGTAATCAGGAATTGATCTGTAATGTCAATCAGATGCCTGAGTTGGGTGGGGGTAGGATGGGGAGCACCAAGGCAAACCTTGATCTACAGTAGCTCCTGATCCCACAATGCCTCAAATTTAAAATTCTCATTCTCATGTTTAATTCACATAATGGCCTTGCCCCTCTCTATCTCTGTACCATCTCCAGCCTAACAATCTTACCCCAGCATCCCACCCAGTACTCAAAATCCTCTGACGCCGGCCTCTTGTACACCCTGAAACTCTTCACTCTACAAGTAGCAGATGTGCTTTCAGCCATCTGATCTATAGGTGCTGGAGTTCCCTCCCCCAGCCCTATGTGAATCTCAATCTCCCTTACCTCCTTTAAAGCTCACCTCTTTAACCAAGTTCCTCTCTTAATATCTCCTACTTGGTCTCAATGCTAAAGGTGCGATATAAAATGCAAGTTATTGGTGTTGTTTTTAATGGTGTTTAGGGATAATATTTGACCAGGACACTAGAAGAACTATTATACTCTTTGGCAAAAAGAGCTTTGGTATCATTTCTTGTTCACCTAACCAGTCAGGCAGAGTCTCAATTTGATGTTTCATCTGAAAAATAGCTCTTTTGACAATGCAGCTCTCCCTCAGTACGAGACTAAAGAATCAACGGAGATTGTTATAAAATCCTGGAGCAGGGCTTGAATCCCCAACCTTCTGATAGAGACACCAGAGTGCTACTACTGAGCTAGGCTGACAAGTCATTATGACATAAATTGGAATGCATAACATAGAAATGAATAGAAGATAGTTTGCTGTTTTGGGATTTTATGATGGTAATTAGAATATAGATCTAAGATTCTATGGTGATAAATAATTTTCATTGTGGGCGTGATACAGTGAGTCAGTGATCCTAGGTTCTTTAAAATTGTTGTACCCTACAACAGTTATCCTTAAGCACTTCAAAATAAAAAAATTGGTCCATGTACTTTATAGTAAGCTGGCAGGTAGGCAGTTAATATTGCCAAGGGTGTTTACCTGCCTTGGAGACACCAAGAGCTGACGGTTGCTGATTTTAACCAGCTCAACTGAACAGGCATCAAGGACGCCTGACTAAAGCCAGTGGGGTGTTTTTTTTCTGATTGCATGTCAGTGGCCTGAGTGGGAAGCAATAGTGTGTTTTCCATCAGGTGAAGGCTGTGGGGAGGTGGATCAGGGCCAAAAGAGGACCTGAAAGGTAAGTGTTTGAAACGTTATTTCTTTGTTTGTAGGGCCAGAAGGAGCAGACATGCTTCTCCAGGCCCCACAAAGAAAACTTAAGCCCCATCCCCCAAGTGCAGTGGACTCACCTCCTACTTCTAGATCACAATATACCCACAGGATGGCTCTGGCAGCCAATCTTGCCTCCTATATGATCTCAGCAGGTGGCTGTTGGGCCAAGTGGTCTTCCGCTGCTTACCGTTGACTTCCCATTCAGAATGAGTGGGAAGTTGGATGGTGAGATTTAAATGAGGCCTAAGAGTTAAAATACCCTGGGCCTCATTTCTGGAGCAGCAGCTGAGGTTTTCGCTGCTCAACTCCCAGGAACTGGCCTCGAGTTAAAATCAGGGTTGTCAAGAATACATGCTATACCAAATGAGAAATTTTAATTCATCGGTTGGAAACTTACATGAAATTAAAAAAAGGAAGAAAGCTGGAATGTTACAGACAACTTTTACAAAGACTTTACACAGCTGAAAATAGCGGCCACCATTTGCCTTTGAAAACCTTGCATATTCCAAGGCATCAAAAGTGGAGACAAATGTCTGATTAGCCTGTACTCAAAATAATGGCTTGTCCTATTGATTGAACTATCTAAGATTGCTTTCATTGGCAAGACATTCAGAGCCATCCTGGGACATTAACATTGAAAGGGTGAACGCCTCCAGGGGAAACCATTGGCACCATGAGGCTTGAGAAATGGAAAGTCCTAAACTTGAATCTCATTAGAAGGTACCAGAGAATACACTGAGACAGTCATGTGGCTGTCTGTCCATCTCTGTGAAAGTGAAGTTTCCCTTGGATAAGCAGACAAGCCAGGACTGAGTCTGTACAGAAGCCAGAAGGGCTGTCTCTGTCTGTCTGTCTCTCTCTCCAGAAGGCCTGGTGGGGCATGCAAAGCCTAGCTGCTGGCTGCTAGACCCAAGACAAAGAAGGAAGCCCTCTGCTCAACTGTCTCCAAGATCAAAAATCAATGCAAAATCTCAGGACCACGAATTTAACTGCAAGACCACTAAAGTCACCAGACAACATGGACTGTGTATTATTTTTATTTGTTCTGGACTCTCATCTAACACAAATCTATTCCTCAGCACTCTGTGTGTGTGTGATTCTTGTGTGTGTGTGAAAGTGTAGCGTAATTTTATTATTTTATTTAGATCGGATTTAGATTTTTAAGTACAATAAACTCACCTCTTTCTTGTTTAAACTCAAGAAATCCTGTCTGATTGGTTCTTTTACGATCACAACAAAGGTTAAAGGGGAAAAAACTCACTGAAGTGGTAAGCACATCCACTGTTTAAAAAGGAATAAATCCTGTTGTGGTCAAATAAGAGAAATGACAAGAGGGGAGCCTTGTGACCCCCCTCTCATCTGATTGTAACAGGGTCAATTGATTCTCAACTCAAATTTGAAACTTTTATTCTGAAGGAAAATACTGAAAAGCGTATGATCTGCGGGAGATTAAATTTACATTACAAATAACTGAAATGAAAATGATTTCTTTGGTAGATTTATAATACTTGTTAAACATTCTGAAGTTACATTAAAGATTGACTGCATCATGAGATGATAAATGAGGGAATATTAGGTATTTACAACTGAACTCAGAAGTGCTAAGAAATAAATTATAAATAATGTAGAAACAATCAATATGGTAATGATTCCAATGCTTCTTGGCACTGAAATACTAAGTACTAGTGAAATATTTTATGGATTGAAAAAATTCTTTGCAGGACAGAGAAGCTCTCCCCTCCCCAGTAGATATTAAAAATTGGTGGAAAAGGAAGAGTTTCCAAGGTTTGCTGTTACACATATTATCCACCAAGACTGCACACCAGGCTATGAAGTTAAGGACATTATAAATAAGAGAAACACATAATTGTATTTACAAATAAAATGAGATGAAATGCAAATAACTGTGTGATGAGATGATAACTTATGCAAGGTTTCTCCTGCAGAAACTCTGGCAGGTAATGGAAGGACAGCAAATGGAGTTTCCATAGTATTTGATTTGGCAAGTTTACTTTGAAATACGCTATTATATTTCCTGCTAACCACAAATTTAACAAAAATTATCAGCTTCAGGAAATAATATACAGTGTACAGTCCAGTAGGCCTGAGAAAGGGAAATATTTTCCACAGAACACAGTGAGGTAAAAATTTACCTGGACTTGTTTTTAAGTCATTGAAAAATCCTTAGTGTTTCCCAAGAGGTCGTTAAGGGGACGTAAAACAAACAATAGGCCCTTCATTTACACATTTAAGGCACCTCATGCCTATTTTAGGTGGCTGCTATGGATGCCTGAAAAATGGCTTGACCCAATTTTAGTTTGGATGCTTTCCAGACATCCTTGAGCGCAAGACGCTGGTCCCCAACATTAGGCCTCATTCCAAATATTTTACACTCGTAAAACAGGCACAATGAGGTCCAATTTCTACTGCACTGAATCAAAAATGGAAAAAGGTTTCACAGGCACTAGGGCTATTGAAAACTTGCTCAGTTTTGCTTTGTATGCTCTTTATGACTGTTACATCCAGTGACATTTCCATTCTTTATCTTTTATCTCTTATAATTAGGCTGCCAAAAAAGGTTCCAATTGTAAAATTGCCTTGTGATGCACAAATTACTTACCATGATACTTGATATTTCTTAGGGATTGAATATTTCATTCTCTTTACTAGAGGTCAGTTGGAGGTTGGGTTATGAGGTGAAGGGTGTTGGACTGGCATAATAAACAGTGCTTGACCTGTGAAAGATTGGGGTTAGTTCTAGCCCATGGAATGCTGATGAAAACCATCTCTCACTGATAGCAGTTGCCATCAAAAATAAATTTCTGGCAGCCTATATAAAATCGCATCAGACAAGACTTCACAAAATAGAACGGACCCTGTACATTGAAGAAGCAACAAATTGCAAGCTTTGTCATTTTGACATATATAAGCCTATAGAGAGTCTCAATGTGTAAATCCCTTGTTAGTTGTTCTGTCAGATGGAAGAATGATTGATGGCTGCTTGTCTGAGAGTCAAAACAATGATTAATCATCATCACAATGCATCAATAAATTTAGTTGGGAAGAGCTCACTAATCAAGCTGTGAATTCACTTAAAACATTTAAAACCTTGTAATTTCACAGGATAAGTTGGTAAGATTTTTCCCCCTGAAATCATTCACTGTTCAAAAAAGGAGTTTGTAAACACACATCATGTTATTATCTTAATATTAAACGATTTATCTGCAAAGTAAAGGACAATAAGGCTGATTCATCATGTTTAACAATGTACGATTAAACAGACAGTGGAACTGGTTTATGGAATGGCATTTTGATAAATTAGGTTCTCAAGCCCATATTGACTTCATGTAGACTGTAAAATGGGTAATCGATTAAGCTTGTTGTCTTTAGATATTATCAGATGGGTATACTTGTCACACAAAGCCTGGTTCTTTTATTGCAAGTTTCTAAACAGGAGGATACCTCCACTGATCACAGTGTCCAATGAAAGAAATCTGTGAGATTACTCCTTTTATTGCTTTATATGATCAGATTCATAAGAAGATTTTGCCTTGAGCAGAATAAATGTGAAATAGTGAGCTCTTCCATTAATATCAGAGAGAAAAAACATCTATTATTGTAAGATATAGTGCTGATTTTGCACATATGGCATACTGATTGAATACATATCCTAATACAACTGTAACAGATCCGCCAGAAACTATAATTTGGATTTGGACAACAACATCTTAATAGATGTGAAAGAGAAGCATCTGTTTTGGATTTTGCAACAAGTATTTGTTATCTAAAATCAATGGATACTAGTTTTGCGCTGGTGTAAGATCAAATAATTGGAGCCAAATGTTAAAAAAATTGAGAGAGGAAAAGAGTTTTTTGAAGCATAAACTAAAAGTTCTGTGTCATTTTTCAGATTTTTCAGGGAAGGGAAAAATGGGGGAGGGGTGGCGGTATTGATGAAGGAGAGTGTTGCAGTGCTGGAGAGAAAGGATGTCCCAGAGGGGTCGAGGACAGAATCAATTTGGTTAGAGCTAAGGAACAAAAAAGGTGCAATTACATTGCTCGGTGTTGTCTATAGGTCACCAGCTAGTGGGAAGAACGTGGAGGGACAAATTGCCAAGGAAATTACAGAGAGGTGCAAAAATTATTGGGTAGTTATAATGGGGGACTTTAATTATCTAAACATAGACTGGGATAGTAGTAGTGTAAAGGGCAGTGAGGGGCAAGAGTTCCTAGAGTGTGTTCAGGAAAATTTTCCACAGCAGTATGTTTCTAGTCCAGTGAGAAAGGAGGCACTGCTAGACCTGGTTCTTGTGAATGAGGTGGGCCAAGTGGATCAAATATCAGTCAGAGAGCATTTAGGGGACAGTGATCATTGTATCATAAGGTTTAGGCTGACTATAGAAAAGAACAAAGAACAATCCAAAGTAAAAATAATTAACTGGGGGAAAGCCAACTTGAATGGGGTAAGAATGGAGCTGGGGCAAATAAATTGGAGTCAAAAGCTGGCAGGAAAACTGGTAGATGAACAATGGGCTACCTTCAAAGAAGAGATTCTTCGGGCACAGTCAAGGTATGTTCCCTCGACGGGGAAAAGTAGGGCAAACAAATCCAGTGCTCCATGGATAACAAAAAATGTAGAGCTTAAGGTAAAGAAGAAAAAGTGTGCTTATGACAGATGCCAGCTCCAAGGCCTCTTCCTCGGCAGAGGTGAGAGGATGTAAATTTGGGAGTCCTCTGCCTATCTGGACTATCTCTCTCCTATTATGGACCCTCTTGTTCTGCAAGAGGAAGGATGGAGATGGTAGAGAATGGTACAGAGATCAACATGACAGTTCTGCTCATTTCAGCCCCTCAACCCCTACTGGGGAATCTGCAATTTCTCATGCCAACGCGCGCGGTCAGGGGAGTTAAGGGAGTGTGAGCTATGAAGGAAGGTGGCCTGTGGCCGAGAAACAGCCATGCATCTGTCAGAAAGAGACTGTGCCACTTCTATGCAAAATAGCCACCTGCTGCGTGATCGCGGTGATGCCACCGCCCACATGACAAACAGGAATGGCACCCTTTACCAGGTCTGCCACCAGGAGTGGCAGCGGTCTCTTTAAATTTAGCTCTGTGTGTGAAAAGGTTAGTTTGGTGACAATAGCAGTATCAACCAGAATAGTCAAACCAATTGTTTAAATCAGTTGTGAATTATTCAGTAGGTATCTATGGTTACTTCGTGGCTGTGTGAAGTTTTACTGAAGTGACCAACAATATAATCCCTCACCGTCAGAAATGTCAGCCCCTCTTCTTGCTCCATCTGTTTCCGCAACTTTGAAACCTACTCCTCACTAGAATTTAAATTCTCCTGAATTACTCAAAGATTTTCATTGTTTTTAGAATTTTTCCCTCTTGTTCCCAGAGATCTCTGATTAAATAGTGCTCTTTCTCAGCAAGAATCTGGTATTTCTGGGTGGCAAGCAACATGATTCCCCAGGACCATCTTAACAGAAACTAGCCCCCGTCACTCTGAGTGACAGGCACCCCAGCCAATTTACTTATCCAGTGCTTCGCAATAGAAATCTGCCAATATCACTCTCAGTGACAGGAACTCCAGTCAATTTGCTTCTCTAGCAGCTTCTCAACGGAAACCTACCTCTATCACTCTGAGTGAAAGGTGCTTTGGCCAACTTACTTCACAGGTGCTCCTTAACGGGTCAGAAACTGGCCAATCAATGCTGCTGGAAGGCAGGGTTTTGAAGATTATTTCAGTTGAAAGAGGTTTGCACTTGGAACTAGTTCATTTGGTTTAATTTTATTTTAATTGGTAGTAATCTTCGTCCTTCTGACAAGGCAACATTGTTTGGCGGACCCCTTGAAACCTACTCGTGTACCCCTATGGGGCCATGGACTCCACGTTCAGAACCCCTGAGCTAATCAAACTTAGAGAGGGTAAGACCCCTGGTCAGGATGGATTACATCTGAGCATATTAAAAAAAGTTTTGTTTTATTCTTTCATGGGATGTGTGTCGCTGGCTAGGACAGCATTTATTGTCCATCCCTCATTGCCCTTGAGAACATTAAGGAAAAAGGGCGGCACAGTGGCGCAGTGGTTAGCACCACAGCCTCACAGCTCCAGTGACCCGGGTTCGATTCTGGGTACTGTCTGTGTGGAGTTTGCAAGTTCTCCCTGTGACTGCGTGGGTTTTCGCCGGGTGCTCTGGTTTCCTCCCACAGCCAAAGACTTGCAGGTTGATAGGTAAATTGGCCATTGTAAATTGCCCCTAGTATTGGTAGGTGGTAGGGGAATTGTGGGGATGTGGTGGGAATATGGGATTAATGTAGGATTAGTATAAATGGGTGGTTGATGGTTGGCACAGACTCGGTGGGCCGAAGGGCCTGATTCAGTGCTGTATCTCTAAATATTGCAGAGGCACTATTACATATCTAGAAAAGGAAATAATGCCAGAGGATTGGTGGACAGCTCATATTATTCCTATTTTTACATGAGGAGATAGAGCAAGTCCAGGGAACTAGACCAGCTGGCTTAACATCAGTGGTAGGAAAGATTTTTGTTTATATTCAGTCACGGCCAGCATTTATTGCCCATCTGGAAATGCACTTGAGAAGGTGGTGCCGAGCTGCCTTCTTGAACCACTGCAGTCCATGTGGTGCGGGTACTTGCACAGTGCTGTTAGGAAGGGAGTTCCAGCATTTTGACCCAGCCATAGTGAAGGAATGGCGATGTAGTTCCAAGTCAGGATGGTGTGTGACTTGAAGAGGAACATCTAGGTGGTGGTGTTCCCATGTGTCAGCTGCCTTTATTCTTCTAGCTGGTAAAGGTTGCAGAAGATGCTGTTGAAGGAAGCTTGATGCGTTGCTGCAGTGCATCTTATTGATAGTACACACTGCTGCCACTGTGTGCCAGTAGAGGAGGGAGTGAATGTTGAAGGTAGTGGATGGGGTGCCAATCAAACGGGCTGCTTTATCCTGGATGGTATGGATCTTCTTGAGTGTTGTGGGAGCTGCACCCATCCAGGCAAGTGGAAAGTATTCCATCACATTCCTGACTTGTGCCTTGTAGATGGTGAATAGGCTTTAGGGAGTCAGGAGGTGTATTACTTGCCGCAGAATTCCCAGTCCCTGACCTGCTCTTGCAACCACAGTATTTTTATGGCTGGTCCAGTTAAGTTTCTGGTCAATGGTGAACCCCAGGATGTTGATAGTTGGGGATTCAGCGATGGTAATGTCATTGAATGTCAAAAGGAGATGGTTAGATTCTCTCTTGTTGTCAATGGTCATTGTCTGATAATTGTATGGCATGAGTGCTATTTGCCACTTATCAGCCCAAGCCGGAAGTTGTCCAGGTTTCACTGCATACGGGCACGAACTACTTCAGTATCAGAGGAGTTGCAAATGGTACTGAACAGTGTGCAATCATCAGCGAACATCCCCATTTCTGACATTATGTTGGAGGCCAGATCATTAATGAAGCATTGAAGATGGTTGGGCCTAGGACACTACCCTAAGGAATTCCTGCAGCGATCTCCTGGGGCTGAGATGATTGGCCTTCAACAACCACAACCATCTTCCTTTGTGCTAAGTATGACTCCAATCAGTGGAGAGATACCCCACCCCGGATTCACATTGATTTAAATTTTGCTAGGGCTCCTTGATGCCACACTCAGTCAAATGCTGCCTTGATGTCTTGGGCAGTCACTCTCACCTCACCTCTTGAGTTCAGCTGTTTTGTCCATGTTTGGACAAAGGCTGTAATGAGGTCTGAAGCTGTCTGGCCCTGGCGGAACCCAAACTGACCATCAGTGAGCAAGATAATGAAATCTTTTCTCTAAAATGTAACAGAAAAATATCTGCAAACTGAAAATATAATAAAGGGGAATCAGCATAGATTTCAAAAAGGAATGCTTGATCAACCTTATTGAATTCTATGGAGCAGTAACAGAAAGAGTAGACAAATGTAATGCAGTAGATGTAATATATTTTAATTTTCTAAAGGCCTTTTTTAAGGTGCTACCTGTTCTTTGCTGATAGAAAGAATCTGTACAAACATTGCACTTGTTTCAGCTAAACAAAATAAGTGACAGCCATTCGCTGGTTCATTCCTCAGGGCAATGCCTTGACCAATCAGAGTCAAGCTGCCTGGTTTAAATTTTAAACAAAGCTTAGCAGTTAACTGTCAGTCACTGCAAATTGGTGCATTCTCCATGGCAACACCTCTACCAATCAGAGTTCACTTGCCAACCAATCAGCACTCCCTTCTTATTTAGTCTAAGTTGTTGTTTTCCCTTACATTGGTTATTCTTGTGATTGCCCTGATGAGTGCAAGACGAAAATCTTCAACAACATGTCTCTATTTTCAGCAATACTCAAGTTCTGTACTACGAAACAACTATTAGAAACAGAGTCGATGGTTGGAATTGGATATGACTCTCTTCAGAAGTTCTGGTTCTGAAGAAGGGTCATATCCGACTCGAAATGTTAACTTTGTTTTTCTGTCCACAGATGCTGCCAGACCTGCTGAGTACTTCCAGCACTTTCTGTTTTTATCTAAAACAGATTATGTATGTTTGTATAGATTGAATCAGATAAGTTTTATAAATCTTAAAAGATATTTGGACATATTCATTAGCATGTCATATGCATGGACTTCAGTAAGGCGTTTGATAAGGTTCCCCATGGTAGGCTGATGGAGAAAGTGAAGTCGCATAGGGTCCAGGGTGTACTAGCTAGATGGATAAAGAACTGGCTGGGCAACAGGAGACAGAGAGTAGCAGTGGAAGGGAGTTTCTCAAAATGGAGACGTGTGACCAGTGGTGTCCCACAGGGATCCGTGCTGGGACCACTGTTGTTTGTGATATACATAAATGATTTGGAGGAAAGTATAGGTGGTCTGATTAGCAAGTTTGCAGACGACACTAAGATTGGTGGAGTAGCAGATAGTGAAAGGGACTGTCAGAGAATACAGCAGAATATAGATAGATTGGAGAGTTGGGCAGAGAAATGGCAGATGGAGTTCAATCAGGGCAAATGCGAGGTGATGCATTTTGGAAGATCCAATTCAAGAGTGAACTATACAGTAAATGGAAAAGTCCTGGGGAAAATTGATGTACAGAGAGATTTGGGTGTTCAGGTCCATTGTTCCCTGAAGGTGGCAACGCAGGTCAATAGAGTAGTCAAGAAGGCATACGGCATGCTTTCCTTCATCGGACGGGGTATTGAGTACAAGGGTTGGCAGGTCATGTTACAGTTGTATAAGACTTTGGTTCGGCCACATTTGGAATACTGCGTGCAGTTCTGGTTGCCACATTACCAAAAGGATGTGGATGCTTTGGAGAGGGTGCAGAGGAGGTTCACCAGGATGTTGCCTGGTATGGAGGGCGCTAGCTATGAAGAGAGGTTGAGTAGATTAGGATTATTTTCATTAGAAAGACGGAGGTTGAGGGGGTCCTGATTGAGGTGTACAAAATCATGAGAGGTATAGACAGGGTGGATAGCAAGAAGCTTTTTTCCAGAGTGGGGGATTCAATTACTAGGGGTCATGAGTTCAAAGTGAGAGGGGAAAAGTTTAGGGGGGATATGCGTGGAAAGTTCTTTACGCAGAGGGTGGTGGGTGCCTGGAACGCGTTGCCAGCGGAGGTGGTAGACGCGGGCACGATAGCGTCTTTTAAGATGTATCTAGACAGATACATGAATGGGCAGGAAGCAAAGAGATACAGACCCTTAGAAAATAGGCGACATGTTTAGATAGAGGATCTGGATCGGCGCAGGCTTGGAGGGCCGAAGGACCTGTTCCTGTGCTGTAATTTTCTTTGTTCTTTGTTCTTTATACCCATGACATCAAATCAATATAAGCAACGCAAGCAACCCTGAGAAACTTTGTAACATTACGGAACCCTGACAAAGTCACCTTACAGACAGACCTGGAGTATGGCTCAGGAGCACACCTGAGCCTCAAAGCTGATGAAAATTGGTGAGCTCATTCTGTACTAGAAATTCACATAAAATTCACCAATTGTGGGACAATTTCATTTGGAATTAGACTACATTGGAAAACAGGTAATCTCTAGCAATGATATTTTTAGATTTTTTAGATTTAGATTTAGAGATACAGCACTGAAACAGGCCCTTCGGCCCACCGAGTCTGCGCCGACCATTAACCACCCATTTATACTAATCCTACACTAATCCCATATTCCTACCACATCCTCACCTGTCCCTATATTCCCCTACCACCTACCTATACTAGTGGCAATTTATAATGGCCAATTCACCTATCAACCTGCAAGTCTTTTGGCTGTGGGAGGAAACCGGAGCACCCGGAGGAAACCCACGCAGACACAGGGAGAACTTGCAAACTCCACACAGGCAGTACCCAGAATTGAACCCGGGTCACTGGAGCTGTGAGGCTGCGGTGCTAACCAATGCGCCACTGTGCAGTGAATCTTGGATTGAATTGACCTACAAACAACTACCAGTTTTTGGCAGCATTGTGGTGCAAACTAGTAACATATCAGTGGATGAGTCAGAAATCCTGGGATCCCTTCCTGAGGTAGACCACTCCTCTCTCGTTGTTGCTCTTCTTAGCTACTCCACACTGTGAAGAAATGTTTTTATTTTTATTTAGAGATACAGCACTGAAACAGGCCCTTCGGCCCACTGAGTCTGTGCTGACTAACACCCATTTTATACTAATCCTACATTAACCCCATATTCCCTACCACATCCCCACCATTCTCCTACCACCTACCTACACTAGGGGCAATTTACAATGGCCAATTTACCTATCAACCTGCAAGTCTTGGCTATGGGAGGAAACCAGAGCACCCGGCAGAAACCCACATGGTTACAGGGAGAACTTGCAAACTCCACACAGGCAGTACCCAGAACTGAACCAGGGTCACTGGAGCGATGAGGCTGCGGTGCTAACCACTGCGCCACCCAGGAGAATGTTGCAGGAGAACTCAATCTCCCTCCCTCCCAGTGACCAGCAGTTGTACTGCTGCCATCCTGCTCCAAGAAGCCCTTCTCAGGTAATTTGAGCAGGTGAAAGACTGAGTCATGTGGGTGGGATGAAGGCTTACCTCATCACAAAACTGCCTACAAGGAGAGATCCAACCTCTCTTGTCTACCTGCATGCTGAGTCTTTGCTGTCTAACCATAGGGAAGAGAAAAGCAAGATCAAGCATGGAGGTGATGGATGGACAAGGAGCTGGACCTTCCTGGCTAACTTGTTGGGTGGAGAGGTAATGGATAATGCCTGACTACAACAAGTCTCATAACTCCAGAAATGTAGCCAAAGTAAAATATTTTAAACTTAAATTCTGATAAAAGGTCATCAACCTGAAATGTTAACTTTGCTTCTCTCTCCAGAGATGCCGCCTGACCAGCTGAGTATTTCCAGCATTCACAGTATTTTGCTTTTGTAAAGTATACTATAATGCCATTAAAAATAATTTCTATGATGTACCTAAAAGCTGATTAAATTATTTGATTTGTAAACTGCATAATGGAATTAATATAAGTACAGAATGAAAAGTAGTTAGCATAGTGTAAAGGACCTCAAAGGAATTAGCTAATTGTCCCTCTTACTGACAGATGTCCAGTTTCCAAGTTAATTAGTACTAGTGTCAAATGAAAACTCTATTCCACAAACAAGGGAACACTTGGAAATCAATTTCTGCTTTTAGAAATTGGCATGTTAATCTTGCCACTCATTGTTTGTTTTAACAATGATGAATACAAATGGTTTTTACTTCAGTTTTCAGCTCACTGAGTTTGTTCTGTAGGATTTTGCTCGTTTTATCAGCAGAAACCTGGCCAATTAGTAATTATCTGCAACAATGCTTATTTCTTTCCACTTAAGTAGCATAATAGCCACTTATTTAATCATGGCCAAAAATGTTAATCCAGTTCCAGAGAGCAGGACATTTTACGGAATTGTACACCTTGACACACTGACATAGCCATTTCCAGATTTTGGAAGACTCAGGTCCATGCCATTAGAAACTAAATATTTGCTTCTGTTTATAATCAAGCTCTGAAATCAGAAACCAAAAGCTGGAAGCGTATCTCCTGGCTGAGAAGGTAGCTGGCAAGTGGGTGGCCTAACCAATGTTAATGGAAGGGCCCTGTTTACATCCCACTGGCCAGCTGCCCATCTGAAATGAACAGTAAGAGGCAGCTGACCTTCTGCCGGGCAGTTGAAGATCAGGTGACCTGGAGGTTGCCCGCTGGCACCCAGATAAATTGTGGGGGGGTTGCAGGGTCTTGCAGATGGAAGGCTGGGAAGCTGGGCAACAGAAATTCAAACTTTCAAAGTGGGGCCTGGAGGAACATACATATCATCAATAAAGTCCTGCTTCAATAAGAAACCTGACACAAGGAAAAAATACAGCACTTTCCTGTGCTGCCACCTATTTTCCATGGGGTGAGTGGTAAAAGTATTTGTCCTGGCAAACCAAGCAGTTTTCATCTGTTTTAAACATCAGTGCATTGCATGATTGAGATATTTAGCATGAAGCCCCCACTGTTGTTTGAAAGGATTTAGGAGCACAAAATTTCAAAGTATTCGTTATCTGCCATTGGCAGAGCTGTCCCTGTTTCAGAATTTGTCTAAAGGTCTGAGTTGAGGAAGCAGCATAACTGAGCAATTGTCACCTTGGTAGAGCACAGGTTCTGGATGCAAATCCTGTCAGATATGTCATGATAGCCAAGCCTCAGTCTGTAGACATGAGTGGTTGGCTAAGAGCAGGGATGTGGACATCTGGTCTCAGGTATAAATGCATCATTGCATCTTACTCCAAAATAAGCAAAAAGAGAGGACCCACTGAAGACACCAAGTACTTTCAGGTACTTTCAAGAATGGAATAGTCAAATGTGGAATAAAACTATGCCGGTTCAAGAATGAGGATTGACCTCCTATTGTTACAGTGTGAATATCCTCATTTCTCACATCAGGCTTTCTAATGACTTTGCTGGCTGAAGCTAGCATTTTGATACTTCCACTAAAAGCAACTCTCACAGTTCAGTTGGTGCAAGCTGTAGGGGTAATTTTAACCTAACCCACCCTGACGCGATCACATTGGCTGCCTATTTAACACACTGCTTGACTCTATTTTCCAGTGAAATCAGTAGAAAGTAAAGCTGGTGGTATGTAAAACAAGTGGCATCAGTATCCTGCAGTGAATGTTAGGTTAAAATTACCCCCACTGTGAGCCAGAGAATTTGCAAATATCTGCTTCTGTAAGAGTAGAAAGGCAGACCTACGTTCATTTGTAACACAAAGGTATAACAATGATGAAATGATTGCACCAGTTAACTTGCCTATGTCCGATGCTAAAGTGCAATAACTTTCCATGTGGATCAATGTTGTATTATGATATGCTCAGTGAATAATAAATTACTCATGCTCTCTTATATGAAAATTAAACTCCAGTGAAAGATTAACAATTCTCCAGTAGCTCTTCCTTGCTTTGAATATTTATCAGTAGCTGATAAAACTAAATTTTATTCAGGCAAAAATGTCCACCATTCACTGCAGGTTATGCACAGTCAATAACATAAATTACAGTAATATTTTTTGAAATTATTTTACAACTAGAACGATGAAGTAAGCAATCTAACCTATGAAGAGTGATTTATTTTGATTACCATAAAAACAATAATTACAATTAGAATTTAATTTCAAATGAAAAACATAAGTAATATGTGGGATTGTGAATGTATCATATATTTGGATGTAATCTGTTTTATAGAAACCAGTCAGTAGAATTTCTCCCATCAACCTCATCCAGTGCTTCTTATGGGTTTTTTTTTGGTTTTTACAAGTAACATTATTCATCATATAATTTATATTGAAAATCTTTTAAAACTGGTCTTAACTTTTCATAAGCAGTAATTATCAGATAATTTAATTGACATTGGATCACATTGTCTCTGGGTAGGATACACGATACTATAGTTATTATGTTACTGGACCAGTAATCCAGGGGCCTGGAAAGTTAAGCAAGAGAATGGGAGTTCAAATCCCAACATGGCAATTTGAGAATTTGAATTCAGTTTAGAAATCTGGAAATAAAAAGCTGGTATCAGTAAAAATAACCATGAAGTTGCAAGATTGTCATAAAGACCCAAGTGTTTCCCCAATTTTCTTTAGGGAGGAAACCTGCCATCCTTACTCAGGGCAACAAGGAATGGGTAATTGCCAGGAATGCCCACATTCCAAGAATGAATTAAGAAAGATTCTCCTTGAGACACTGAGAAGCTTGCATTAGCTGCAAATGATCTGGCTTTCTCAGACAACTATTTTGAAACCTCAAAACAGGTGAGTTTGGCTCAGGTGGGATGTTAAAATGTTAAAAGTCTGAATCCCAACGACAACCCACCTCCAAACTGCCCATTTTCAGTTTTAACAGTGGCAGGAGAGGGGGCGGGCAGCCAACCCACTCAAAGGAGGGTGGGGTGGGGGGGAGTGGCAATTTAAATATTATGACATGGCTGCATGCCTCACATTTAACCACCATTCTAAAGTTAACCCTGGGTGGCTGAGTTTTCCAAGCCTCGGGAAATCTGGTAGCCAAAGGGATGCAAGGACTGTTAGATCCAGGAAGTAAGTGCCTTCTCATTCACATGCTGGATCCAGTATCCACAATCGGACACCTCCCCCCACCCTTCTGATATCCCCTGCCCCTTCTGATCTCTCTCTGACTCTTCTGATCTTATCCTCACGAACATTCCGATCTCCCCAGTCCCGGCTTCCAATCTGCCTCTGGCCTCTGATATATCCCAACCCCCGGTGTCACTGCTGTTGCTCTACCTCAAAACAGCTTCCCCTCTTCTTCCCTGGCTCTGAGTTAATATTCAGCCCACTGTTTCTTCATGAGATCCAAACATATTGGGCTGGATTTAGTGTACCCATTGCAGCTTCTGGGGGCGGACCTGCAAGTGGGCGCCATCGCTGCTCGTCACGTGCCACATGCTCACTGCAATCATGTGGCGGGCGGCCAATTATCATATTGGAGGCGCGGGGCCCATCCAATCACGTGGGCTATGCGGCGCCGAATGTGGCGTCAGATGACTCTGGAGCCGGTGCTGACACCATATTTAAAGCCCTGCCAGCCCTGCTTTCATTGATGCCTTTGAGTCATTTGCTGTTTACTGCTGCAACTGCTGTTGGAGTGACTCCTGGACTCCCCACCTCCCAACAAGGACGCAGCAGGATGGCAGAGGCAAGATACTGGGTAGCCCCAAGGTTTAGTGATGTCTCCCTCGAGACTCTCCTCCAGGCTGCAAGGGAAAGGCAGGAGGTCCTCTTCCCCAGGGCTAGAAGAAGAGGTCCTCCCGCCTGAACAAGCAAGCCTGGATGGAGATCGCAGAGGAAGTAAGCAGCCGTGGGGTCACCCCCTGAACATGGGTACAGTACAGGAAGAGAGTCAATGACCTCCTTTGTTCTGCAAGGTGAGTGCTCCACAACGTCTCCTCTTTGGGGATTGCATATGGCTGCGCGGGAGGCAGCATGACATGGAGAGGGAGGCACCACAGAGGCGTTGGCAAGGAGGTAAGGCATCACCACATCCTGCCAGATGTAGGGCTGCATCTCTGCCACAGGACACGATATGATGAAGCTCACCCCCATCACCTCCCCCGAGTGCTGACATGGGGAGGAGCCATATAGTAAATCCCAGGTAGGGGATGAGGTACTGCCACTAGCACAACTGTCCTGTAACTCTTCCTGTGAAGTATTACTATCTTCCTCTTTCCACATGCATAACAACAGGGAGACGTCAAGGACTGGTGGAGGAATTCCAAGCATACGGCCTCTCTCAGACAGAAGCACGGGAGTTGACAGGGACCCAGGGTGACCGCTCAATAGTGGATGGCGAGATTGGAGTCTCTGCGCAAGAGAGTGAGTATTGTCTTCAGTCGACATCCGACACACTTCTGGAGACCCACATAACGCATGGATAGCATGATGAACCTACATGTTTGAAATAAAAACACAAAGTGCTGGAAATACTCAGCAGGTCAGGCAGCATTTGTGGAGAGAGAAGCAGAGTTAACGATTCAGGTTCATGACCTTTTATCAGGTCACATGTTTGTGTTCTCTCATGCAGATCGGCGACCACAGGAGACTCCATCAAAAGGGGGACAGCGGTCAACCTCTGAGGAGGAGCAGTCAGATGCTGCACCATCGCATGACTCTCCTTGGTGGGTTTACGCTCGGCCTTGGAATCAGGGTCGCAAGCTGGTGAGAGCACCGCACAAATGCCCGAGCAGCTGGCTGAGGCTGAGACAGCCGAGGCCTCTGACAGTCAGAGAACTGTGGGTGACCAGGCCCATGCTGAGCCCCAGACTGATGACGAGCTTCGGTTGCCGACAGCACAAGACATGCTGGAGTTACAGAGAAAGTTAAGGCAACATCTGGCGGAGAGCCTGAGGCCAGGCACTGCCATGAGTGGACAATGGAGGAGTACATCCATGCCATGAGTGCTGCCATGTTTCAGGCATGTGAACACATGGCTTCCTCCATCGAGAGTTTACATAGAGTTACAGGACAGTTGTGCTAGAGTCAAGTGCAGAACTGCACACTATCGCCTTGGCCATGAGCTCAAGGCAGCAATGGCAATGCGAGAGAAGGACGAGGCACCTGGAGCCGTCACCAGCTTCGCATCTTTCTCTGGTGAGCAGGGAGGTTCGAGTGAACCTTGAAAGGATTGGAGAAAAGACTGACCTCCGCACCTGGGGGCTCCCCTCAGGGTGCTGTGAGTGTGGACAGGGACTCCACAGCCCCTCCACCAGTGAGCCCAGCACCAGTTGCTGCAATGCCTGAGGAGAGTCCTACAGCTGTACAGGAAACCCTCAGGCAGATGGGACCCTCCAGGCCTCAGGCAGCCAGAGGACGGCTGCCAAAGTCATCACAGGCCAAGGGGCAGCCTGATCATCAGCCTGCCTCCAGCCCAGATGCACATGAAAACGTATAAAGAAAACCACTTAGACACACTTGGACTTTCACGAGAGTTTGCCATTTGCCATTTGTTTTGTTTTATAAAGTTATTTTGTTAATGAAATTAATATTCATTGTGGAAAATGCTTATTCTTTCATGCCTTAACTGTGAGATGTTGACTTCACCTTTCTCCCTTCGTGGGCTGCCTGTGTGGGCACAGCCCTCCTTTGGTAAGTGCCTCACATAGGCCAGAGCACATGGTTGAGCTGGGCCCTAGGCATTGAACCCAAACAGAAAGCAGGTGACTAAATGCTTTTAGGTGAGTCTTTATTGCTTTCACTCTGAGAGGCCATTCTGGTGGCTGGAAGCGGGTAAGTATGAGATTGTCTCTTGCCTCCTTGGCCCATCACTCAATGTGCCTGGCCTCCGGTGCAAGGGGCTCACATCCATTGCAGCCTGCTCATCACCCTCCTTTGCATCCTCCTCGTCGGTGGAGGAGTGTCAGTCAGTCATGTCATCGTCATCTAAGGCCTCCCCGCTCTGCCATGCTAGATGGCACAGAGCACAGCAGACCACAATGATATGCAAAATCCTTGCTGGATCATACTGCAGGGCTCCATCGGATTGCTGTAGGCAGTGGAATCTCATCTTGAGCAGCTCAATGGCCTGCTCGATGGTTGCTCAGGTGGAGCCATGGCAAGTGTTGTATCTCTCCTCTGCTGCATTGCAAAGGTTCCTCACAGGCGTGAGTAGCCAAGTATTCAATGGATAGCCCTTATCCCAGAGAATCCATCCCTGAAGGTCAGTGGGGGGTCTGAAAAGCTGTGGCACCTGGGACTGTCGAAGTATGTAGGTGTCAAGGCTGCTTCCTGGGAAGCGGGAACATACCTGCAGGAAATGCTTTTGGTGGTCGCAGACCAGTTGAGCGTTGATGGAATGGAAGCCCTTCCTGTTGATGAATGCAGCTGGCTGGTCCGTTGGAGCCTCGATGGCCACAGGCTTGCAGTCTATCACACCCTGAACCTGGGGGACTCCAGCGATGGCCCCAAATCCGAAGGCCCTCTCGGCCTGACTCGGGTTGGTCCGATACCATACATAATTGCTGACCCTCTTGAACAGGGCATTGGTCACCTCCTTGATACAGCAGTGGGCTGCTGCCTGGGAGACCCCACACACATCCTTGGAATGATCCAGATGCGTAAATGTTTAGTGCCATTGTGATCTTCAAGGCCACTGGCATAGGGTGATCACTGAATCCCATAGGTCGCAAATCATCCTGCAGGATGGAGCATAAGTTGGTGACAGCCTCCCTGCAGAGCTGCAGTATACACTGAAAATGCCACTCAGACATTTGGAGATAGCTGATTCAAGTCAAGTACACTCTCTAGTGCTGGTGGGCCAATCTTGGCATAGCTGGCTGCTGTTGCTCTCTTTGTGGAACTTCACGGGCAGGCACAGCTGCCTCCTGGCCTTCCTTCCATTGGACCTGCTGTATTGCGTCACAGGGGTTGAAAAAGACAGGGTGTATGAGACCTATGCCAGGTGATCAGTAGGCCTCCAGAGTGCTGTCCCTGCAGAGATGAAGTTGCCTTGGTATCTTTGCCTTTGCTGCTGCTCTTGGCTTACGTGCTAATGGCCCTCAATGCCCATCCTTGCTGATAGCCAACTCTGTCAAACAATGGTATGGCCACCTGACCCTCCCACCCAGCAATATGGCCACCCGACCTCTCACTCAACTGTATGGCCACCTGTGCAGATGAGCCACCACTATGGCCACCCATTCCAAACAACTGAGACCAAGCCCACCTGTGTAGAGTGCACAGCACTGCAGGCTGACAATGGCCTCTGCTTCCCCCCTCTTCCCCTTTCCAGTGCTGGTCATGGCTGCCTACCCGTTGTAACATTGAGGCCTCACCTTGATGCTGCCTCCTTTCAATGGCCAGGAATCCAAAGGCACGTGAGGGCTGCCTGTTGTCCACTTTATTTCAAGCCCTCCATTGAATTGCAATCAGTTGCAAGCAAATGTATTATAAGTAACTGTTCTACAATTTAAATGCCAGTCCTGTTGCGATGGGGCAGTAACGTCGCCTTGTTGCTTTCTTGTCGCGGACTAAATCCAGAACCGAGTCACTATGTCAGATTTCCTGCTGGACACGCTCTCCGCCACCCCCCTGCACTCCTCCATTCCCACTCCAAATGGGCTCACTAAATTCAGCCCATTGATCTGGAGCTCTGAACTCAGCTCTGAATCTATAATCTGACGATGCAGGGTTTTAATGATAAACTTCATTATAATCTTTGCAATGTGAATGAGAAACTGTTTTAAATGTACAGAATTATACCTTAATTCAACTACTTAAATGATTGAGTAATAATGTACTAACTGTGACAGTTGTAAATTCTTCTCTGAGGCCTTTGGCTCTCTGGACATCATAGATTTTGGAGGCTCTTGGTGAGGTTGATTTTATCACTGACGCAAAACAATAAAATAGATATAGAATCATAGACTCACAGCACAGAGGAGGCCATTTGGCCCATCAAGTTTGCAGCAGCTCTTTTAAAGCGAAATCCAGATAGCCCTAATCCCCATATCCGTACAATTTTTTCTCCTTGAAGTATGCAATTCCCTTTTGAAAGTTACTGTTGAATCTGTTTCCACCACCTATCAGGCAGTGCATTCCAAATCCTAACCATTCGTTATGTAAAAAAGATATTCCTCACATTGCCTTTGGTCCTTTTGCCAATCACCTTGAACTGTGCACTTCGGTTATCAACCCTTCAGCCATTAGAAAACATTTCTCTTTATTTACTTTATCTAAACCATTCATGACTTAAACACCTGTATCGAATCTCCTCCAAGACTTCTCCGCTCAGAGGGAACAACCCCAGCTTCTCAAGTCCATCCACGTAACTGTAAAACCTCATCACTGAAACCATTCTATTAAATCTCTTCTGTATCCTCTCCAGAGCTTCTGCGTTCTTCCTAAAGTGTGCTGCCTAAAATTGGGCGCAATACTTCATCTGTTTTATATAGGTTTACCATAACCTTCTGGCTTTTGTACTGTATGCCTTTGTAAAGCACAGGTTGTTTTATTAATTGCTTTCTTAACTTTTCCTGCCACCTTCAAGGATTTGTGCACAAACACCACCAAGTCTCTTTGTTCATGCATCCCCTTTAAAATTGTACCATTTAGAATGTATTGTCTCTCCTCATTATTCCAAAATGTATCACCTCACACATCTCTCTGTTGAATTTCAGTTTTATGTGTCTGCCTATTCCAACTATGTCTTCAATTCTATTACTTTTTTCCTCACCATTTACGACACTTTCAAGTTTGTTTCATTGTAAATACAGTAGCCCAGTGGTTATGGTACTGGAGTAGCTCAGATATCATGAGTTCATAATCCAACTATAGCATGTTGTGAAATTGGATTCAATAAATCTAGCAATTTGTGGGCTAGTACCAGAAAAATAATCGCGTAAGTTTCTGGATTGCTCTAAAAACAGAACTAATTTACTAATCTCCCCAGGGAAGTGAATCTTCCACCCACACCCAGTCTGGCTTCTATATGGCTCCAGACCCACATTACATGGTTGACTCCTAATCTGCTCCGCAGTCATCTAGAAAGCCACAGAATTGAAATCTACCACTGCAAAGTTCAATAAGGAGAAAATTTGACAGATGTTTTAGGAATGACCCTGGCATTGTACCTGGATAACTCTAAAACAATCTCGATCCTGCAAAGCCCTCCTCACTAACATCTGGGGGCTGGCATTCAAGTTGGGAGGGCTGTCCCAAAGATTAAACAAGCAACAGCCCAAAATCGTTGAATTCACAGATGTAGCCAACATCTCAGATCCTGCCTGCATACGTCCTGTCCACTGACAGGATAGACAAATCAGAGGTGGGGACCCAGTCATGTGGGAGTAACCTCAACATTGACTCTGGATCTCAAATTTCATGGCTTAAGATAAAAAAAATCAAGGAAACCGTGTGTTGATCATGACCTGTCGACCCCTGCTCAGCCGACAAATCAATAATCCTCCATTGAACAATTGGTTAAATTCATGATTTAATGGATAATCTTGTCAATATTTCATTGTTCAACAAAGTTCACTGCAGGATTGGAAACTATCAATGCATGCTTCAATAGCTTAGTTTACTGATATATTGTTTCCAAGGCCTCATTTTATGCTGGCAAACTGAGCAGACTACCTAAGAGAAAATCAGGAAATCACTTTGCTGCTCATTTGCATGCTATTGCCATTGATTCCAATATTTAAATTAACATATTGCAGATGTTGTGCGACAGTGCTTTTGCTAAATCTATCACACCAGATGATCCCACAGTGCCCGATGGGTGGGGATATGGCACAGGGATTCCCCACCAGATCCTGGCCTCTGTTTGCATGCTCCATTTTGATGGGACTGTGGTATGATCCTGTCAACCAGAAAATATACTGTTACATTTTTTATCATGCCTGAGTGAACTCACTTGGAGTAGCAATAGTATGTGGTAAAGCAGCTTAACAAAAAACTATTCTCTAGTCATAAATGGATACCAACACAATGAAAGCAGCAAGCAGTAACATTGCAGGAGTTCCCTTCTTTAAAAAAAAGCTAGCTGTTCTCCATTGTGTTAGTGCTGCCTAATTTGTCTGTAATGTAAAAGAAAATTGATGTTGAGTTGATTCTCTGCACACCCCCCCGCCCCTGAGCGTTATCTACAATGAACAAATGAAGTAACTGAATAACTGCACAACCCAGTTCATCACAAAGCAGTTATTTTCACAAATGTGTACTTAAATACTCATCAACAGTGAGCATCTATGGCCTGCTCAGAACTAAATATTGCAATTGTTTTTGTTGGCATGATTTGTGTTCATCTTCAATATAGCTGAATGCAGCCATGCTGGGAACATCCCATGCGTTTCCTCAGAACGTGCTTTGTCCAAGGTCACAGTCAAGGCCAAATTCAAAAGCTTTTATGAGGGTAACATTGAAATTAGTGGACAGTAGACCTTTCACTCAGCTACCCAGTGAGTTTCAAATGTTTTTCAAATTGCCTGATATTAGCCGTAATGACTGTGTCTGTTCAATAGAGCAGAATGGACAATTGAGGCTTATCACCGAGAATAATAATTTCTGCTTGTGTTTTAAATGTTTATATCTTTCAGTATCTGGATATGAACATAGACTGTAAAAATTGTTTTGTGTTTTTGGGTGACAGTAAATGGAGCAATTTTCCATAATAAGAGTTAATCTTTTTCACTCTTTCAAGTGCATCTATAGGAGTGCATGGCGTCCTCTGCAGGAATAATTTTCTGAGTGTGTGTTGGTGGTGAGGGACTGTACCCATCGATGCCACACATTATAAATTGGGCGCTTGTCTGTGATATTCCAAATGCATTGCCTGTTTCTAACATGTACTTGGAAAATCATCACTTGCATTCTTTCCTTTGGAATAGATGTTGGACTCATATTGGGAAGGGTGATGGTTCTTCTGGGGAATGCAGCCGAGCCAAGTCCATGGCTCCACAGGTGGCTCAGCTGTGCAGTGGGTGAGGAGGAAAATTGGAAAAGGAATAGTGTTAGGGGATTCTATAGTTATGGAAACTGAGAGATGCTTCTGCAGCTGCAGATGTGACTCCAGGATGGTACGTTGCCTCCCTGGTGCCAGGATCCAGAATGTCATTGAGCAGCTGCAGAGCACTGTCATAAAGTCATAGAGTTGTACAGTACAGAAACAGGCCCTTCGGCCCATCATGTCTGTGCCGGCCCTCAAGCACCTATCTATTTTAATTCCATTTTCCAGCACTTGGCCTGTAGCCTTGTATGCTATGTCGTTTCAAGTGCTCATCTAAATACTTCTTAAACATTGTGATTCCAACCACCCTCTGGGTGAAAAGATTTTTCTTTAAATCCTCTCGAAACCTCCTGCCCCTTACCTTAAATCTATGCTCCCCTGGTTAATGACCCCTCCGCTAAGGGAAAATGTTTCTTCCTATCTATCCTATCAATGCCCGTCATATTTTGTATACCTCAATCAGGTCCCCCCTCAGCCTTCTCTGCTCTAAGGAAAACAACCCGAGACTATCCAGTCTGTGAGAGGGAAGGGTGAACAGCCAACAATTGTGGTCCATATTGATACCAACGACATAGGTAAAAAGAGGGGTGAGGTCCTGCAGGCAGATTTTATGCATCTAGGAAAGAGATTAATAAACAGGATCTCAAAGGTAGTAATCTCCGGATTACTCCCAGTGTCTCGCGCTAGTGAGTATAGAAATAGGAAGATAATGCAGATGAATGCGTGGCTGGTGAGATGGTGCAGGAGGGAGGGCATTAGATTCCTGGGACATTGGGATTGGTTCTGGGAGAGTCGGACCTGCACAGACTGGATGGCTGGCACCTGAACAGAGCCAGGACCAATGCTGTGCAAGAGGGTTTAAACTAGTTTGGCAGGGGATGGGAACCAGGATGCAGAATTAGAAAGGAAAAACATGGTGCACAAAGGGTTGGGAGAGACAGATAGCACTCGGGTAACAAATAGTAAGTTATTATGTGTGGTCAGACTAAGAGGGAATACAATAAGATCTAATTCAAGTACACAGTGCATGTATTGTGAACACACGAAGGGCTGGACTTAATGTCCCAGTTGCAGCTTCCGGCGGGGGCCCCTGAAGCAGGCGCCGTCCCTGCTCATCATGTGTGCGGCGGGCCTACTACAGTCACATGGCGGGCAGCCAATTATCATAATGGAGACATGGGGCCCATCCAGTCACATGGCGGGAGTGTGTTTCGAGATGCCAAATGCGGCGTCAGATGACTCTGGAGCAGGTGCTGGCACCATATTTAAAGCCCTGCTGGCCCTGCTTTTATTGATGTCTTAGAGTCAGCTGCTGTTTATTGTTCACTGTTGAAACCAGTGTTGCACTGATTCCTCAGCAACCACCTCCTCCCCCAGAGATGGACCGCACTATGGCAGAGGCAAGACACCAGGTTGCCCCACGGTTTAGCGATGCCTCCCTGGAGATTCTCCTCCAGCCTGCCAGGGAAAGGTGGGACGTCTTCTTCCCCAGCAATTACAAAAAGAGGTCCTCCTGCCTGACCAAGCAAACCTAGACAGAGATTGCAGAGGAGGTAAGCAACTGTGGGGTCACCTCCCAAGCATGTCAATGACCTCCTATGTTCTGCCAAGGTGAGTCGTCCACACTTCACTCCACTTTGGGGATTGTATGTGGCTGCATGGGAGGAAGCGGGACATGGGGAGGGAGGCACCACATAGGCGCTGGCAAAGGGGGTTAGGCATCATCACATCCTGCCAGATGCATGGCTGCATCTCAGCCCACAGGCACAATCTTGCAAAGCTCAAATTAACTCCCCTGAGAGCTGACATGGAGATGAGCCATATAGGAAACCCCAGCAGGGGATGAGGGGCAGCCACTAGCAGAACTATCCTGTTGATCTTTCTACAAAGTATTATAAGCGCCCTCTTTCCACTTGCTGGACAAACGGGCCCAAAACAACAGGGAGACCTCAAGGACTAGCGGAGGAATTCCAGACATACGGTCTCTCTCGGCAGCTGAGGAGGAGTCACTGGAGCTTGTGGGGACACAGGGCGGCTGCTCAGTAGTGGATGGTGAGACTGGAGTCTCCATGCGAGAGTGAGGATTGTCTTCAATCACCATCCAACACACTTCTAGAGATCCATATCATGCATGGATCATGACGAGATCTGCACAGCCTAACCCACAGATGACAGGGTAGACACTGAGATTTGTTTCCCCTGGCTGGGGAATGAAGAACATGGTTTCAGGATAAGGGGTCGATCGTTTAGGACTGAGATGAGAAGAAATTTCTTCACTCAGAGGGTTGTGAATTTTTGGAATTGTCCATCCCAGAAGGTTGTGGATGCTCCATTGTTGATAATATTGGTGATTGGCAAAAGAAGCAAAGGCAACATGAGGAAAAGCTTTTTACACAGTAAGTGGTTAAGATCTGGAATGCTCTGCCAGAGAGTGTGGTGGAGGCAGATTCAATTGTGGCTTTCAAAAGGGAATTGAATAATTATCTGAAGAGAAAGAAATGTGCAGGGGAAAAGGTGGGTGGGGGGGGAATGGGGCTAGGTGAGTTGCACTTGCAGAGAGCCAGCACAGACATGATGGGCTGAATGGCCTCCTGCTGTGCTGTGTCTCCAGGGCTCAGGCAGCCAGAGGATGCTCACTGCAGTCATCACAGGCCAAGGGGCAGTATGATTAGCAGGCTGCCACCAGCCAGCTGCTAGCACAGGGGTCACACCTCGTAGAAGCACTCAAAAATGTATAAGGAAAACCACCTGAGGTTTCACAGGTTTTTGACATTTGCCATTTGTTTTGCGTTATAAAGCTATAAACTGTTATTGACATTAACCTTCATTGTGGAAACCTGGCAAAATTGAAGTCAATGGGAATCGGGGGGAAAACCCTCCACTGGTTGGAGTCATACTTAACACAAAGGAATATGGTTGTGGTTGTTGGAGGCCAATTGTTTCAGTCCCAGGACATTGCTGCATGTATTCCTCAGGGCAGTGTCCTAGGCCCAACTATCTTCAGCTGCTTCATTAATGACCTTCCCTTCCTCATAAGTTCAGAAGTGGGAATGTTCACTGATGATTGCAAAATGTTCAGTACCATTCATAACTTCTCAGATCCTGAAGCAGTCCATGTCCAACAACTAAAGACCTGGACAACGTGCAGGCTTGGGCAAAGTGGCAAGTAACACTTGTGCCACATAAGTGCCAGGCAATGACCAGCTTCAACTTGACATTCAATGGCATTACCATTGCTGAATCCCCCACCAGCAACATCCTGGGAGAAACCATTGATGAGAAACTTAACTGGAACTGCCATATAAATACTGTGGCTACAAGAATAGTTCAGAGGCTGGGAATTCTCAGGCGAGTAACTCACCACCTGACTCTCTTCCCTACGTCAGTGGTAGGGAAACTATTAGAGAGGATTATTCGGGATAGGATTTACTCCCATTTGGAAACAAACGCACTTATTAGCGAGAGACAGCATGGTTTTGTGAAGGGGAGGCCGTGTCTTGCTAATTTGATTGAGTTTTTTGAGGAAGTGACGAAGATGATTGATGAAGGAAGGGCAGTGGATGTTATCTATATGGACTTTAGTAAAGCCTTTGACAAGGTCCCTCATGGCAGACTGGTACAAAAGGTGAAGTCACACGGGATCAGAGGTGAGCTGGCAAGATGGATACAGAACTGGCTCGGACATAGAAGACAGAGGGTATCAGTGGATGGGTGTTTTTCTGAATGGAGAGATGTGACTAGTGGTGTTCCGCAGGGATCAGTGCTGGGATCTTTGCTGTTTGTAGTATATATAAATGATTTGGAGGAAAATGTAGCTGGTCTGATTAGTAAGTTTGCGGACGACACAAAGGTTGGTGGAGTTGCGGATAATGATGAGGATTGTCAGAGGATTCAGCAGGATATAGATCGGTTGGAGACTTGGGCGGAGAAATAGCAGATGGAGTTTAATCCGGACAAATGTGAGGTAATGCATTTTGGAAGGTCTAATGCAGGTGGCAGGTATACAGTAAATGGCAGAACCCTTAGGAGTATTGACAGGCAGAGAGATCTGGGTGTACAGGTCCACAGATCACTTATAGTGGCAACGCAGGTGGATAAGGTAGTCAAGAAGGCATACGGCATGCTTGCCTTCATCGGTCGGGGCATAGAGTATAAAAATTGGCAAGTCATGTTGCAGCTGTACAGAACCTTAGTTAGGCCACACTTAGAATATTGCGTGCAATTCTGGTCGCCACACTACCAGAAGGATGTGGAGGCTTTGGAGAGGGTACAGAAGAGGTTTACCAGGATGTTGCCTGGTCTGGAGGGCATTAGCTATGAGGAGAGATGGGAAAAACTCAGATTGTGTTCGCTGGAACGACGGAGGTGGAGGGGCGACATGATAGAGGTTTACAAAGTTATGAGCGGCATGGACAGAGTGGATGGTCAGAAGCTTTTTCCCAGGGTGGAAGAATCAGTTACTAGGGGACATAGGTTTAAGGTGCGAGGGGCAAAGTTTAGAGGGGATGTGCGAGGCAAGTTTTTTACACAGAGGGTGGTAAGTGCCTGGAACGTGCTGCCAGGGGAGGTGGTGGAAGCAGATACGATAGCGACGTTTAAGAGACATCTTGACAAATATATGAATAGGATGGGAATAGAGGGATATGGGACCCGGAAGTGCAGAAGGTGTTAGTTTAGGCAGGCATCAAGATCGGTGCAGGCTTGGAGGGCCGAATGGCCTGTTCCTGTGCTGTACTGTTCTTTGTTCTCCAAAGCCTGTCCACCATCTACAAGGCACAAGTCAGGAGTGTGATGAAAAACTCTCCAACAACACTCAGGAAGCTTGACGCCATCCAGGACAAAGCAGTCCGCTTGATCGGCACACCATCCAGTAACTTAAGCATTCACTCCCTCCACTCCCCAACGCACAGTGGAACAGTGTGTACCATATACAAGATCCACTGCAGCAACTCACCAAAGCTCCTTCAACAGCACCTTCCAAACTTACAACCTCTACCACCTAGAAGGACAAGGACAGCAGACACATGGGAACATCAGCACCAGCAAGTTCCCCTCCAAGTCACATAACATCCTCACTTGGAAATATATCGCTGTTCCTCCATCCTCACTGGATCAAAATCCTGGAACTCCCTTCCTAACAGCACTGTGGGAGTACCCGCACCAGGGGGTCTGCAGCGGTTCAAGAAGGAGGTTCACCGCAACCTTCTCAAGGGCAATTAAGGATGTGTAACAATACTGGCCCTCCCAGAAAAGCTCACATCCCATTAAAGAATAAAAAAAATCTCATGCCTTAATTGTTAGATGTTGACTTCACCCTTCTCCTTAGTGGGCTGCCAGTGTTGGCACAGCCCTCCTTTAGTAAGAGTCTCACATGGACCAGAGCATGTGGGCAAGCTGGGCGCCAGACATGGAACAGAAATAAAAATGAGTTGATAGACTAAATACATTGAGGTGAGTCTTTATTGAGCTCACTTTGAGAGACCATCCTGTTGGCTGGAAGCAGGTAAGTAAGAGACTGTCTCTTGCCTCCTTGGCCTGTCACTCAATGTGCCCGGAATCCAGTTAAATGGGTTCAAGATCAAGTGCATCCTGCTTATTGGCCTCCTCCATGTCCTCCTCTTTGGTTGAAGAGTGGCGATCAATTATGTCCACTTCAGGCAAGGCCTCCCCCCTCTGCAATGCTAGATTGTGCAGAGCATAGAAAACCACAACAATACATGAAAACCTCGCTGCGGCATACTGCAGGGCTCCATTGGATCGATCCCGGCACCGGAATCTTATCTTTAGCAGCCCAATGGCCTGCTCGATGGTCACTTGGGTGGAGCCGTGGCAAATGTTGTATCTCTCCTCTGCTACAGTGTGAGGGTTCCTCATAGGTATGAGTAGCCATGTCTTCAATAGCTAGCCCTTGTCCCTGAGAATCCATCCCTGAAGGTGAACGGGGGAGGCTAGAAAAGCTGTAGCACCTGGGACAGTCAAAGTATGTAGGCGTTGTGGCTGCTTCCCAGGAATCGGGCACACACCTGCAGAAACACCTTTGGTGGCCGCTGACCAGTTAAATGTTGATGGAATAAAAGCCCTTCCTATTGATGACGGTGACTGGCTGGTCCGTTGGAGACTCAATGGCCACATGCATGTAGTCTATCACACCTTGCGCCTGGAGGAATATAGCGATGGCCCTGAATCCACCGATTCTCTCGGTCTGACTGTCAGGGTTGGTCCCGTACCGGACATAGTCGCTGGCCCTCTCGAACAGGGCATTTATCACCTCCTTGATGCAGCTGTAGGCTGCTGCCTGGGAGGCTCCAACATGTCTCCGGTGGATCCTTGGAATGATCCAGATGTGTAAATGTTTAGTGCCATTCTGATCTTCAAGACCATGGGCATAGAGTGACCACTGAATCCCATAGGTTGTAAATCATCCTGCAGGATGGTGCATAAGTCGGTGATGGCCTCCCTGGAGAGCTGTAGTCTTTCCTGACAATGCCACTCAGACATCTGGACATAGCTGAATTGAGTCCGGTACACTCTCCTTTGTGGGCCCTCCTTGGCATGGCCGGCTGCTGCAGCTCTTGTTGTGGAGCTTCACAGGCAGGCACAGCTGCCTCATGGCCCTCCATCTGTCAGAGTTGCTACATCATGCCACGGGGGTCCACAAAAACAAGGTTTATGAGATAAAAACAAGAAATGCCAGAAATACTCAGCAGGTCTGGCAGCATCTGTGGAGAGAGAAGCAGAGTTAACGTTTCAGGTTAGTGACCCTTCATCAGAACTGACAAATATTAGAAATGTAAAAGGTTTTAAGCAAGTAAAGCGGGGTGGGGCAAGAGATAACAAAAGAGAAGGTGTTGATAGGATAAGGTTATGGAACAAAGCCAAACGGTATGTTTATGGTGCAGTGAAAGACAAAGCGTTAGGGCAGACAGGGTGTCAATTGACAGTAAAATGAACAGTCCTGGCCCCAAGCACAAACATGAAAAAAAAAACAGTGGGTAGGCACAGTAGAAACAAACTAAACAAACTAAAATAAAATAAACAAAGAAAAAAGAAAAAAAATAACTAAAAATAATGCTCTGAAATCATTGAACTCAATGTTCAGTCCGGCAGGCTGTAGCGTGCCTAATCGGTAAATGAGATGCTGTTCCTCGAGCTTGTGTTAATGTTCGCTGGAAGACTGCAGCAATCCCAGGACAGAGATGTGAGCATGAGAGCAGTGGGGGGGAGGTGTTGAAATGGCCAGCAACTGGAAGCTCGGGATCATGCTTACAGACTGAGCGGAAGTGTTTTGCCAAGCGGTAACCCAAACTGCTCTTGGTCTCCCCAGTGTAGAGGAGACCACATTGTAAGCAATGAATATAGTATACTAAATTGAAAGAAGTACAAGTAAATCACTGCTTCACCTGAAAGGAGTGCTTGGGGCCTCGGATAGTGAGGAGAGAGAGAAGGTAAATGGGCAGGTATTACACCTCCTGTGATTGCAGGGGAAGATGCCGTGGGAAGGGGATGAGGTGGTGGGGGTAATGGAGGAGTGGATGAGGATGTCACGGAGGGAATGATCCCTTCAGAATGCTGACAGGGGAAGGGCGGGGAAGATGCGTTTGGTAGTGGCATCACGCTGGATGTGGCGGAAATGGTGGAGGATGATTCTTGGATGTGGAGTCTGCTGCAGTGGAAAGTGAGGACAAGGGGAACCCTGTCACGGTTCTGGGAGGGAGGGGAAGGGGTGAGGGTAGAGGTGCGGGAAATGGGCCGGACACGATTGAGGGCCCTGTTAACAACAGTGAGGGGGAATCCTCGGTTGAGAAAAAAGGAAGACATATCAGAAGCACTGTTGTGGAAGGTTGCATCATCAGAGCAGATGCATCGGAGATGGAGAAACTGGGAGAATGGAATGGAGTCCTTACAGGAGGCAGGGCATGAAGAAGTGTAGTTGAGGTAGCTGTGGGAGTCGGTGGGCTTATAATAAATATTAGTAAACAGCCTATCCCCAGAGATGGAGACAGAGAAGTCGAGGAAGGGAAGGGAAGTGTCAGAGATGGACCATGTAAAGGTGAGAGAAAGGTGGAAATTGGAAGCAAAGTTGATAAAGTTTTCCAGTTCGGGGCGGGAGCAGGAAACGGCACCGATATAGTCATCAATGTACCGGAAAAAGAGTTGGGTGAGGGGGCCTGAGTAGGACTGGAACAAGGAATGTTCGCCCGATCCTGCAAAAAGACAGGCATAACTAGGACTCATGCAGGTACCCATAGCAACACCTTTTACTTGAAGGAAGTGAGTGGAGTTGAAGGAGAAGTTGTTCAATGTGAGAACAAGTTCAGCCAGGTGGAGGAGGGTGGTGGTGGATGGGGACTGGTTGGGCCTCTGTACAAGCAAGAAGTGGAGAGCCCTCAAACTGTCCTGGTGGGGGATGGAGGTGTAGAGAGATTGGACGTCCATAGTGACATTTTGTGGGTTTATGAGACCTATGCCAGGTGATCAGTGGGCCTCCAAAGCGCTGTCTTTGCAAAGATGAAGTTGCCTTGGCAGCTTTGCTACCCCTCTTGGCTTCCTCACTAATGGCCCTCAGTGCCCACCCTTGCTGACAGCAACCTTGTCAGCTGATTGTATTGCCCCCCCACCACCACCACCAACCCCCACCCCCCCCATGCAGATCACTCGATAGTATGACCACCTTTGAAGATCCCCAGCAGTGTTGCCCACCTGGTAATGCCACCCAGAAATACGCCCACCCAGTAAAGCTACCTGGCAACACGCCCACCCAGTAATGCCTTCCAGTAACACACCCGCCCATGCAGAGTGCACAGCACTGCAGGCCGACAATGGCCTCTGCTCCCCACTCTTTCCCTATCCAGTGCTGGTCATGGCTGCCTACCCATCGTGGCACTGAGGCCTCGCCTCGATGTGGCCAGCTTTCAACAACCGGGAATCTGAAGGCACAAGAGGGCCATCCATCATCCACTTAATTCCAAGTCCTCCATTGAATTGTTTACAATGGCATGCAAATGTATTATAACTATATGTTCAGCAATTTAAATTACACTCCCGTCACATCGGGGCTGTAAGGCCGCCTTGGAGCTTTCCCACCACTGACTAAATCCAGAATCGATGTACGTTGGATTTCTGAGCGGACGCGTCTGACACAATTCTTCAGGGCCCCACGCCTTGATTCCTATTCCAAATGGCCTCACTAATTTCAGCCCGAAGTGTGGTAGAAAAGGTTGGTGAGCTGCAAGTGCAGATAGCCACATGGAATGATGATGGTGATGCTGGAGACCTGGCTCAATAAAGGGCAGAATAGGTACTAAATATTCCTGGATGCAAAATAGTCAGGAAAGGTAGGGAAGGAAATAAAGGAGGGGGGGGGGAGGGAAGGCAGTCTTGATTAAGGAGAATATTACAGTGTTGGAGAGAGAGGATGTCTTGGAGAGGTCAAGGACAGAATCAATTTCAATTATCCTAATATAAACTGGGATAGTAACAGCAGAGAGGGGTAAGAATTTCTGGTGTGTTCAGGAGAGTTTTTTGATCAGTACATTTCAGGCTCAATGAGGAAGGAGACATTGCTGGATCTAGTTCTGGGGAAAGAGGTGGGTCAAGTGGATCAAGTTTCAGAATGGATTGAGAACAAATCTGTCCCAGGTAAATTGGAATGAAAGATCAGCAAGCAAAACTGCAATTGAACAATGGGCTGCCTTTAAAAAAGAGATGGCTTGGGTACAGTCGAGGTACATTGTCATGAGGGAGAAAGGTAGGGCAGCCAGAGCTAGAGTTCCCTGGATGACAAAAGAGGTAGCGAGTAAGATAAACCAGAAAAAGAAGGTGGACGACAGATGTCAGGTTGTTAATACAAGTGAGAACCAGGCTGAATATAGAAAGTTCAGAGGAGAAATGAATAAGGAAATAAGAGGGGCAAAGAGACACTATATGAAGAGATTTATAGCTAACATAAAGGGGAATTCAACATCCTTCTAACTGCATTTAAATAATATGGGGTAGTCAGAGCAGAGGTGGGGCCAATTAGGGACCGAAAAGGAGACATATGCATGGAAACAGAGGACAATGTTGAGCTACCAAATAAGCACTTTGCCTACAACAACAAAAGCAAGAAATGCTGGATTCACTCAGCAGGTCTGGCAGCATCTGTGGAAAGAGAAGCAGAGTTAACGTTTCGGGTCAGTGACCCTTCTTCGGAACAGCACTTTGCCTATGTCTTTACCAAGGAAGAGGAAGGTGCCAAACTCATAGTGAAAGAGGAGGTAGTTGAGATACAAGATTGACTAAAAATTGACAATGAGGAGGTATTAGAAAGGCTGGCTGTATTTAAAGTTGATAAGTGACCTGGACCAGATCAGATGCATCCAAGGATGCTAAGGGAAGAAGGGTCACTGACCCGAAACGTTAACTCTGCTTCTTTTCCACAGATGCTGCCAGACCTTGTTTTTATATGCTAAGGGAAGTAAGGGTGGAAATTGCAGTGGTACCGGCCACAATCTTCCAATCCTCCCTAGATGTGGGGGTGGTTCCAGAGGACTGGAGAATTGCAAATGTTCACCATTGTTCAAAAAGGGTGTAAGGATTAACTCAGCAACTACAGGCCAGTCATGTTTAACTTCAGTAGTGGGAAAGCTTTTAGAAATGATAATCCAGGACAAAATTAACAGTCACTTGGACAAATGTAAATTAATTAAGGAATGCCAGCATGGATTTGTTAAAGGCAAATTGTATTTAACTTACTTGATTGAGTTTTTTGATGAGGTAACAGAAAGGGTTGATGGAAGTAATGCGGTTGATGTGGTATACATTGACTCCCAAAAAATGTTTGATAAAGTATCACATAATATTCTTGTCAGCAGAGTTGAAGCCTGTGGAATAAAAGGGAAAGTGGCAGCATGAAAAAGAAGTTGGCTGAGTGACAGGAAGCAGAGAATAGTGGTGAATGGTTGTTTTTCGGACTGGATGAAGGTACACAGTGGGGTTCCCCAGGGGCCGGTACTAGAAACAGTACTTTTAATATATATTAATGACCTAGGCTTGGGTATGCAGGGCACAATTTTGAAATTTTCAGATGACATAAATGTTGGGAGTATAGTGAACTGTGAGGAAGATAGTGAGAGACGTCAAGAGGATATAGATATGCTGGTGGAATGGGCAAACATGTGGCAGATGCAATTTAATGCAGAGAAGTGTGAAATGATACATTTTAGGAGGAAGAACAAGGAGAGTTAATATAAACTAATGGGTTCAATTCTAAAGGGGGTGAAGTAACAAAGAGACCTGGGGGTATCTGCGCACAAATGGTGCACAGGGCAGGTTGATAAAGGGGTTAAAAAGGCTTATTGGATCCTGAGCTTTATAAATAGAGGCATAGAGTACAAAAGGAAGGAAGTTTTGATGAACCTTTATAAAACACTGGTTCGGCCTCAACTGGAGTATCATATTCAATTCTGGACACCGCATTTTAGGAAGGATGTGAAGGCTTTAGAGATGGCATAGAAAAGATTTGTGAGAATGGTTCAGGGGATGAGGGATTTCAATTACGAAAATATATTGGAGAAGATGGGAGAAGAGTTTACAGAGAAAGAGCAATGTCAGGCTGTGAAGAAGGGTCACTGACCTGAAACGTTAACTCTGCTTCTCTCTCCACAGAAGCTGCCAGACCTGCTGTGTATTTCCAGCATTTCTTGTTTTTATTGGAGAAGATGGGGTTGTTCTCCTTCAAGAGAAGGTTGAGTGGAGATTTGATAGAGGTGTTCAAAATCATGAGGGGTCTAGAGAGAGTAGATACAGAGAAACTGTTCCTACTGGTGGAAGGGTCTACAATCAGAGGACACTGATTTAAGGTGATTGACAAAAGAACCAAAGGTGTCATGATGAAAATCTTTTTTACATTGCAGGTGGTTAGGATATGGTATGCACTGCCTTAGAGTGTGGTGGAGGCAGATTCATTCATGGCTTTCAAAAGGGGTATTGGATAAACACCTGAAAGGAAAACAAATTGCAGGGCTACAGGAAAAAGTTGGGGGAGTGGGACTCACTCAATTGCTCTTGCAGAGAGCTGGCATGGCCTTGATGGGCCGAATGGCCTCCTTCTGTGTTCTGATCATTCTAAGATTCTATGATTTATGAGCTCTAGGCTAGTGGTTCAGTGCCATAATCCCTTGTTGCTGGGAGCAAAAAATACTGGAAGCATTCAGCAGGTCAGTCGTCTGTGGAAAGAAGCAACAAGTTAATGTTTCAAGTGGCAAAACTTGAAATGGTCCACAACTGAAACATGAACATCTCAGTTCTCTCCACAGATGCTGCCTGCTCGGATGATTGTTGCCAGAAACCTTGACATCCTGTTTGACACTGAACTGAGCTTCCAACCCCATATTTTCTCCATCGCAAAGACTGCCGACTTCCAACCTTCCCAAGTCCATCCAGACCTTTGTCACCTCTCAATTAGTCCATTGCCCTTCTGGCTGGCTTTCCATTGTTAATTCTTTGTGAACTTCAGCTCATCCAAGGTTCTGCTGCATTTATTGTATCGCATGTCATATCCTGTTTTCCCAACACCCTTGCACCTGACCTACATTGACCTCTTGGTTATCCAATGACGCAAATTTTAAAAATTGCATGTTTGTGTTTAAATCTGTTCACTGCCTGACATTGCTCTTTCTCTAAACTCCTCCAATACTACCCCTTACATGTCACCCAACAGTTCCTTTTACTCTGGCCATTTGTTAAGCCCACACTCCCCTTTTTCCCAAACTTGGCAGGCAGGCTTTCAGTCACTTAGGCTGTATTCCGTTTTCTAGAATTAACTTCCTAAATCCTCTACCTTTCCACCTCTCTCCCCTCCTTTAAATTCCTGCTTAAAATCCACTCCTTTGACCAAGCTTTAATCATCCTGACAAATCTCTCCCTTTTTGTATCAGCAACTACTTATTTTTCCTTATCTCTCTGTGTAGTGTCTTGGAACATTTTCCACATTAAAGGCACCAAATAAATTCATGTTGTAAATCTCCAAGTTTAAAAAAAATAAAATGCTGCTTAATACTCATTTAAAAAGCAAATGTTAATACCAGGAGTATATATTAACATGTGCCACACCTCACTTAATGACAAGAAGCAACTTTCATTCTGCGGCAGTCTGCTGTGTCATCTGCATTTGAGCCTCCATGATAAAGCAAAATGTGGCTACGGGGTGTCAAGGGCTATCCACTGAACACATGGCTGATGATTCCAGTCTACAACCCACACACATGGGAAACATGCAGACAATGAAAGCCATGCTGTCACACATGAAAGAGCAGACCATTGGGGTGCTGAAACAATGCTTCCACTGCCTGAACTGCTCTGGAGGAACTCGGCAGAGCGGGTGTCAAGATTCATAATGAGGCCACAGCCCTTGTCACCAGTTACATGGTGAGGCATTGAGGAGCAGGAGGAGGAAGAGGGAGAGAGGAGGCAACCTGGATAGCTCCTTTCTGGCCGAGCTATTCATGATCAACTCATCCAACTGCAGTCCCAGTGAACCCAATCCCAATTTCCCATTCACCAACAGTCCCACGCTTTACCTTCCCTCTGTCACTGACCATCATAGTATCCACTTGGCCACAATGCAAAAATAAAAGTCAACACAAAATAAACATTCCAAACCATGTTTATAAATCAAACCATGCCAGATTGCATGCAAGCATCAACTAATCACCCTTGTGCATATCCTCAGTGCCTGTTTTCCATGTGCCTTTGCCTGTCCTAATGCTCCTATGCAATGCTACCCCAGTGGCTGTAGCATGGCTGATGGAAGGCTGCTGACTTTCAATGGAGGAGACTGCAGATGGCCTTGGAGGATGACCTGAAGCAGCTCTGGGAGTAGAATGCCTGGCTTCAGAGTACACCATCTCAGCATGGGAGTCAGCAGTCTGGGCTGGCTGGCTGATAGGCAACAACAAGGGGACAGGTGGAGTGGCATGTTGGGCGTTCGAATGGTGTTATTCCTGAAAGGACAGAAGGTTCGTGCTCCTGCTCTGGAGCCACTGCCAGCGCAGCACCGCAGCAATCCTAGTAATTTGTTGGAGGACTGATTGCTGGATTGCTGTGACACCCCTCAAGCCCCTTTGAACACAGGTATCCACAGTCATGACGGCAGCAGTCTGAGCTTGCATGGCAATGAGCTGAAATTGCATGACATCAGTCTGAGCTTCCACTGCAGCACTGGAACATTGGGTGGCTGCTGCTTGCGCTGCAACAGAAGCTGAGGCATCAGCCATCAGATGCTGTATCATGGGTCCACAAGTGTGTGAATGGAGTTCTATGCTGGAAATGATGGGCTGCAAGCTCTGCACAAAGCCTTGTGCCAAATTGGTGCCGGACTCTTTCATGCTCCTTGATCTTGAAGGCAGACTTTCTGCTCAGGTTCCCCATCTCACCAAACATTTCATTGTGTACACGCATTAGCCTTCTTCCATAGCCTGCCACATTAATGTGCTAAACTGAGTCCTCTGCAGCAGAAATCGTGTATGACCTCACCCTCTGGCGAGCTGGCACCTGCGCTTTCCTTGCCCCCTGACTTGGCTGCAGGCCAATCATGCTGGTGTCTCACCTCATGCATATCCCACCTCCAAGAAATCCTCTAAATTACATCAGTGTCAGAGCTTGTGGCTGCGAATGTGAGAGTGATGACGATGTTTCTTCTTCTTTGCTGTCTTCCTGCTCTTCTGCCTCTTGTTGTCCCACCACTGCCTGGTCACGTTGCAGTTCTTGGGTATCTTAAAGGAGAAAGGCACAAGGACAGGCTTGTGGTGCGGGGATGGCGGGAAAGAAAGAGGTGACTGCTTACATTATCTCCAGCTTGTAAATCAGAAAAGATTGTACAATGAGGGGGAAATGGGATGTGAGAAGGAGATTAGGTATGAAGATGCTTTCAGTCCTGCCACTGGCCACTGCCTTGGAAATGGTAACTCCAATGATGGCAAGCACCATCTCCTTCATTGGGGTAAAGATATGCAGTTGTGCCTGCCCCCTGCCGATTAGGTGCTGCTGCCTGTGTGTGTGTATCACCTTGTCCTGCAAGAGAGAGGGAAGTGTGTCAGCGAGTGTGGTACAATCTGTTTGGGTGATGTGGCTGTCATGGTTGAAAAGCTGCCAGTGTGTGCAAGCTGTGAGATGTGGGTGTGAGACTTGCAACAATGCTAAGGGCTCGATTTTATGCACTCGCCGCTGGGAGCAGTGGCCGGCGAAAAAAATGGCATGCAGGCCGTTTTCCGCCATGCCGCCACGATCTTCCTCAGGTCAGCCCACAATAACGTGCCAGTCGGGCCCCCACCCCAGTCACATGGAGCATTTAAAGGGCAGCCAACCCTGCTGGCTAATTTACATTTTTAAAGTTATACCCCCCAACCCTGTACCGATCAAATATCTGTCATCCCTTTCCCACTCCTCAAAAACAATTAAATTCAATATTTGCTCTATTCTCCCACCAAAAACACTTAACTTCAACACTTGACCTTCCCCCCGAGAAACTGAACAAAGTGCAGAGGTTATTCCTTCCCACCATCCCCTACACTAGTACTGTAAATCTGACCCCATTCTCCCAGCTCCAGCACTAAACATCAAAAGGTCCTCCCTTCCCCACCACTGTGGTACCTGCTTTCCCTGGATGGGAAAGTGAAGCGCCTGAGTGCTGGCCGCCGCTCAGAAGATTGCAGCCTGAAGGTAAGATTGGAGTGAATTTTATTTGAATCCATTCATGTACTCAAATTAAATATTCAAAGCCGGGTCTCGTTGCCCAGCGACGGGGGAGCCACCACGGAGCCTCGCTGCCGCCGGGAAGATTGGGCCCGACACTCCCGCGTCAGACTCCGTGGTCGGCCGCTGCTGGAATGATCATCCGGCCCCTCCCTCACGGAGCCCGATGTCTGGAGCTCAGTAAAATCCCAGCCTAAGTGTGTGAGGGTGAGGTGAAGCTATGAATGTGAGGTATAAGTCGTGATTTATAGATAGTTTTGTAGCTGAGTGATGGGAGGTTGGTGCATTGAGCAGTTTCTGAGGCTCATGGTGCAGTTGGTGGGATATGGCATTTGAAGAAGCATTTTTGACCTTGGCCAATTATGTGAGGTAACAACTTTTGCAGCACTGCATCCAGGTCCTCGGGGTTTGATGCCTGGCATTGACCGCTTTGTCCATCTGGTCCCAGTGCCTTCAGAGAGTGCCTTGAGGACTTCCTGGTCCCCTATGGATATGGCACATCTCTCCTCCTCTGCATCTTCTTGATCAAGGCCTCCAGGGCAGCGTTGGAAAAACTTGGAGCCATACTATTCCATGCTGCGCCATTATTAAGTGATTCTCAGGTCAGAATTAGTTGTAGAATAACTTCCAGCACCTGCTCCAGCGACGATCCACCTGCCCTTTAAGAGGTGCAGTTGCTTTTATGCAGGCCATCTTTAACTAATACTGACCTCTCATGATTTTGGACTGTTGAGTTGAGCCTCCTTTGTAATTTCTTAATTCTTTTCCCGAAAATGAGTTCCTTACAAGGATAAAAATATGAGAGGGGAAAGAAAAAGATGATTTTTTTCCATAAGTTCTAAAAAGACAAAATACTGGGAAGATTTGTCCCATGATCTTATCTGGACTGTAAATGCCATTTTTTTCACAGCAATAGATGAATGTGGCATCCCAGTGCAGTTGTGTCCCAGAAGCTGTAGCTGTATTAGATAAGGTAATGACATTGCTAAAAGAAACAGTACCGAGGGGTATTCCGGCCCCAAGAAATATTTTCTGTATTGTGTAGCATGCCGGTAGACAACTGCAGAATGTGAATATAAAATCAGGACTGCTATTTTGCATGGAAAACATAAAGCATAATCTGTTCCTAATCTATTGCAAGATTAACATGACAGCACAGTTACTGAATGTTCCAGTCTGAGTTGACTAGCATGACTGATAAATGCTGCATGACAGTGAATGCCCACATAATGTGACTCATAAATAAAGGCTCCATAACCTGAAACCAAGCTTTCATGTTTGATATATTACATTTTCCAAAATGACTCTTTGTTAGCCTTAAAAGCTAAAATACATCATGATTGCAATTCTTTGTACATGGGGATGACATGTCAGCCTGTAACACAACGTCAGGGTTTAGACAATGACATTCTATAAGAGATATGTTTAGGTGGTTTACATATTATCTGAGATTACATTACTAACCAGAACTTCTGGGGCCTTTGTTCCACCACCAGAACGGTGATGAAAGGAGACATATGACCACTCGCAGCTGTGGCCACAGGGGCCGGAATTTTGCAGTGGGCGGACGGGGGCCGGAATGTGACATAAATGTTAGTGGCAAAATCGCTTCCGCCCAGCCTGGGAATCCGTCCTGTATTTTACGGATCCCCAGGCTTTAATTGGCCTGAGGCGGGACTTCCACCCACTTGAGGGAGGAGGTCCCGCCTCAGTGAGCTGCCGGTCAATCAGCGGGCCGCCAGCACTTAGTCTCAGCAATGCCACCGGGAGCGGTGGCCACTGCTGGGACTGCAGCCGACCGAGGAGGATACCAAGGAACCGGGACTGAAGGTAAGTTAGGGTTACCTCACCAGGGGAATCGGTCGTGCCCTGGTGAGGCTAGGGTGGTCGTTTGGGGAGAGGGGGCATTGTCTTGGATCCCGGCGTTGAGTTGAGAGGCGGGTTCGGCCCTCAATTGGGCACCCTGTGCCAGACTGCCATGCCACCCCCCCGGGGTGCGGAACGACCAGCAGCTATTGCTGGGTGGCCTTTCACGTCCCTGGCACACCCACTTGCCATGGGTAAAATACCCATGGAGGCAGGCGAGGGCCCTTAAGTGGCCGTTAAGTGGCCACTTAAGGGTCTTGATTGGCCTCGGGCGGGCGGGCCGTTTCTCCCCCCGCCGGACCTCCGTAAACTTGGTTGGAGGCGGGATTTGGGTGGGTGGTCCTTCCAGAGCCTGCTGCTCAATTTTACGCTGCCCCCATGTCACCATCCGACCCGCTGGGGTGGCATAAAATTCCGGCTAGGATATTTTGGCCAAAGTGAGAAAACAGGCACAAATGGGTGCTGTGCTAATAGATGCGTCTGTTTAAAAGTCTAGATTTAGCAGACAGTTTTGGTCCTATTATCTGGTTACCATAATTTGAACTTGCCTGGAGGTGCTTAAACAGACACTGGCATGTTTAGCACCCAAATGCTGATTAGAAGTGATTTTGATGGAGTAGTATATGTGGGCTCCATGTACCCACTTCCACTGAATGGCTGATACACAATGGCACATTTCAGAATGGCTCAGAGACCGAGGGAGAGGACACTGGCTCTCGGACATGGTGCTAGTGGAGGAGGTCAATAGCAGGATAGATGTTCTGCACCTGTGGGGGAAAGGAGCCCACCTCACCCTCCTGTGCCCCTTCCTCCTGTCCCTGTCTCCTCGAGTAACTGGCTCTGCCTGGCCTCATGTCCTCCTCATATTCCTTGTCAATATCAAGGGTGACCTCTAGCAAGATGCCCACGACCAAGCAAACCCATTCTCTTGGTACATAGGAACATAGAAACATAGGAGCAGGAGTAGGCCATTCAGCCCATCGAGCCTGCTCCGCCATTCAAATACGATCATGGCTGATCATCCATTTCGATGCCTTTTTCCCACACCATCCTCATATCCCCTTATGTCATTTGTATTTGGAAATCTGTCAATCTCTGCTTTAAATATACTCAATGACTGAGCTTCCACAGCCCATTGGGGTAGAGAATTCCAAAGATTCACAACCCTCTGAGTAAAGAAATTTCTCCTCATCTCTGTCCTAAGTGGCTTCCCCCTTATTTTGAAATTGTGTCCCTTGGTTCTAGACTCCCCAACCAGGGGAAACAGCTTACCTGCATCTACCCTGTCTATCCCTTTAAGTATTTTGTAGGTTTTAATGAGACCACCTCTCATTCTTTGAAATTCTAAAAAACACAGACCCAGTTTCCTCAATCTCTCTTCATAAGACAGTCCCGCCATCCCGGGAACAAGTCTGATGAACCTTTGTTGCATTGCCTCTATGGCAATAATATCCTTCCTAAGGTAAGGGGACCAAAACTGCACACAGTACTCCAGGTGGGGTCTAACCAAAATTCTAAACAATTGAAGCAAGATTTCACTACTCCTGCACTCAAATCCTCTTGCAATAAAGGCTAATATAACATTAGCCTTCTTAACTGCTTGCTGCACCTGCATGTTAGCTTTCAGTGACTTATTGACACGAACACACAGGTCCCTTTGTACGTCTACACTTTCTAATCTCTTACCATTTAAGAAATACTCTGCACATCTGTTCCTCCTACCAAAGTGGATAACCTCACATTTTTCCACATTATATTCCAGCTGCCACATTCTTGCCCACAAACCAAATCTTTCCAAATCCCCTTGAAGCCGCTTTGCATCTTCCTCACAACACATATTCCCATCTAGTTTTGTCATCCGGGAACTTGGAAATACTCCATTTGGTCCCCACATCCAAGTCATTGATATATATTGTGAACAGCTGGGACCCAAGCACTGATCTCTGCGGTACCCCACTAGTCACAGCCTGCCAACATGGGAATGACCCATTTATTCCTACTCTCTGTTTTCTGCCTGTTAACTGATCCTTAATCCATGCCAATATATTACCTCCTATCCCATGTGCTTTAATTTTGCTAACCAACCTCCTGTGGGGCTTTTATCAAAGGCCTTTTGAAAATCCAAGTCTACCATGTCCACCAACTCCTCTTTATCAATTCTGTTAGTAACATCCTCAAAAAATTCCAACAGGTTCGTCAAACAAAATTTCCCATTCATAAATCCATGTTGACTATGTCCATGCAGATCATTATTATCCAAGTGTCCATTTATCACATCCTTTAGAATAGATTCTAGCATTTTCCCAATGACTGATGTAAGGCTAACAGGTCTGTAATTCCCTGTTTTCCCTCTCTGTCCTTTCGTAAATAGTGGGGTGACATTTGCAACCTTCCAATCTGCAGGAACCGTTTCAGAATCCATAGAATTTTGGAAGATGATCACCAATGCATCCTTTATCTCCCTAGCTACCTCTTTCAACACTCTGGGATGTAGAATATTAGGTCCTGGGGACTTATCAACCTTCAGCCCAATTAATTTCTCCAATACAACCTTCTTACTAATACTAATTTCCTTCAATTCCTCATTCTCCCTAGTCCTTTGGATCTCTAATTCTGGGAGATTTCTTGTATCTTCCTCAGTGAAGACAGACACAATGTAATCATTTAGCTTCTCTGCCATTTCTCTATTCCCCATTATAAATTCTCCTGACTCTGCCTGTAATGGACCCACATTTGTCTTAGACAAACGTTTCCTTTTTACATATCTATAGAAGCTTTTACAGTCCATTTTCATATTTTTGCTAGCTTACATTTATATTCTATTCTCCCTTTCTTTATCAGTTTCTTCGTCCTCCTTTGCTGTATTCTAAAATCCTCCCAATCCTCAGGTTTACTACTATTTCTGGCAACTTTATAGGCCTTTTCTTTTAATCTTATACAATCCTTAACTTTCTTTGTTATCCACGGTTGACTGCCTTTACTTTTGGGTGTTTTTGTGCCTTGAAGGAATGTATAGTTGCTGTAAACTATGTAATAATTCTTTAAAGACTAGCCATTGCTTATGTACTGTCATACCTTTTAATGTATTTTCCCAATCCACTTCAGCCAATTTGCCCCTCATACCTTCATTATTTCCTTTGTTCACATTTAACACCCTGGCTTCAGATTGAACTACCTCACTTTCAAACATAATGTAAAATTCTATCATATTATGGTCACTCATCACAAAACGTTATTTTACAACAAGATTATTAATTAGCCCTTTCTCATTACATAATACTAGATCTAAAATAGCCTGTTCTCTAATTGGTTCCTTTACATACTGCTCTAGATAACCATCCCTAACACATTCCAGAAACTTGTCCTCCACAGCATTAGTGCTCATTCAGTTTACCCAGCCTATATACAGATTGAAGTCACCTATAATTACTGTATTACCCATGCTACCTGCTTCTCTAATCTCCTGATTAATACCATGCCCCACACGACCACTACTGTTTGGTGGCCTATAAACAACTCCTACCAATGTTTTCTGCCTCTTGCTGTTCCTTAGCTCCACCCAAACAAATTCCACATTTTGTTCTTTCGATCTGAAATCCTCCCTTACTAATGTACTGATCCCATCCCTTATTATCAGTGCAACACCACCTCCTTTTCCATTTTGCCTGTCCTTCCTAAATGTTGAATATCCTTGAATATTCAGTTCCCAGTCTTGGTCACACTGTAGCCACGTTTCTGATATGGCAATTAGATCACATCCATTTACCTCTATTTGGGCCTTTAAGTCATCTACCTTGTTGTGAATGTTGTGTACATTCAGATAGAGTGCCCTTAACCTTGTCTTCTTGACATTATTCTGCATTCTAAGCCTAGTTGATGCTTGCCTTTATTTTGCCTGCCTTCTAATGTCACTTGTTACTTTTCTACCTCCTGTTACCAGCTTTACGTCCTTTCAATTTGAGCTACCCCTCAGGTTCCTATCCCCCTGACAAGCTAGTTTAAACCCTCCCAACAGCACTAGCAAATCTCCCTGCGAGGATATTAGTTCTGGTCCTGTTAAGATGTAGCCGTCCATCTTGTACAGGTCCTACCTGACCCAGAGCTGGTCCCAATGCCTCAGAATTCTGATGACCTCCCTCCTACACGAGTTCTCCAGACACATGTTCAATCGATCAATCTTCCTATTCCTATGTTCACTAGCACGTGGTACTGGAAGTAATCCTGAGATTACTGCTTTGGACGTCCTGCTTTTTAATTTCCTTCCTAGCTGCCTAAAATCTGCTTTCAGGACCTCATTCCTCTTCCTACCTACGTCATTGATACCAATGTGGACCACGACCTCTGGCTGTTCACCCTCCCCCAGAAGGATGTCCTGCAGCCGCTCCGTGACATCCTTGACCCTGGCACCAGGGAGGCAACACACCTTCCTGGAGTCATGTTTACTGCCGTAGAAACACTTGTCTGATCCCCTGACTATTGAATCAGTAAATTCTATACGGTGTCCAATAAGGTGCAGTAGCACAGCACTTATAATGGATTATACAGGATATACGGCACAGAAACAGGCCATTCGACCCAATCAGTCCATGCTGGTGTTTAGGCTTCACTTGAGCCTCGTCCCATCTTTTCTCATTTAATCTAGCATCACAATCCTCTATTCCCTTCTCCCTCATATGCTCATCGAACTTTCTCCTTGAATACATCTGCACTATTCACTTCAATCGTTCCCTGTGATAGCGAGTTCCACATTCTCACCACTCTTTTGGTAAAGAAGTTTCTTCTGAATTCCCTTTTGGATTTCTTGGTGACTATCTTGTATTGATTGCCTCTAGTTATGCTCTTCCCCACAGTGGAAACATTCTCTCTGTAGCCACTCTATCAAAACCTTTCATAACTTTTAAGACCTCTAATAGGTCACTCCTCAGCATTCTTTATTCAAGCGAAAAAAGATCCAGCCTGTTCATCCTTTCCTGATACATATATCCATGCATTTCTGGTATCATCCTTGTAAATCTTCTTTGCACCCTTTCCAATACCTCTATATCCTTTTTGTAAAATGGTGACTAGGAATCCACGCTGTACTCTAAGTGTGGTCGGACCAAGGTTTGATAGAGCTATAGCATAAATTCCCTATTTTTCAATTCTTTCCCTCTAGAAATAAAGCCTGGGGCTTGGTTTGCTTTTTTATGGCCTTGCTAACCAGTGGCACAACCTTTAATGATTGGTGTATTTGTACTCTGAGATCTCTTTGTTCCTCTAGCCCCCACCACCGAGACACACACCTTCCATGCAATAAGTGACCTTCCTGTTCTTCCTACCAAAAAGCACTACCTCACATTTGTCTGTGTTGAACTTCATTTGCCAATTATTTGCTCATTCTGCAAGCTTATTAATGTCCTCCTCTATTTTGTTGCCGTCCTCCTCAGTATTGACCATCCCCCAATTTGGTGTCATCTGCAAATTTAAAAATTCTGTTTTCAATTCCAAAGTCCAAATCATTAATATAAATTATGAATGGCAGTGGTCCCAGCACTGTTTCTTGTGGAACACCACTTCCCACCTTCTGCCACTCTGAATAACTACCCTTTACTTCCAGTTTCTGCTTTCTGTCTTGAAGCCGGCTAGCAATCCATTCTGCCACTTGTCCTCCAACTCCGCATTCTCTGACCTTATTCATTAGTCTATTATAAGCACCTTATTGAAGGCCTTTTGAAAATCCAGATAAATTACATTTACTGCATTACCATTGTCTACTCTCTCAGTTACCTCCTGAAAAATTGAATAAGGTTGGTCAAGCAATATTTTCCATTTAGAAATCCATGCTGACTATTCATTATTAAATTTTTCTTTTCTATATGTTCTTCTATTCTCTCCTTTAGTATGGATTCCATTATGTTTCTTACCACTGATGTTAAGCTGACTGGTCTACAATTCCCTGGGCACATTCAGTCCTCTTCTTAAATATAGGAATCAGGTTATCCACCAGTCCTCTGGCACTACACATTTTTTCTAACTAATTATTAAATATGTGTAGTAATGCCTCTGCTATCTCTTCCCTAGATTCTTTTAAAATGCATAGATGCAATCCATCCAGACCAGGGGATTTATCCTCTTTGAGTTTGATTAGTTTATTCAATACACCCTATTTTTAATTTTTAAATGCACTAATCTCATTGCTTATTTCATCATACAATGTCATGTCTACCTGTTCTATCTCCCTGGAAAATACCAAAGCGAAATAATTATTTAATGTTTCTGCCATCTGTCTATCATTATCTGTGGTATTATCCTGTCTATCCCTTAATGGTCCTATTCCCATCCCAGCCTTCCTTGTTTCAATGATGCGCCTGTAAAATATTTCACTATTTTGTTTTATGTTCCTTGATAATTTAATTTCATATTTACTCTTTGCCTTACTATTTCTTTTCTTTCTGTCCTAATCTTTTCGTATTCCCTCTTAACATGAACTCCACTGCTGTTTATGTATGTAAAATATCCCCCTTTCCTAACCCTCAATTGTTCCTTTTTTTTAATTCACCCATGGAGTCTCTCTAGGGTTTAGTTTGTTTTTTCCTTTTAGCTGAATATATTTTTCCTGTACTCTATTGAACACCATTTCAAATGTTTTCCACTGTTATTCTATATCAATGTTTGCCAATATTGTTGCCCATTTTATTTTCCTAAGTCCTATTCTCAGCCCCTCAAAATCAGCTTTTCTCCAATCTATTAACCTGATTTTTGGCATACTTATGTCCTTCTCTATATCATCTTAAAGTGTATTGTATCATCGTCACTATTGCCTAGATGTTCCCCTACTTTTAATTCCCTTATTTGCTCTGGTTCATTCACCATTAATAGATTCAATAGCGAAACTTCCTTTATTGGGCTTTTCACATATTGGACTGGAAAGGAGTCCTGTACATATTGTAGAAACTCCTTTCCCTTAGCTACTTTACCTACCTCTTCTGTCAAATTAATATCAGGGTAGTTGAAATCCCCCATGATGATTATTCTATGTTTTTTCTTCAAGTCTGTAGTTTGTCTGCATATTTCTCCCCCCACCTCCCTTCCACTATTTGGTGGTCTGTAGACTACACTTATTGGTGTGATTGATCCTTTGTTATCTTTTATCTCCATATGGATTCTATTTTTGTCCTGCTGATAGCTGCGTCCCTTTTTTCTACTGCCATTATGTTATCTCTAATAGCACAGCTACTCCACCTCCCCTTTTCCCCTCACTATCTTTTCTAAATATGTTATACCCTGCACTGTTTAATTCCCAGCCCTGATTTTTTTGTCACCATGTCTCAGTAATCCCTATTACACCTGGTTCCTCCCAATCCTTGATTGCCTCCAGCTCCCCTGTTTTATTATGGGAGCTGTGTGCATTTCTGTACAGACATTTTAACTCATTTTTAATAGGATTTCCTCTCACATTATGTTTAACCATCTTTTTAGCTGTTCTATGTCCTCCCTTATTCTTTCCTACACTCTCCTTCCTTGTTTTGTTTACATTTAGGCTGCTTATGCTTCTTGTAGCCCCCTCCCCCGTTTTACTAGTATAAAGTCTTTTCCACCTCCCTAGTTACCCTTTCCACTAGGACACACGTCCCATCCTGGTTCCGGTGTAGCCTGTCCCATTGTTACAATGCTTTCTGTCCTAGAACTGGTGTCAGTATCCCATGAAAAAGAACCCTCTTTCTCACAGTAGCTCTTTAGCCTTAATTCTCTTGATCTGTCTGCTCCTATGCCAATTTGCATGTGGCCCAGGCAATAATCCAGAGATTATTACCCTCGAGGTCCTGCTTTTTAGTTTGGCAGGACCTCCTCCCTGTTCCTATCTATGTCATTTGTTGTCTTCTAAGCTCCAGCAGCAGGTTAACAGTGCAAGGTGATATACAGAAACGGGACACTCAAAATCCTCTTCAACAACTTGTTTACTCCCAAGCAGCTGGTTGCTGTTAGGAGAGGGTACTAGAACAAGCAGTAGCCAGCAAAATGCTGTACAGCCTCTTTAATGAGCACTTGCAGGCTTTTTAATCATCAGTCAGCCCCTTACCGATCCTCTGGGTGGCCATTCCGAGCACACGCTTCAACTCCTTAACCAAGTTAATATTTTGAACTAAACGCAGGTTAACCCGGTGTATCAGCTGCAGACCCTATTTTGGCCACCTTTAAGGATCTTTAGCACCTGAACATGCCATTAAAAATTGCCCCCTGACTCTTTCCCAAATTGTCAGGTTATGAATTAGTATGTTTGGCACAGGCATTTTGCACTGGACTGAAATTTCCAGGGATGTCTGGGAACTTCCCAAGACATACTCCTTCAAGATAAGGACGCAGGCAGAAGCTCCAATCTCCCCCCACCTCCTGTAAATTCCTTTTTATGTCATAGATTCCTGGCAGAGCCAGATTCTGTTGTTGAAACAGAATCACTAATTAACAGCCTGGTTGTAATGATGGTAAAATACAGAAGTTGCTGTCAGTGATATCCTGCTCCTCAACAGATGTGCTGTTGAAGTTCTTGCAGCTGTAATTCTTAGAAATCACTTGAATTGACGTGAAGTTCCACTTATACGCTATTAATCTCACAGTGAAAACCTGTGAAAAAGTTATGTCCAGTTGAATGAGGTGTAACTGGATTTTTAACAGAGTTTTAAGTTAATAATTACTTCTGATCAACCTCTCTGGCTCTGAAAAAGTAATTTCATATTTGTGGAATGTCAAATTTCTCCATTACAACTAAAAAAATCCATAGACTTTTAAAATAATAGTAATAAAAGGTTTGTTTATGATATTTCACCTTCTGCTTTAATCCAATACGTATGTCCCAAACTTTATTTCACTCTCTGTAAAACAATTAAAATGTTGAGGAGAATCAGCACTTTTTACTTCCTGGTTTGTGGTCAGTGAGAATTCTTCAATGTGATTGGCTGCAAACCCTGTTCTGTGCTGGACTATTCTATGATTCTAAGTGGGCACTATCCTGCCTTGTTGTAACTCCACCCTGAAATGCATAATCTCGCCTCAAATGTTTTGTTACAGCTTTATAATTGCCAATGAGGTTGATAAAATTAGAGGTAGATGATACTCAGAAAGTGTCTTATTTTCTGTTATCATAATTAAGTGCATGTCTGTTGAGTTGCTAATGGCAGATGGTTGCACACTTGGCTACATATAATTAAGCTTTATGCTAGTATTCAAAGGTGGGTCACACCTCCAGGGAAAAGAACATGCTCTCCAGAGTTTAGAGTTTTGGTTGTGAGAGCAGGAATAAATTGAAATGTTGGATCCATGATTGATAATTAAGTAGTCTTAGACCTTATGTTCTAACTGGAAACTTATTTAGGAAAAGACACATTGATCAGATCCTGGAGCAATCAGGAACAAAGCTCAGGTAGTTGGCTTTGTCTTGTCCATCTTGATGGCTACTTATGAATGACCAGAAAAGCCTACCAATTATAATGCACCAGACAAGGCCATAAGTGAAGAAAATTCTCTGACATTATCTAAACTAACTGAAGAATCAGTTACATGATTCAGAATTGCAACTACTTAAGAGCTAGAACGTGGACATCAGGGATTTCTTGAAATTTGGAATGGGTGGACAAAACCCATGGCAACATGTAGTGCCTTGCCCTTCATCCATTCAAAGTGGTTCCTGTTAACACCACCAACTGAGACATGTTCAAGTTCCATCACCTAAAAGGCCATAAGCAAAATTACCACAAGATCAAAGAGTGGCAACATTCTTCAAGGCAAGTATTTAGATCTAAGATATTACTTGGAAGTATATAGACTTGTTGTATATTTTAAACACGATTGGATTCAGAAACGTTACGTATTATGCAATACCATAGTATACTATCCTAACTGTATCTGATGAGGAAATTGTATATTTAGGAAAACAATTTTTTAACTTGTGCCGTAGTTATGGCAATGTGGCTAAAGTGCTAGCTTTAAGAAAATGGTTGTGAAATTTGATAAGGCCCAAAAATGGGTGCAGGGATGGCGATGCAGGATTAACATGACCCCATTGCTTCTAATGAAGGCAGCTCGCAAACTTTATGCTGCATGCTCATGTAAATGATTGTAGAATGCAGCCAGTGCGAAGTGCTGTTGAATGGCTGCACGCCAGAGCAGGGGGCACAAAACTGGGAGAGTAGCATGAGTTCAAGCTAGTCTGCACTACTTAAAGCCAGACTGCAACTCTTGACAGAGCCTTCTGACTGGAGCAGGTGCTGGAAATCATTCTAGAATGGAGTTTGTTCTGGCAAAGTCATAGGAATGGCACAACAGAGCAGAAAGCGTTCTCCAAGGTTCTCCGATGCAGCATTGGAAGACTTGGTGCAGGTGATGGACAGGAGGAGAGAGATCCTGGAAGCCCTCCAGACTGATACTGTGACAGCAGTGGGAGCAGATAGGCACTGCAGTCAATGCCAGCAGTTTTAGAATTAGAATTAGAATTAGAATATTACAGCGCAGTACAGGCCCTTCGGCCCTCGATGTTGCGCCGATCATCTGACCTACACTATTCCATTTACATCCATATGTCTATCCAATGACCACTTAAATGCCCTTAAAGTTGGCGAGTCTACTACTGTTGCAGGCAGGGCGTTCCACGCCCCTACTACTCTCTGCGTAAAGAAACTACCTCTGACATCTGTCCTATATCTTTCACCCCTCAACTTAAAGCTATGTCCCCTCGTGTTTGCCATCCTCATCCGAGGAAAAAGACTCTCACTATCCACCCTATCTAACCCTCTGATTATCTTGTATGTCTCTATTAAGTCACCTCTCCTCCTCCTTCTCTCTAACGAAAACAACCCCAAGTCCCTCAGCCTTTCCTCGTAAGACCTTCCTTCCATACCAGGCAACATCCTAGTAAATCTCCTCTGCACCCTTTCCAAAGCTTCGACATCCTTCCTATAATGCGGTGACCAGAACTGCACGCAATACTCCAGGTGCGGCCTCACCAGAGTTTTGTACAGCTGCATCATGACCCCGTGGCTCTGAAACTCGATCCCCCTAATAATAAAGGCTAACACACCATATGCCTTCTTAACAGCCCTATTAACCTGGGTAGCAACTTTCAGGGATTTATGTACCTGGATACCAAGATCTCTCTGCTCATCTACACTACCAAGAATCTTCCCATTAGCCCAGTACTCTGCATTGCTGTTACTCCTTCCAAAGTGAATCACCTCACACTTCTCCGCATTAAACTCCATTTGCCATCTCTCAGCCCAGCTCTGCAGCCTATCTATGTCCCTCTGTACCCTACAACACCCTTCGACACTATCCACAACTCCACCGACCTTCGTGTCATCCGCAAATTTACTAACCCACCCTTCGACACCCTCATCCAGGTCGTTTATAAAAATGACAAACAGCAGTGGCCCCAAAACAGAACCTTGCGGTACACCAAAGCCCAAAGGCCTGGATGCAGTGCCACAAGATGTTCAACAAGCACACATGAGTGGTCAAGGTTTGTGAATGCATCTTCAAATGCCATATTTCACTAACTAAACCACTAAACTCACACACTTCAATGCTCTACACCTCTATCATGAACCTATCAACAATCTCTATCAGCCATGACTCATACCTCACAATCATTTCTTCACCTCACCCTCACTCACTTAGCACTGCTACAAGCCTTACACCCACATCACACAGCTTGCACACACTGCCAGCTATTCAACCATGACAGTTGCATCACCCAAACACATTGCATCACACTCACTGACACACTTCCCTCTCTCTTGCATGACAAGGTGATGCACAACCACGGGCAGCAGCAACTAACTGGCAGGGGACAGGCATGGCTGCATCCTTCTCACAGGAGTGGGCTGGAGGTGGGGGATTGTAAAATTGAGTGGGAGGCGGGGGGTGCTTTTCCCGTCCCCTTCCCAACCCCACTGCAATTTTATGAGCAGTGGCAGTGAGAAACGGCCTGCCCGCCTGCTCCAGGCCAATTAAGGCCCTTAAGTAGTGAATTAATTGCCACTTAAGGGCCTTCTCCTATGGGCAGGTGGACCTTCATGAAGCCACCCAATAAAACCTGGTGGCCTTCCTGCGGACTGGGGGGGGGGCCACCTGATCGGGCACCCTGTGCCCCATGAGGGCCCCCCATGGCCCAACTGTCCCCACTGAACTATATTCCACCCTTCCAACCGACCACCTTTTGCCTCGCTGGGGCCCAGCTGATTGTCCCCAGCGAGGCCCCACAAACGTACCTTTTATCTGGGCCTACTGTCCCTCTTAATCTACTCCCTGGCTGCAGTCCCTGGCATGGCCACCACTCCCAGTGGCGCTGCTAGGACTGAGATGCTGGCCCGCTGATTGGCTGGCAGCTCTTGGAGGCGGGTCTTCCTGCCTCGGGACAGAGGTCCCGCTTGAGGCCAATTACGGGCCTGAGCCATGTAAAATCATAACATGGTTCCCTGGCTCTGCGGAAGCAGGTTCGCCCCTGACTTTTTTGACGGTGGGCGGGATCTCCCGCCCAATGTAAAATTCCGGCCATTGTTATTTGTTGGGACAAATGACAGGCTTAACTTTTATGTTATTGTGAAACATTCAGTAATTATTCTTGGCATTGTACAGAAACTTTTAGGATGCTTTATTTTTAATGGAAAAAATGTTGGTTATCGGGGGCCTAGGCAGCACAGTGGGTTAGATAATCTTCATCTTTGGGACTTGGGTACAAATCCAATCCAAACTGAAGGGGTGAAATTCTCCTTGGTCTATTGGTTGTAAAGGTCTTAAGAATTGGAATTTAAACAGTCTCAATCTAGTTCCTAGAAGATATGAACCTATAGTGCAAAACTGTTCCTAACTGAGCACTGATCGATAATGTAACAAGACAAGTCAGAGGAATGGGACGAATGTCACTGTTGCTGTAGTGGTTGCTTTTCTGAGGCTGTAGCATGTTGGTGGGCCAGAGTAGGAGCTTACCTCACATCTGCCTCGCAATACCTGAGCCTGGAGTGCTGACACTGAATACTTGAATGGACAGAGTTCCATTCCCTACCTTGATGAGCATAATAATTACTAGAATAAAAGTGCTTAATTATTTTGAAATTGTTTTTTGATGGTATCATTTTCAATGCTTTGAAAGCCTATAAATATAAAATGACAATGCTAATTAAGAATTAAGTACTGATAGGCACACAAGGTCATTCCAATGCTGTTGAAGGTTGTATTCACTTCAAGAAAGCACTTAACTGTAGCATATGCAACACAGGAAACTACAGGTGTGAGCACTGTGCCAAACAAATTTATTATGATCAAAATTGGGTAATTTCACATTTATTCAGACACCCAAAATATCCTGAATACTACCCCTATAATTTCACAATTGTGGTGTCACTGACCTTGTTGAATATTACCTGCACTTACTACAGTGTCTTATCAGCTGCTAAAAGCTAATTCTGAATTGCTCAGATGAATGGATTTTACTCCATGACGCACTGCTCATTAATATTTAAAAGGATGAAGGTCCCAATTAAGAATGTCATATCAAAATGAATGTGATTATCATCATTTGTTATTTCTTGTAAATAATTAGACCTAATTTACAACACTATAGGGCAGGATTTTGTTCTATCCTTGGAGAGGAGGGGAAGCGGCAAACAAAATAGCAGGGGGCATCGTTCCCTACATTGCCCGGGCCCCTGCAATTTTGTCCAGGGTGGGGAAGGCTGAGGATGGCCTTCCCAACCCAGGCCAATAGAGTGGCCTATTAAGGGCTTCCACCTCAATTTTGTATAAGCGAAGAGACCCACTGCCACGTGGAGATGCTGCCAGGTAAAGTTTGGCGGCCTCCTAGTGGGGTCAGGGGGTGTTCCCTCCTGTGGGAAAAATCCAGGTTCCCCCACCCTTGGAGGCAATGCTCACCCCTCAGGAAGACCTACCCACTCTTTCCCACCCCCCCACTCCACCCACCCCATTGCCGGCAACCCCAACCCAACTTACCTCTCCCGGGGTCTTCTCCAGGAGTGCAGTGGCCACTGTTCCAGTTGCTGGCCTTCGATTGGCTGGCAGCTCTGGAGGCAGGAGCTCATCCCTTAAAGGGACAACATCCCCAATGGTGGGCAGTTAATTGCCTGCCTGCCGTTAAATAGCTTTGGGAGCCTGACGGACGGCCAATGTGGTGTTTCCCCTGCCTTCCGGCCTGCTGCCAGGACCCCTGTCGCCGTAATAAAATGCAGCTGTGTATTTGAAAAGCATACCAAAAATGTTGGGATGTACCCGCCTGAGGCCTTCACTCTTCGGAACATAGGAACATAGGAAATAGGAGCAGGAGTAGGCCATTCGGCCCTTTTGAACCTGCTCCGCCGTTCAACAAGATGGCTGATTTTCTACCTCAGCACCATTTTTCCACACTATCCTCATATCCCTTGATATCTTTAATATCTAGAAATCTATTGATCTCTGTCTTGAACATGCTCAATGACTGAGCCTCCACAGCCCTCTGGGGTTGAGAATTCCAAAGATTCGCCACCATCTGAGTGAAGAAAGTCCTCCTCATCTCAGTCCTAAATGGTCTACCTCTTATTCTGAGACTGTGTCCTCTGTTTCTGGACACCCCCAGCCAGGGGAAACATCCTTCCTGCATCAACCCTGTTGAGCCCTGTAAGAATTTTGTATGAATTTCAATGAAATCACCTCTCAATCTTCTAAACTCCAGAGAATACAAGCCCAGTCTCCTCAATCTCACCTCATAGGACAATCCTGCCATATCAGGAAACAGACTGGTGAACCTCTGTTGTACTCCCTCCCTAGGTAAAGAGACCAAAACTGTACACAATACTCCAAATGCAGTCTCACCAAGGCTGTATACAATTGCAGCAAGACTTCTTTACTCCATACTTAAATCCTTTTACAAGAAAGGCCAACCGACCATTTGCCTTACTAATTGCTTGCTGCACCTGCATGGTGGCTTTCAGTGACTTATGTGGTCAGGGGGAAGGATACTTTATTTGTGTGGCAATGGTGGGCACTTGTGTCAATAGGGGTACATATAGGGAACCTGTCATTGGTATTGGACCAGAAAGTTTGACAGATGTGTAATATTCTGATAACTATAAGGCTTAGCACAGAATATCTAAGAGTCTGTCGGTCAGGATAACAGGAGTTTATTGGCATGTATCTTGCATCTGTGGTTTCCACTTACACGCGACATGAGTACAGTCTATTACATCACTTCCTGTGATGATGCTCACAGACTGTTTACATATTGTACCCAATAACAACCCTATATTACATTTTACTACATCTCCCCTTTGTCTCTGACTTCTTTTTTCAGATTGTTAATTGCTGTGGCATTTTTACAAGTCGGCCATAACGTGTTCTTTCTTCTGAAGGGGTTTGAAATTTTGAGTCTTCTAGTCCCTCCTTCTTACTCTGCATACTTCAGTAAAACTATTGGATGACTTAAGTTGTTCATTCTTGTTGTCCTCTGGGTTGATGGTTGATTGCAGCATCATTGGTTCATCAAACTCTTGAGATGATTGGTGGTCTTGTATTTGCTGCTTTTTTGGTATCACCACCAATGATCTTCCATTTCTTCTTATCATCCATTGGTCAGTTTTGATAATATATGGTTGTGGATATGATGATTGTTCTATTCTTCTCCATACCTATTCTGGTCTGATTCCCCAGGTAGAATAGCTGACAAGTTTCTGTGACATCTGTCATAATTTTCTGATTGATTCAACTGCTCTCTATCCTCCATCTCCCTCACTTTTTCCAAGTCTTCTGCACTGACTTGTGGCTTGAGTGTTCTTGGGAGTGTAGGAAGTTGGGTCTTCAACCTTCTTCCCATTAATAATTTGCATGGGGTTAAACCATTCTGAAGAGGTGTTAATCAAAAACTTAATTGTAGATCTTAATTCTTTTTTAACAATGCCTTCACAGTCCTTACACATCTCTCTGCTTCACCATTAGCTTGAGGGTACCTAGGCAAACTAGTGATATGGATAAAGCGAAATGCTGCTGTAAAATCTCTGAAGCATTTGTAGTGTTGTACTGTTTTGAAATTGCAATTGCATTGTGCATTGTGTACTCTAGAGGCTTCTGTAGAACACACATGCTAGCAAAGAGAAAGTGAAAGTAAGACAGAATAAAGGAAGAAGCCTTTATGTTCAGCTGCTGCAGTCTTTGCCTCTCTATCTTTGCCTCATATCCTATACCATACTCGGCTAAACCTCACTCAAGTCCCGAGGACATCACAGCATTCATTCACAAATTGCAGCCCATTGTCAGAATTCCATGCCTAGGATAACATTTCTCTCAAAAATGTGATTACAGCTTTTGAACTTTTACCTTGTAGTTTTTTAACATCAATCCACCTTGAAGAATAATTGACTGCAATGAGGAACATTTTACTTTTATGCTAAAAGATCCATACCTCGAATCTCCCATGGTCTAGGTGGAAAAAAAGATGATGAGTGATTCCTTCATCTCATGACGATTGATAGCACACATGATGCATCTTGATATCATCTCTTCAACTTATTTTGATATACCAGGCCACCATACTGATTGTCTTGCCCTGGCTCTACACTTTGTTATTCCCAAATGCCCTTGGTGTAATCCCTCCAAGATCTCTAATCTCAGTATTCTAGGAATAACTAATCTCTCATTGTAGATCAAAAAATCATTAACAATGCTTAGATGACCCCTCTGTTCAAAATACTGCCTTAAAACTGGGTTATGTGGCATGCACGCTGGCCATCCATGCAAGCAATATTCTCTGATTGCCAGACATGTTTCATATGCTTTTTGAGAATTCCTGATCTCAGTCAGTTTCTGCGCTGTAGCAAAAACTTCTTCTTCAAGAAATAAAATATCAACTTTTTCAGGTCCTGCTGATGAAATGCATGATAAAGCATCTGCTGTTTCCCTGGAACATATTCAGTTTTTACTTTGTAGGGCGCGAGAGTCCGTTGCGAAGTCTCACTTAGGTTCGAAGCTGTACTCTGGATGTAACAGGAATGAGTGACACAATACCAACTAAGGTGTTACAGCAACAATTTTATTAAATAATTATTAAACCATTGTTAATGATAAAAGAAAAGAAAGATAACTTTAATAATCAATTGGTAGTACAGAACTTGAGTATAGCTGAAAACAGAGACATTTTGTTGAAGCTTTTCATCTTGCACTCATCAGGACAACTCACAAGAATACCAATGTAAAGGAAAGCAACAAATTTAGATTATATGAGAAGAGAGTGCTCATTGGTTGACAATTGGACTCTGATTGGTAGAGACGTTGCCATGTAGAATGCATCAGTTTATGGTGACTGACAGTTAACTGCCAAGTTTTGTTTGAAATTTAAACCAGGCAGCTTGACTCTGATTGGTTAAGGCATTGTCCTGAGGAATGACCAGTGAATGGCTGTCACTTATTTTGTTTAGCTGAAACAGGTACAATGTGTGTACATGTACAAATTTGAGCAACAGGTGAAGCTGGCTGTTTCACGTTGCCAACTTGTCCACTTGCCAACCGATCAGCAATTTCTTCTCATACAGTATAAATCTGTTGCTTTCCCTTACATTGGTATTCTTATGGGTTGTCCCAAGGAGTACAAGATGAAAAGCTTCGACAAAATGTCTCTGTTTTCAGCAAAGATAACTTTATTTGAAAAAAGGAAGGAAAATAAACATTTTGTATAGAAGGACAGCGTTCCTATTGCACAACATCTATACCCCCCCAAATTGGTCTGTTCATGACAGCTCCCTAAAATGGTACCCTTCCCCCTTGGTACATACACATCAAGACTCAGGAAAACCTTACACTGGTGTGGACTCTCTGGTCAGTCACTCTGTCAACAACCCTTGCTCTATAGTCTTCAGTTGTTGACAAGTCCACTCTGGCTGCAGCCCCGAATGTTGGATGCTGTGCCCCCTTTAATTCCAATTTTCTGACTCCACTCCAGCCAACGGAGGCTTCCATTCAGACTTCCTAAAAACAAGAGTCTGACAACTGTAAGTCCTTATTGAATTCTTCTCACAGGCACTATGAGGGTGCCCAGGCTGTTCACACATCCTTTGATGGTGTCTCTCACTTGCCATCAATTAGGTTATATTGTCCATTAATTAAATTCCATCTCCTGAATCCACATCATAGTGGGCCACCTCATGTGCAAGGCTATCCATTGTTCTGACTTGTAGCTCAAGGGTCATCGAATAACGTAAGAACCGACTCCTGTTTAGACAATAGGAAACAATCTAAGAAGCAAAAAACAGAATTTAGACAAAACAACGGCTGCGAACATGGCCTGCTTTGACCAGCATGAAAACAAAAGGAAGGAGTTCTGAGAAAAATAAGTGCACAGTTAATAATATTAATACTGATTACCATTGATTAATTACTTGATTTAACCAGGGCACAAGCACGCTTAGTTTTAGATCAATGTCCTCAAAGTAACCTTTAAAATTCAATACAGAGTTAATGCAGATTTTGTTTAATATCAGGAGCAAAGCAGAAGAAAATGCAAAAATATAAAAATACAAAAAGTAGTGGCTGCAAGCCTCAGGCCTGCAGCATCAAATCTCATTGATCTTAATCAAAACCTTTGTATTCTTGGTAATTTCGCTAGCTCCTTTGTGTTTAATGGAGTAACTAACGGTTTATGATCTGTTTCAGTTTTAAATTGAAGGCCTAGGACATAATCCGAAAATTTCTCACATGTCCAAGTTGCTGCCAACGTTTCCTCTTCTATGACTGCACATCTCTGCTCTGTTTCTGTTAACGAACGAGAAGCAAAATATACAGGTCTATGTCTCCCATCTCTTAGCACTTGAAATAGGACTGCTCCCAATCCTGTTGATGGCGCATCCGCTGCTATGACAGTGATAGCTTCGGGTCATAATGTGCTAAAACTTCTGGTGATACTACATGTTCTTGATTTTCTCAAAGGATTCTTGTTGGTCTTCTTTCCAACACCAACCCCTTTAACAACTGTTGTAATGGCTCATTGATCATGGCTAAATTCAGTACAAATTTCCTTCTTGTTTGACCATTCCCATAAACCTTTGCAGCTCTGTAATGTTTTTCGGCTCCAGAAGTCCTTTATCACTTTTGTCTTCTGTGGATCCAGTCTAATCCCAGACCCATCAATTAAATATCCAAGAAATCTTATCCTTGGCAGTGAAAAAATACATTTCTCATTCAATGTAAGACCTGCTTCTTCCAATCTCTGTGGAACTGCTTTCATTCTTGTACTGTGTTCCTGCTGTTTCACTCCATGGATTAACACATCGTCCATGTGGCAGATGATCCCATCTAACCCTTTCAGGATTCTCGACATCGTCCTTTAAAAGATCTCTGGCGCTGACGTAATTCCGAATGGCAATCTGTGAAACAGAATCTTCCAAATGGTGTTATAATAGTTGTCAAGAGTTTAGATTTCTCATCCAATGGTAATTGCCAAAATCTGCTGGTTGAATCTAATTTGGTAAAAATTGTGCTTTTCCCTTGCTTTACCAAACTCTCATCTACTGATGACTATGGATGTATTTCTCTTTCCACTGCCTTATTCAATTATGTGAGGTCAACACAAATTTGAATGGATCCATTAGGTTTCTTCACTGGAACCATACCTGAGCACCATCCTGTAGGCTTTGTAACAGGTGAAATGACTCCCTGTTTTGTTATCAATTCGATTTCATTTTTAACTTTCTCTAGGAGTCAATGTGAAACTTTCCTAGGTGTGTACAAACACACCAGCTTTGCATCCTTTCTCAGAGTGATGAGGTATGCCGTTTTTAACTTCATCAATACTTTGAACAAGTTAGGAAATTCAGCCCTAAAATTCCAAGGTTGTTCTTCTGTATCTTTAAACTCTTCGACTATTAGCTGTAGGTCTGTACATGCCTTTCTGCTCAGGAGTGAACACCGCTGACTCTTGATTCCATATAAGGTCTCAGGAATTTCTTTTCCCCAATAACTCAAAGTTGTTTTCAGCTCTCCTGTTACCTTCAACTCAATGCCTTCAGGCCCATATAATTTTTTACCTGATGGTATCAGACTTTTCATCTTCAACCACGGTTCTATGTCTGATAGCATTGAAACTGCTGCTCCTGTGTCGAGTTTAGATTTAGTCTTTTTGCCTTCCACAAGAATTTCTGCCGTCCAGCAGCTTTCACTTGCTCCTTGGATTTCCCCTAGAAATGGTATTTCAACACATTGTATGTCCTGTACTTCATTAACTTTTTATTTTCTTTGGATTTCCCTTTAATTATTTGCAATGCTGGTTTTTTTTTACTGTGACAGACTAATTGAAAGTGTTCCCTCTTTGTTACAGAAGAAACACTCTGCTTCTCTGACTAGGCAGTTTTCCTGCCAGTGCCTACTACCTCTAGATGCTCTTTCTGCCTTTCCTATCTTATACTGCCATTTTTTACTTTTGTTTTCTTTATGTTTTCAATGGAGTCTGCTACTTCCGAGATCGAACTCTCCCTGTTCCCTCAAACAACAAATCAGTTAAATATTCTAACCTCTGCTTGCCTGCTCAACTGAATTGCATTTGTTAACATGAGATCATCCCTCTACTGTAGATGATTTGAAAGGACGTTGTCTACCACACCGATCACAATCCTGTCTCTATCAGCTCTTCCTGTAAGCTGTTGTAATCTCAATCTTCAGCAAGTTTATATAAATCATTGATAAATGAATCAATGCTCTCCCCTTTCTGCTGAGAACGCTTATTAAACTTGGTGCTACACAATGCCATTTTCCTAGCAGTAAAGTAAGTCTCGAGTGCCTTAATGACTTCTTCATACGTAGCCTTCTCTTTGTCTATGCCTTGAGCAATGAGGATGTTGTTCACACGCTCCTCCATTACTTACAATAACAAACTGATCTGCTCCTTGTCTGGCTTCTGCCCAAGACCCGATGCTGTACAATAACTTGCAAACCTCTGGATGCAGGTTTAACGCTTTCCTAGTTATGTCTAGCTGCTTTGACTATGTTCAAAACTCCTTACTTCAGCCAGGTCTTGGCTTGGTTCTACCCAGCTACTTTTTCGAAGTTCTCTGGTAAGGGCAATGATTTTTCCATCTTTTATTAAGTTGACTGTTGCCACCATTTAATATTCTGATAACTATAAGGCTTAACACAGAATAGCTAAGAGACTGTCAGTCAGGATAACAAGAGTTTATTTACATAAGTCTTGCATCTATGGCTTCCACTTACAGTCTGCACGATGTTCTATGCAGATTCTATTACCTCACTTTCTGTAATAATGTCTCTTGGCATTTCTTCGCAGACGAAGATTTTGGGAAGGTTGAACTCATCGGTTGCAGGCTCGCTGGTGGCTAGCCAGGCTTATCTGTGACCAGCAGATTTTCCCACAGCGGGTGCAAATGAAGGTGTAGTCGCTGCTGGGGGCAAATGTATCTATCCTTCTCTTCCTTTTCTTTTTCATGCTGGTTCCTCGCTCAGTCTCTAAGGTGTCTGTAGCCCTCCTGATGTAGCAACTCCAGGCATCACAATCTATGGCCTGTGCTTCCCAATAGAGATGGTCGATGTGGCACACAGAGAGGGATTTCTTCAGGGAGTCCTTGAAACGTTTGGTGAGGCCCCTTTGTTCCTTTTACCTCTGGTCAGCTCTCCATACAACACGATCTTGTGCAGGTGACTGTCATCCATCCGGGCAATGTGACCCACCCAAAGCAGTTGTCTTTGCAGGAGGATGATACTCACAGACTATGAACAACCCTATATTACATTATACTACAAGAAGTGGTTGGTTAATCAGGTAAAGAGGGGCTGTCAGGAGGCCACAGCAATAATGAAATTGTATTTCCCTGGCTCTCTTTCCAGGGGCTCTATTCTTAATTTTTTTTCCTGGCCTGGACCTCCAAATCATCCATATAAATGTTGGTGGGCTGACACATATACCTATCCAGACAGATGTACCTCCATCAACCAGGTGCTGGGTCCCTAAGGGTTTATATGCTTTTCCACAGATTTGTTCTTCTACTCTATCTATTGATAGCTGCTGCTTACTGTTTCATTGAAGAATCTTCTAATTTGGTTCCCCTCGTCTTTACAAAAAATGTGGGTGATTTCTGGCTGCAAAACACTTACCAAAGTATTAGGTGGCTTTCTGCATTTTTACTGAAGTAGGGAGTTTACTCAGTTACCAATACAGTCAATCATAGACTCTGTTTTTCCCAGAATAAAACACACCAATCAGGTTTCTTTAATGAACAACAAAATTATCAACTTAGTATAAAACAAGTCTTAACCAATAATGAAGTATAGCATAAACACACAGATTGAAATTTTAAAGTTCCCTTTTTATCTTAGTCCCTCACAGTCACACACACACACACGCGCATGCTGGTTAACTGGAAAAATAAATGGGATTTTTGTTCAGAGATGGAATAGGCTGGGCTGTGCTGGGGTTCTGTCCTATCAAGGAGTGACAAGTGTGCCTTTTAAGGGAGGAGGAGCTTCTCCCTTCCGCTTCTAGGGGTGCCTCTCAGGGCACTCCTGGTGTGGATAGTAGCTCCACAGCCTCTCTGCCAGTGGCACCATCACCTCAAAAAAGCCTGTACAGGAGTCCCTCAGTATACTGGGTCCCTCCAGACCTCAGGCAGCTAGAAAACAACCATCATAGTAATCCAATTACCAAGGTTTCTGTTCTATTTTTAACTTGAGTCATGTGAGAACCAGTAAATGTTGTTGCCACACTAGTTCTTTCAGTGTCCTCTTGATGACACTTTTGAAAAAGAAACTGGTCCAACATTTCTTCAGTTTGACTATGAATTCCTCAAAAAGATATTTTAACAAAAAAACAGAATCACTTTCATAACAACTGGTACTATAGATCCCATGTTCAGTTGTTTGGAAATACTCTAAATAATATGTAACATTAAAAAAGGAAAATACTGTGGATGCAGAAAATCTGAAATGAAAACAAAAAATGCTGGAAATATTTATCAGGCCGGGCTGCAACTCTGGAGAGTGAAACAGCTAACGGCTGGAATTTTACCGGACCATTTAGAGAGGTATCAGAAGTGGGTGGGGACTGTAAAATGGGAGCAGATCACGTTGGATCGGAAGATGATATTTTGACTTCGTTTCCGGATTTTACTAAAGGCAAAAACCATGGAGGATGGACTTCTGACATCGAGGTGGTGAGACATCAATTGAGGCATTTAAAAGGCCAATTAACTGAAATTTTACAGCGTGATTTGGATTTTATCAGTAGTACACAGGGACTACAGGGCTTTGGAGGCCCACCTGGTGAAATAAGGCGGCAGTGAAGTGGGGCACAGTGGGGGATAAGTGCTGGCCCTCCAGTGAAGTCATCGGGAGAACCAGCACGCCAGGGTAGTGCACAAATGGCACTGGCAGATATCAGCAGAAGTGGAGTGAAGGTGCCAGGTGTGTGGGGCTAGGTTCACATAGGGACAGTAGCACTTGGCCTGAGAATAGGACTGACAGGCAAGTTTGGTGGGGGAGGGGGGAGGGGGAGGCGCATCCTGGTGGAAAGCCTAGGATTAAGAGAAAAATCTACCTGCCAAGGGTCTCATTCACCCAAGCTTCGTGGCCCCCATTGAGCAGGAGGTCCAGGGACTGGCGGGGGTACATCATCAACCACACAACCATCAAGAGGGCCAGCCTCGGGGTGGGCATGGCACAGAAGGGTGCAGGAGGCAATCCAACAGCTACACAGAAGAGCCTATTCCCAGTAAAATGCATACCACCCGAGGCTGAACTTTCTCCAAATATCTGAGCAGTATTGTCTCCAGGGAGGCTATCACTGTTCTCTGTACCATGCTGCAGGAAGAGCTGAGACCCATGAGGGTTGGTGGACACCCAATTCCAGTGGTCCTGAACAACATCACTGTGGCTTTCAATGTCTACACCTCTGGTTCCTCCCAGGGACCCACTGGGGACATGTGTGTGATCTCCCTGTCTGCAGCCCATCGATGCAGCAAGCAGGTGCCCAATGCTATGTTCAAGAGGACCGGCAATGACGTGTGATACTGTATCGATCCGGCAAGTCAGGTAGAGAGATCCATTGGTTTCTGGGCCATCGCTGGATTCCACCAGGTGCAAGTGCGTGCATGTGGCCATCAAGGGTCCCCTGAACCAGCCAGACTTGGAACTATATCACCGGTCCTTCACTGTCGCTGGGTCAAAATCCTGGAACTCCCTTCCTAACAACACTGTGGGTGTCCCTACCCCAAATGGAGTGCAGTGGTTCAAGAAGGCAGCTCATCGCCACCTTCTCAAGGACAATTAGGGATGGGCAATAAATGCTGGCCTAGCCAGCGATGCCCACATCCCATGAATGTATAAAAAAAAAGGAGAAGAAGGCCACGCCTGACCAAGCAAGCCTGGACGGAGATCACATACCTGGGCAATTTTCCACATTGCCGAGTAGATGCCAGTGTTATAGCTGTACTGGAACAGCATGGCTAGGGGTGCGGTAAGTTCTGGAGCATAGGTCTTCAGTACTATTGCCGGATTATTGTCAGGGCCCGTAGCCTTTGCTGTATCCAGTGCCTTCAGTCGTTTTTTGATGTCACGTGGAGTGAATCGAATTGGCTGAAGACTGGCATCTGTGATGTTGGGGACTTCAGGAGGAGGCCAAGATGGATCATCAACTTGGCACTTCTGGCTGAAGATTGTTGCAAATGCTTCAGCCTTATCTTTGACACTGATGTGCTAGGCTCCCGCATCATTGGGGACGGGGATATTTGTGGAGCCACCTCCTGTTAGTTGTTTAATTGTCCACCACCATTCACGACTGGGTGTGGCAGGAACTGCAGAGCTTAGATCTGATCCGTCAGTTATGCGATTGCTTAGCTCTGTCTATTGCATCCTGCTTACGCAGTTTGGCACGCAAGTAGTCCTAGTTTGTAGTGTCATCAGGTTGACACCTCATTTTGAGGTATGCCTGGTGCTGCTCCTGGCATTCCCTCCTGCACTTTTCATTGAACCAGGGTTGGTCTCCTGGCTTGATGTTCATGGTAGAGTGGGGAATATGCTGGGCCATGAGGTTACAGATTGTGGTTGAGTACAATTCTGCTGCTGCTAATGGCCCACAGCGCCTCATGGATGCCCAGTTTTGCATTGCTAAATCTGTTCGAAATCTATCCCATTTAGCACAGTGGTAGTGCCACACAACACAATGGAGGGTATCCTCAATGTGAAATCGGGACTTTGTTTCCACAAGAACTGTGCAGTGGTCACTCCTACCTATACTGTCATGGACAGATGCATCTACAGCAGGCAGATTGGTGAGGATGAGGTCAAAAATGTTTTTCCTCTTGTTGGTTCCCTCACCACCTGCCGCAGACCCATTCTAGCAGCTATGTCTTTAGGACTTGGCCAGCTCTGACAGTAGTGGTGCTATCGAGCCATTCTTGCTGATGGACATTGAAGTCCCGCATCCAAAGTACAATCTGCACCCTTGCAACCCTCAATGCTTCCTCTAAGTGATGATCAACATGGAGGAGTACTGAATCATCAGCTGAGGGAGGGCAGTAGGTGGTAATCAGAAGGAGTTTAGAAACATAGAAACAGAGAAAATAGGAGCAGGAGTAGGTCATTCGGCCCTTCGAATCTGTTCTGCCATTCTTTATGATCATGGCGGATCATCCAACTCAGTAACCTGTTCTCGCTTTCACCCCACATCCTATAGAAACATAAAAGCAAGATACTGCGGATGCTGGAAATCTGAAATAAAAACAAGAAATGCTGGAACCACTCAGCAGGTTTGGCAGCATCTGTGGAAAGAGAAGCAGAAAGAGAAGAGAATCTGTGGAAAGTTCCGAAGAAGGGTCACTGACCCAAAACGTTAACTCTGCTTCTCTTTCCACAGATGCTGCCAGACCTGCTGAGTGGTTCCAGCATTTCTTGTTCCTATAGAAACATGTTTGACTTGATGCCATGAGACTTCATGGGGTCTGGAGATGAAGCTGAGGACTCCCAGGGTGACTCCTTCCCGACTGTACACCACTGTGCCGCCACCTCTGCTGAGTCTGTCCTGCTGGTGGGACAGGCCATACCCGGGGATAGTGATGGCAGTCTGGGACATTGTCTGTAAGGTATGATTCTGTGAGTATGACTATGTTAGGCTGTTGCTTGACTAGTCTGTGGGACAGCTCTCCAAACTTTGGCACAAGCCTCCAAATGTTAGTAAGGAGGACTTTGCAGGGTTGACAGGGCTGGGTTTGCCATTGTCGTTTCCAGTGCCTAGATCGATGCTGGGTGGTCCATCCGGTTTCATTCTTTATTGACTGTGTAGCGGTTAGATACAAATGAGTGGCTTGCTAGGCCATTTCAGAGGGCATGTGAGTCAACCACATTGCTGTGGGTCTGGAGTCACATGTAGGCCAGATCAGATCAGGACAGCAGATTTCCTTCTCTAAAGGACTTTAGTGAACCAGATGGGTTTTTACAACAATCATCATTAGACTAGGTTTTAATTCCAGATTTTTATTAATTGAATTAATTAATTGAATCCTCCTCCTCCTCCTCCCATCTCTTGGGAAGCAAATCTCCCGCCTTGCCCTTGCAGCTTGGAAGAGAACCTGCAGGGAGGCATCACTGAACTGTGAGGCCACCCAAGCTCCTTGGTTGCTTTGAGTCTTCTGTGAAGGGAGCATCAGCAGCAGAGGTTACCAGGCAGTAGCAGCAGCAAAGGGTCACGAGGCAGCGGCAGCAGCAGGAGAACACCAGGCAGCAGGAACAGCAGCAGCAGCAGGGGTTACCAGGCAGTAGCAGCAGCAGCAGAACACCAGGTGGCAGCAGGGTGACACCAGGCAGCAGTGGCAGCAGCAGAACACTAGGCAGGAACAGGAAGGGGTCCGTTGTTCAGGCAGCAACGAATGTAGGGTTGGTAGCCCTATAAATATGGCGGCAGCACCTGCCGCAGCATCAGCTGACGCCGAACACGCCGCTCGTGTTGCCATCTGGGGCCCTGAGTTGGAAGACCCCCGTGCCTTACACCACTTAATTAGCCCACCACCGTGAGATTGCTTGCGGCCGTTCGCCTAACTCAAAAACAGAAACGGCACCTGCTTCAGGTCAATGACCTCTCATCAGAACTGGGAAAAGATAGAAATATAATAGGGTTTAAGTGAAATGGGTAACGGTGGGAAAAGAACAAAAGGGTTGGTTTATGATAGGTTGGAAGGCAAGAGAGATTAAATGACAAAAGAATTAATGGGGCGGTGCCAAAGGGAGTGGTAACGGGTCAAGTAAAGAAACAAAAGATGTATCTAGAGGAGGTGGGCATGGCAGAATGATGAATGTTGCCGTCTGAAAGTGAAAACAAGAATAAGAGCGAAACATGTGACATAAAGGGAAACAAAATGAAGGCAGAGATTATGGTCTGAAATTGTTGAACTCAATAGTGAGTCCAGAAGGCTGTAGAATGCCTAATTGAAAGATGAGATACTGTTCCTCAAGCTTATGTTGAGCTTCATTGGAACACTGCAGTAGGTCAAGGACCGAAAGATCAGCTTGAGAGAAAAGTGGAGAATTAAAATGACAGGTGACTGGAAGCTTGGGGCCATGCTTGCAGACTGAACGGAGGTGTTCCGTAAAGCAATCGACCCTGTCTGTCTCATTTTCAACATTCTGTTTCTCTCTCCATAGAGGCTGCTGACCTGCTGAGTATTTCCAGCATTTTCTGTTTTCAATACATAATATTAAACATTACTGAAACCTACCAGGGAAGTTAAGAATTGGTTTCTCTTTCTAAAATAACAAAAACAAGCCTTTTATATTTCCCTGTTATGAGCAAAGGTCAAAATAGCCAGTGCTTGTAAAGTGAATCCTGCCTATGATTGAGCAGTCTATTGCTTGCCTGATTAGTGTAATAGCCTGGGGTGAAGAAGCAGATGAAAGCACTCTGTCAAAAACTCTTGTAGATGCATTGCCCTGGCATGTTTTGTCATGTGCTGTGTATTCATGTGCTGCACCTGACAAATTCTGTAAAGGTTGTAAAGTTTGCTCCCATTAGTATGTAAAATAGTCTTATAAAATCCTTCCTGCCTCCTTTAACTCTCTGAAGAAGGTGTTTGCTGTTACACTGTTGCCTTCGGTGAAATCTCAGCATCGTTCTTCTCCACAATTATCAGTAAAGCTACACTCTGCCCTGAATTGATAATAGGTGTGCTTTGAGTGCAGGGAGGAAAGTTCTGTGAAATTAGTGCACCCTTTTCCCTAACTGCTGTATGCAGACTCGTATGTAGCATGGAGTGGGCTTCGCCATCATAAATTCTTTGCTCAGCATGATAGAGCCACCTTCAAATGGCTCGGAACGCATACTGTCCATCCGACTGCTCACCACCTCTGGTCCAGTACACCTACTCAGCATCTATGCTCCAACACTCTGCTCCCCACCTGAAGTTAAAGACCAGTTCCACGAGGAACTCCATAATATCATTAGTAGCATTCCTAATACCGAACATTTGTTCCTGCTGGGGGACTTTAACGCCAGGGTTGGGGCCGACCATGACTCATGGGCCTCTTGCCTTGGGCGTTATGGCATTGGAAGGATGAATGAGAATGGACAGAGACTGCTGGGGTTGTGTACCTATTACAACCTCTGCATCACCAACTCGCTCTTTCATACTAAACCCGGTCACCAGGTTTCATGGAGACACCCAAGATCACGTCGTTGGCACCAGCTGGACCTCATCGTCACAAGGCGAGCCTCTATAAACAATGTCCAAATCACACGCAGCTTCCAGAGTGTGGACTGCGACACCGACCACTCCCTGGCGTGCAGCAAAGTTAGACTCAATCCAAAGAAGCTGCATCACTCCAAGCAGAAGGGCTGCCTGCGCATCAACACTAACAGAATTTCTTATCTACAGCTGTTACATAAGTTTCTAAATTCACTTGAAAAAGCCCTTCAAAACACTCCTGCAGGGGATGCAGAGACCAAGTGGGCCCACATCAGAGACGCCATCTATGACTCAGCAATGACCACCTTTGGCAAATGTGAGAAGCAGAATGCAGACTGGTTTCAATCTCACTTTTAAGAGTTGGAACCTGTCATAGCTGCTAAGCGCACTGCACTGTTGAATTACAAGAAAGCCCCCAGCGAGTTAACATCCGTAGCACTTAGAGTAGGCAGAAGTGCTGCACAAAGAACAGCCCAGGCGCTGTGCAAGTGACTACTGGCAACACCTATGCAGTCGTATTCAGCTGGCCTCAGACACCGGAAACATCAGAGGAATGTATGATGGCATGAAGAGAGCTTTTGGGCCAACCATCAAGAAGATTGCCCCCCTCAAGTCTAAATCAGGGAAAACGATCACTGAACAACACAAGCAAATGGACTGCTGGGTGGACCACTACCTAGAACTGTACTCCAGGGAAAATGTTGTCACTGATACCGCCCTCAATGCAGCCCAGTCTCTGCCAATCATGGATAAGCTGGACGAACAGCCAACAAAATCGGAACTCAGTGATGCCATTGATTCTCTTGCCAGTGGAAAAGCCCCTGGAAAGGACGGCATTACCCCTGAAATAATCAAGAGTGCCAAGCCTGCTATACTCTCAGCACTCCATGAACTGCTTTGCCTGTGCTGGGATGAGGGAGCAGTACCACAGGACATGCGCGATGCCAATATCATCACCCTCTATAAGAATAAGGGTGGCCGCGGTGACTGCAACAACTACCGTGGAATCTCCCTGCTCAGCATAGTGGGGAAAATCTTCGCTCGAGTTGTTTTAAACAGACTCCAGAAGCTGGTTGAGTGTGTCTACCCTGAAGCACAGTGCTGCTTTTGAGCAGAGAGATCCATCATTGACATGCTGTTCTCCCTTTGACCGCTACAGGAGAAATGCCGCGAACAACAGATGCCCCTCTACGTTGCTTTCATTGATCTCACCAAAGCCTTTGACCTCGTCAGCAGACGTGGTCTCTTCAGACTACTAGAAAAGATTGGATGTCCACGAAAGCTACTAAGTATCATCACCTCGTTCCATGACAATATGAAAGGCACAATTCAGCATAGTGGTGCCTCATCAGACCCCGTTCCTATCCTGAGTGGCATGAAACAGGGCTGTGTTCTCGCACCGACACTGTTTGGGATCTTCTTCTCACTGCTGCTTTCACATGCGTTCAAGTCATCAGAAGAAGGAATTTTCCTCCACACAAGATCAGATGGCAGGTTGTTCAAACTTGCCCATCTTCGAGCGAAGACCAAAGTACGGAAAGTCCCCATCAGGGAACTCCATCTTTACTGACGATGCTGCATTAACATCCCACACAGAAGAGTGTCTGCAGAGACTCATCGACAGAATTGCAGCTGCCTGCAATGAATTTGGCCTAACCATCAGCCTCAAGAAAACAAACGTCATGGGACAGGATGTCAGATATGCTCCATTCATCAATATCGGCGACCACGTTCTGGAAGTGGTTCAAGAGTTCACCTATCTAGGCTCAACTATCACCAGTAACCTGTCTCTTGATGCAGAAATCAACAAGCGCATGGGAAAGGTGTCCGCTGCTATGTCCAGACTGGCCAAGAGAGTGTGGGAAAATGGTGCACTGACACAGAACACAAAGGTCCGAGTGTTTCAAGTCTGTTTCCTCAGTACCTTGCTCTACGGCAGCGAGGCCTGGACAATGTATGTCAGCCAAGAGTGACGTCTCAACTCATTCCCTCTTCGCTGCCTCCGGAGAATCCTTGGCATCAGGTGGCAGGACCGTATCTCCAATGCAGAAGTCCTTGAGGCGACCAACATTCCCAGCATATACACCTTACTGAGCCAGCGGCGCTTGAGGTGGCTTGGCCATGTGAGCCGCATGGAAGATGGCAGGATCCCCAAGAGCGCATTGTACAGCGAGCTCCTCACTGGTATCAGACCCACCAACCATCCATGTCTCCGCTTTAAAGATGTCTGCAAACGCGACATGAAGTCCTGTGATATTGACCACAAATTCATAGGAGTCAGTTGCCAGTGATTGCCAGAGCTGGCCGTCAGCCATAAAGGCGGGGCTAAAGAGTGGTGAGTCGAAGAGACTTAGTAGTCGGCAGGAAAAAAGACAGAAGTGCAAGGAGAGAGCCAACTGTGCAACAGCCCCGACAACCAATTTTATCTGCAGCGCCTGTGGAACAGTCCGTCACTGTAGAATTGGCCTTTATAGCCACTCCAGGCACTACTCCACAAACCACTGACCACCTCTAGGCGCTTACCCATTGTCTCTCGAGACAAGGAGGCCAAAGAAGAGTATGTAGACTCATATATTTTCAACATAATTAAAAATAAGTAGATGCTTGGCTAATGATAAGTTGAAAATGACACAATAATCAGTCTTTTTCTAATTAATATTTATATTAGGTACCAAGACAGGGAAGAATGAAAAACTAAGAACACAACAAAATGACCTGGATTTTGTGTTGAGAATAATGGCGAAGCTGTCAGCGATCACCGTTTGTATGAAGTAAATCAGACATCAAATTCTAGAGTGTGCATATGCACAGATAAATGTAGAAATTCGGAAGTTGAAGTTCAAGTTACCCTGCTCCTCCATAATTTATGCTATAACAGTACCTCGCCAATAGACTCAACATTGAAGTCAATGTAACGGCTTATGTTACAGTGCTTACCCACTAGTTACCCATTAAACATGCCAGAAAATGTTAGGGCTGATGCATTCAGGAGTAATTGAATTTTTAATGGGGTTATAAGTGAGAATTACTGCCAAACAACCTCCCTGGCCTGGAAAATATAATTTTGTAAGTGTGGAGTCTCATTCCTTCTGGATTTAATTAGTCTCAGAGATTTCAAAATTTTTTTTTAATTTTTTCTGTATGTCTCTTTTATCTCTCTATTAATCCCATCTATCCTTCCCCATCTTTATTTTGCTTTCCGTACATGATTTAAATCAAAATTATACTTCCCGCTTTAATCTTCCTGGTTTAGATTCTGTGGTCCAGTGCTCACAGAGGGAGGGGGAGGCGGGAGAAGGGCTGACAGAGGAGGCTTTATCCACCTAGTATCCTCAGGGAGAATTTCACTTATCTCAACCGAAGCCAGGAACAGTGTGTGCATCATCTCTCTTTTGTGAAGAATGTGTGTACTGAAATTTGCTGCCTCTTGCAGGTAGACCTGCAGCCTCAGAGCAGGGCGAGGACCGTGCTGCCAGTGGCAGTGCAGGTGACCGTGACTACAAATTTTTTTGCTTCGGGATCCTTCCAGGTTGGAGCAGGTGACATCTCTGACATCTCCCAGTTTGCTATCCACTGCTGCATCAGGGAGTTAACTGATTCTTTATATTCCAGGAGAGGGAAGTACATTGTGTTTTCTCTGACCAGAGAGATGCAGGAGGAGCATGCATGTCACTTGCCAGGATGCTGGTCTTCCCCTTGGTGCAGGCTGCCATCGAACTGTTCAGATGTGCTTAGTGTATGCCGCATCTAAACACAGAGGCGTACTGCAACATCAAAGGGCTCCCTGAATGTGGAGTTGGTGTGCAAACATGCTCAGCGCATCATGCAGGTAAATGCCTGGCATCCTGGCAGCAGTCACAATGCCTTAACTCTGCACCAGTGCACTGTACCATCAGTAACTGAACCATCATACCAAACCAGAAGGTGGCTGCTGGCTGACAAGGGCTATCCACTGACCACCCGGATGATGACTTTGGCTATGTGTTTCCAATGCCTTCTCAGTGTCTGTCTTAAGGGTCTCCTGGACCCATATGGGTAGAGGGTACCTCTCCTCCTATCCACCAGATGGACCACCCAGCATCGACCTAGGCACCGGAAACGACAACAGCACACCCTGCCAAGTTGACCCTACAAAGTCCTCCTTACTAATATCTGAGGACTTGTGCCAAAATTGGGAGAGCTGTCCCAGACTAGTCAACCAACAGCCTGACATAGTCATACTCACCAAATCAGACCTTACAGCCAAAGTCCCAGATTACTACATCACACTCCCTGGGTATGTCCTGTCCTACAGGCAGGACAGACCCACTAGAGGTGGTGACACAGTGGTATAAAGTTGGGAGAGAGTTGCTCTGGGAGTCCTCAACGTAGACTATGGACTCCATAAGGTCTCATGGCATCAGGTCAAACATGGGCAAGGAAACCTCCTGCTGATTACAACCTACTGCACTCCCTAAGCTGATAAATCAGTGCTCCTCCACTTGGACGAAGCATTGAGGGTGGCAAGGTCACAGAATATACTCTAGGTGGGGGACTTCAATGCCCATCACCAAGAGTCACTCAGTAGCACCACTACTGCCCAAGCTGGCCAAGTCCTGAAGGACGTATCTGCCATTCTGGGCTGGTGGTGAGGGAACCAAGGGGGAAAAAGCTGCTTGATCCCGCCCTCACCAATCTACCTGCCACAGATGCATCTGTCCATGACATTATTGGTAGGAGTGACCACCGCATAGTCCTTGTGGAGACAAATATCTGACTTCACACTGAGGTTACCATCCATCGTGTTGTGTGGCAATACCATTGTGCAAAATGGGATAGATTCAGAACAGATCTCGCAGCTCAAAACTGGGCATCCATGAGGCATTATGGGCCATCAGCAGCAGAATTGTTTTCAACCATAATCTGTAACCTCATGGCCCAGTCTATCCCGACCTCTCCCAGTACCATCAAGCCTGGGGATCAACCCTGGTTCAATGAGGAGTGCAGGAGAGCATGCCAGGAGCAGCACCAGACATACCGAAAAATTAGGTGCCCACCCAGTGAAGCTACAACATGGGCTACATGCATACTAAACAGTGGAAGCAACATGTGATAGACAGAGCTAAGCAATCCTACAACCAAGGGCTCAGATCTAAGCTCTGCAGTCCTGCCACACCCAGTCGTGAATGGTGGTGGACAATTAAACAACTAACTGGAGGAGGAGGCTCCACAAACATCACCATCCTCAATGATAGACGTGTCCAGCACATCACTGTAAAGACAAGGCTGAAGTATTTGCGACCCTCCAGCCAGAAATGCTAAGTGGATGATCCATCTTGGCCTCCTCCTGAGATCTCCAGCATCACAGATGCCAGTCTTCAGCCAATTCAATTCACTCCACGTGATATCAAGAAACGACTGAAAATACTGGATACAGTAAAAGCTATAGACCCTGACAACATTCCAGCAGTAGTACTGAAGACTTGTGCTCCAGAACAAATCGCACCCCTAGCCAAGCTGTTCCAGTACAGCTACAACACTGGCATCTACCCGACAATGTGGAAAATTGCCCCCAGGTATGTCCTGTCCACAAAAAGCAGGAGAAATACAACCTGGACAATTATTGCCCGATCAATCTTCTCTCGACCATCAGCAAAGTGATGGAAGGTGTCGTCGACAGTGCTATCAAGCGGCACTTATACAGCAATAACCTGCTCACCAATTCTTAGTTTGGGGTTTGCCAGGGCCACTCGGCTCCGGACCTCATTACAGCCTTTGTCCAAACATGAACAAAAGAGCTGAATTCCAGAGGTGAGGTGAGAATGACTGCCCTCGACATCAAGGCAGCATTTGACTGAGTGTGGAATTAAGCAGCCCTAGCAAATCTGAAGTCAATGAGAATCAGGGGGAAAACTCTCCACTAGTTGGAGTCACACCAAGAACAAAGGAAGATGGTTGTGGTTGTTGGAGGCCAATCATCTCAGTCCCAGGACACTGCTGCAGGAGTTCCTCACACCCAACCAACTGCAGTTTCTTCATCAATCAGCTTCCCTCCATCATAAGGTCAGAAGTAGGGATGTTCACTGATGATTGTACAATGTTTTGTACCATTTGCGATTCCTCAGATACTGAAGTAGTCCGTGTCCACATGCAACAAGACCAGGTCAACATTCAGGCTTGGGCTGATAAGTGCCAAGTAACATTCATGCCACACAAGTGCCAGGCAATGACCATCTCCAAGAAAACAAAATCTAACCATCTCCTCTTGACATTCAATTGCATTACCATCACTGAATCCTCCACTATCAACATCCTGGGGTTACCATTGACCAGAAACAAAAACAGAAAATGCTAGAAATCTCAGCAGGTCAGACAGCATCTGTGGAGAGAGAAATAGAGTTAACGTTTCAGGTCTGAGTGACCTTTCGTCAGAACTGGCAAAAGTTAGAAATGTAATAGGTTTTGAGCAAGTAAGAGGGGGAGGGGAGGGAAGAAGAACAAAAGGAAAGGCCTGTGATAGGGTGAAGAACAGGAAAGATTAAATGATAAAATGTTTCAGGGTACAAAGCCAAAGTGGGTAGTAATGGGACAAGTAAAGAAATAAAAGATGTATCTGGATGAGATGTGAATGACAGGATAGCAGCCATCCGAACACAATGTAAAGGGATTAAGAAAGAAACCGGGGGTGGGAAGAAAATGAACCAGCAAAAGAAAAAAACACTAAAAAAGAAAAAAATGGGGGCAGAGGTTATGATCTAAAATTATTGAACTCAATGTTGAGTCCGAAAGGCTGTAAAGTCTCCAACCTAAATATACAATGCTGTTCCTCGAGCTTGTGTTGAGCTTCATTGGAACACTGTAGGAGGCCAAGGACAAAAAGAGTGGGTGCTAGGTGAAGAATTGAAATGATAGGCGACAGGAAGCTCGGGGTTACACTTTGCGGACTGAGCAGAGGTGTTCTAACTTTTGCCAGTTCTGATGAAAGGTCACGGAGACCTGAAATGTTAACTCTGTTTTTCTTTCCACATTTGCTGCCTGACCTGCTGAGTATTTCCAACATTTTCTGTTTTTGTTTCAGATTTCCAGCATCTGCAGTATTTTGCTTTTGTATTAGTCGTGAATTTCGGTAGTGATTTCTGCAGCCGGGAATGACTTTTCACAGTTTTTTTTGGCATTCTGGCTACACAGACCTTCACTTACTTCTCACTGCTTCTGACAGCATGACATGACGGAGATATTCACCACCCACCCCCCACCCCCTCCACCTATGGTGAGGGCTTCTCAGGAGCAGGCGTGGAATTCCCTATGGGTAGGTTGTTATGGAGGAAGAGCAGCACAAGTTGATCAAAGGAAAATCATGCTGCACTTAAAGAGGATGCAGCTCACCAGAAACTACCCTACCACGGAATATACAGGCAACGCAGATCATGTGGACCCATGAAAAGATGTGTACAAGAAGAGTACACTTCACCAAATTAAGCAATAGGGTAGTTTTGACATCTATTGCAGCCATGGTTATCTGCCCGGCCTGCTCTTTCTGTGGCTATGAAGGTGATGACTGCAGTCACTTTTTATAGCACAGGTTCATCACAGAAAGCCATGGCCAATCTCTTTATTATCAGTCTGGTTGCTCTACAAGAATATTCATCAGGTGAGTGATGCCCTTTACAAGAGAGCTGGGAAATTCATCACCTTTGGTATCACAGCAAGGTGGTAGCGAGATACAGTGATACAATTTTAAGTGCTGCTGGTTAGCGACATAGCAGACCATTGAAGTCAATGGAAATAAAAATCAAGAGACAAATAAAACAGGTTGTCGATTTGCTATTACCCATTTTACATTGTCATACAAAATCAAAATTAGCCCCATTGTATTTGCTAGAGATTTCTAGCAAAAACTATTAGGCCTTGAAACTCTGACTCTCATGGGACATAAATCCAAAATACTGGGAGTGGAGGGCAGGTAATGGGATTAGAACCCATTTCAGACAGGCTTTCAACCCTTGCGAGACCAACATGAACCTATCTGTGGAGGGCAATTAGGCAAAGTTGAATTGTGGAGATGTAGGGAATAATAGATATTAAGCTTGGTTTGATTAACTATAAAGCAAAGGAATATTTTTGCAGAATGTGCCTTCAGATTAAAAAAGTGGAGTGCAGCACATCTCAAGGTAAATTGTACCTTGAAGGAGTGAGCTTAATTGACTAAATGACATTTCCATGCATGCTTTATTTTGTTATGCACTTGTGAAAAGACCATTCACAATGAACCACAATATATCAAAATCAATAAAATAAATGGATCAAAATCAATAAAGAGAAAATTACATTTATATTATAAATAACTGAGAGTTAATTTACTTTGTATCCTCTAAATGCGCATTAAGGTGTAGTCAGTTTGATAATGTTATTGAAGTGGACATTTGCTTTTGCCCTTGTTCCTAAAGTTGCTGCTGGGAGTAAATGGGTGTAATGTATTTTAATGCTCTGCCCATGCATTTGTTGAGTACTCATTAAGACGCAATCAGGAGGCTTCTCCCTAAACTGACTATTCGTGGAATGCATTATTAATGCCTATTTGGAGCTGGTGTTACAGTAGTGGAAAGAATGCAGAGATCGATTAGAACCTGAAGCAGACAAAAGCAGCACATAGAACACGAAAGATAAGATAAATACATAAAATAGCCAAGTGCAGAAAAAACTTTGGGCTGTCCTGATTGGAAAGTGCTCTTCATGCTGAGAATGACCTCACTATGGGTGTCTAGGACATGTGTTAACATTGATATTAAGGCCATCAGTTAGGTTACATTTTTCACAAGAGAGGTCAGAGGTGAAGAGGGCCGAATGGCCTCCTCTGTGCTGTAAACATTTTATGATTTTATGATCAGCACGAAGCTCTGTTAAAATGTCAACTTTGCATTTTCATTGAATATGTACTCAGGGACATTCATTACCAGCAGGACGATCAAGTTTATTATTCCTGCAGATATTCAAACTGCAATGACTGTAACATGATTCAATTTTTGCATACAATAAAGGCATTCAAATTGGGGGCCCAACAGGATGTCTGAGCATCATGTTGTGATGTGTCAACAGGATTCTTTTGAACTGAAAACAGCATTCAACTGTTCTGCTGGCAGTTTATGTGTACTTTGTCGTTTTTCCTTTGCTGACAGTGCAAAACATGAACAGTCCACATATATCATGACTATGTATCCAAGCCTATAAGTAGGACAAGTGCTTTGGCACACCAAATGATATGTTACTGCTAAAATCTATTCAGAAGTCTGAATTTCAATGCCTCAAGGAATTTTTACTGTAAAACTGCAGAACTCAGGCAGTAAATTGTGCTGTACATGGTATGTAAGATGTCATGCTATTTGTCAAGGGATATCAGTCCACACCAATTCACCTGTACCATTTATAAAACAGGTACTACTTAATTGGAAATAAAAAGAAACACTATTGTAAATACTGAACCGGTTCATTGGCTTTGAAAAGGTAGGTTACTATTTCAGATAATTATAATTGATTATAACCAATTAAGGGTGTGTACCCAGTAAGCAAAACTAATTTTTTCAGATGCTACATATTTCACATGATACATTAAAATAAGGCCCTGCCACCCCTGTTCAGGTGAATGTAAAAGATCCCATCACACAATTGGAGGCTGAGCGACGAGTCCTTCCAATGTTCTGGCCAATATTGATCCTTGAACCAAAACAAAACAATTTAACTGATTGTTCACCTTTTTGTTGTTTAAGGGACCTTTATGTATGCAAATCGGCTGCCAGATTTGCCTGTGAAACATTGATCCATTTTGAAAAGTAATAAACTTGTTGTTAAACACTTTGGAACACCCTGGGGATTTGGTCAGATGCTATACAAATGCAAACTCGTCTCTCTGATGGACCTACAGTGTATTTTCAATATTTTCTGTTCTCATTTAAACTTTTCCAGCATTTGCCGTTTTTCCTCTTATACCCTTGATTGTATCTGCTGTGTTACGACCAAGTGAGAAAGGTGTCTCGGGGTCTTTTACTGTCTTCACCTGGTCTTATTGTAACAGGGTTTAATTTTAAACAAACTGTGTTTTGAACTCCCCCTTGGTGAATCCTTGTTCACCATTTTCCAATTATAAGGCAAAGAAATGAGCATAAACAGGCTTTCTTAGGTTTAAAGAAGAAAAGTGAAATTTATTAAACCTTAAACTTTAACTCTAATACGGTTAACGCCTACAGATATATGAAGCCCCCACGCTGGCATACACATGCGATACACACATGAAAATAGAGACAGAAAAGAGAAGAAAACATAAAATGGAGAGGTTTGAGGCAATATCAGAAGAGTTTCTTGTTTACTGTGCTTCGAGCTCATTGTAGTAGTTTTGTAAGTAGTCTTGCTTTTCGTTGGGGCCCAGTATTCTTCTTAAACCTTGTTCACTGTAGGAGACTTTTCTCTCTTGGGGTTCATGTGTCTTCAATGGTTTCCAAAGCTGGTGAGAGTGAGATGAGAGCAGACAGGAGAAAGATCTTTTTCAGTCCAGGAGCAAACAGCCTTCTGATTTCAAATTCCTTGTAAGTTCAAATTAAAAAAAACCCCTCCAACAGTCAGTTAGTCATGTGACCCAAACTGGTCCGACCACTTCTGTTTGTGTATTCGGCCATCTTAGCAGTTAACCTGGAATGCTAGCCTTTCCACCTTCAATGTCTGGTAATCAAAAGTCCATTGTGGATTAAATTGGAGCAGGGAATAGCCCCTTTGTCCTTGGAAGTACTGTCTGTTGATATGCTAATGTCTCTCTCCAGCCAAAGTCTCCAATTGTTTTTTAAAGCAAGTTCTTTCTTCACCAACAACAGTCTAAAATCAATATTCATGTGGCAAAATTAATTTTCTTCATTCTTGGCAGGTGGGGGGCTTGCCTGACAGCTGTATGACAGGCAAAGTTTTTGGTTCTCATCGATTGCCTTCTTTTGAAACATACTTTGTGCTCAGTTTTGAATAATTATTGCATGGATGGATGCAGATGTTCTTTTTAATGGTATTTAGTTGTATAAGAGGATAGCAAGTAGTGCTCCACAATATATTTTTTAAGGAAGTGAAAAGTAGAGTTGGTGTTACAGGCTTGAGGTATTGCAGGTGCTTCTGGATATAATGGATTTCCCACATCTTTGCCTGAGGTGATCAGAAGGAAAGGTTTTTGAATTAATGTCACTGAACCAGTAGTTATGTTTCTAGTGGGTCTTAGCGATATCTAGGAGAGCATAGCAGTCTGAACCAGAAATTAGAAATTTTATGTAACCTGCCCCAGAAAATATTTTTAATTATTAGATCACATTTTTTAATAAGGCTTGCAGCAAACTGAGTTAATTATCAAACTCTGGCCTAGAAACACAGCCAGGTCTTTAGAGAGTTACAATCAGGCCTCTTGTATAAATTAATGATACGCATCATTTAAAATCTTAGCTCCCTAGACATTATACTACTGCATTTAGATTGAATGTGTGAAATGATTGACTGTTCTCCTATTATATTTTAAATGAACTGTCACAAACGTGTGTGAAAGTTCACCATCCTTATCAAAATTCTGTAAGGTAATAAATGATTCTTGTTATAAATTCTGCTGAAGAGTCAGGTCATTGCCAAATTACCATATTTTAGTGTTTTAAGAAACAGTCTACTTTTATTTGCCCTACTTAACTTCATTTTCTTTTTGTCTAAACAGTTCAGAAGCTTAATGAGCTTCAGTTATAAGTTGAATGTTTTTAGGAAAGGAATCTTTAGTTTGCTTGGCATATCTGTGATGTATTCTGTTCAATCAGTGACCCCTTTTTCTGAGCAGTCTAGTCTGAGTGCTGAAGATCGCCATGAGCACGGTGTAGACTTTGCAGTTAGCAACTGACTGACACAATCAATTGAGCCACCAGTCGCAACCTCGGAGCATCTCACCTCCCTGCAGTTATCATCTGATGGAGGCACAGTCAACATCATATGCGTCTACGCACCAAATCTGAACACTAGTATCTCAGATAAAGAGCATTTCTATGACTCCCTAGGTGATGTTCTGAAGACCATCCCAAATGACGAGAGGCTATTCATCCTCAGTGACTTCAGCACATGTGTTGGGGCAGACTGAGTGATTCATGGCCAACGTACCTCGGTTATTATGGGGTGGACAAGATCAACCATAATGGACAACACCTTCTTGAGCTTTGTGCCCTGAATGAACTCTGCACCACCAACACCTTCTTCCAGGGTAGACATTGCCACAAGATATCATGGCGTCACCCAAGGTCTGGTCATTCGCACCAACTAGACCTAGTCATCATGAGGAGGGGTGATCTTCCCAGTGTTCGTCACACTTGCACCTACCATAACACAGATTGCGACACTGACCACTCTCTTCTCAGCAGCAGAGTGAAGGTGCACCCCCGAAAGATCCACAGCTCCAAACACGACAGCCCGCCATGCATCATCATCCCTTGCATAAGCAAGGATGCCAAATACCAAGACTTCGCATTGTCGCTAGAACATTTGTTACCCACCAAAGCTTTAATGGGAAGCATCAATGCTGGCATCGATGAAGCTTGGAAGTCACTAAGCTCAATCATCTATGAAGCAGCAGAAGCATCATTTAGTAAAGGCGGAAGCTGCAAAAAGGGTTGGTTTGAGACCTACTCAGCTGAGATAATATCATTGATGCAAATAACCAAGTCTACATGATGCACAACATAAACCCAACAGCTAAGACACTGCATGACCTGAAAGTAGCCAAGACAGCTCTGCAAAGGAGAGGTATATACTGTACAAACAAACACTGGATCAGCTTATGTCAAGACATCCAAACTGCATGTGACAAAGGAAATCTATGAGCTATGTACAAATGGATCAAGACAGCACTTGGCCCTGCCATCACCAAAGTTGCTTGCCTGAAGCCAGCAGCTGGAGATGAGATGATGAAGCTCATCACTGACCGAGTAAATAGATATCCTGCTGGGCTGAACACTACTGTGAGCTATACTCCTGTGAATCGGACATCTTCCAGTCTGTGCTCAACACTCGACCGTAACTTCCTGTCATGAATGAGTTAGATGAAGAACCCTCATCACTGGAGCTCGAGAAGGCCATAGATCACCTAGTAAACAGAAGGGCACCCGGCAAGGACAGAATCCCAGCCGAACTGCTCAAGCACAGAAAGTCCCATCTATTGCCACACTTTTATGACCTTCTCCTTCTCTGCTGGAAAGTAGGTTCTGTTCCACAGGAGATGTGTGATGCCAGAATCATCAAACTATACAAACACAAAGGCGACAGAGGAAACTGCAACAACGACAGGGGCATCTCACTCCTTAGCGTCATGGGGAATGCCTTTATTAGGGGCATACTTAAAAGACTCCATTTACTTAGAGACCCAGTGTACCCAGAAGTACAGTGCAGTTTCCGTGTTGGCAGATCTCCTGTGGATATGATCTTCTCCATACGCCAGCTACAAGAGAAGTGCAGGAAACAGAGAATACCCCTTTATCTTACCTTTGTAGATCTCACGAAGGCATTCGACCCATGAGCAGAACAGGGCTCTACAAGATTTTGGGAAAAATTGGCCATCCACCGAAGCTCCTCAGTCTCATCCGCTCCTTCCATGACAAAATGCACTGCACTATATGGTTTGATGGCTCCACTTCCGACAGTTTCGGAGTGAAGAATGGAGTGAAAGAGCATTGTGCTCTAGCCCCCACTCCGTTTAGCATCTTCTTCTCCATATTCCTGACCTTCACCTTCCTTGCAGATATGGAAGGAGTCTACTTACACATTAGGTCAGATGGCAAGCTCTACAATCTATCAAGGCTGAAAGTGAAGACAAAAACATATCTTATCCTGATCAGAGAACTACGCTGATGATGCTGCGTGAGTCGCTCACACGGAAACTCAGCTACAAAGACTCATGGACTGTCTCTCCCATGCCTGTAACTTGTTCTCCTTGACTATAAGCGTCAAGAAAACCATGGTATTGGGACAAGGTGTTGCATCTCTGCCTCTGATCCCAAATAACACCCCACTGGAAATGGTTAGCAAATTCTGCTAACTTGGGTCTACAGTGACAGACAATCTGTCTCTTGATGCAGAGTTTGATACACATGTAGGGAACGCAGCTACCACCTGTGGCCAATTCGCAAAACACGCATGGATAACATCAAGCTGACCCTCAGGACCAAGCTGATGGTTTATAAGTCCTGTGTTCTCAGCACCTTGTTGTATGGCTGTGAAACATGGACGACTTACAGCTACCAGGAAAAGAAGTTCAATAATTTTCATCTTCGCTGTCTGTTGTGCATTATGGGTATATTCTGGCAGGATAATATCACAAATGTGGAAGTGCTTTCAAAGGCAGAGCTCCAAAGCGTGGGGGCACTAATCAAACAGAGGCAGCCTCGGTGGATCGTACACATCTGCAAGATGGAAGACAGTCGCATACACAAGGACCTTCGGTATGGTGAGGTAGCTGGGGCCAGACGACCAGTGGGGCACCCAAAGCTCTGCATCAAAGATGCTTGTAAGCGTGACATGAAGGCCCTAAATGTTGACTATTACACTTGGGAGTCACTAGCTGGTGAAAGAGGGAAATGGCGACACATCCTGTGGACTGGCGTGCACTACCACGATGACCAGTTGCTACAGCAGCTTGGCAACAGGCACCAATGTCAAAAACAACAACTCACGGCATCACTTGGCAGCTTCACATGCAGCGCTTGGGGCAGAACCTCCCTCTCAAGGATTGGTCTTCACAGCCATCAGCAAAGGTGTACCAAGAGAAGACACATCAGCTAAATGGATTGTTTGCTGCGTGTCCGTCCTCTTTCGAAGATGGAAGGATGCCAACCTAGTATACCATTGCTATCAGCTTCTCCACTAGTTAGTGCATCCTTAGTGCTGATCAACTATTAAAAATGAAGCATTGGTGTTAGCTGCGCAGCTTATTGTTGTTACAAATCACGGTATTAAACTTCTGTTTTCTCATTCAGATAGCCAAACAAACATTTCCATAAGAGACTCTCCTCTTTATTATCTGAAATCTGTGGCCCCAATTTTAACCCAGCAAGGATGGAAGGAATAGGGTGAAGATCTGCAAAAATTGGGGCATCAAGTTGATTTTCACCATTTATACTGTAGTGTCGTGTCCATGCAAAGCAGTGCCACTTGGCAGCGATGCTGCAATGATAGCATTATTGGGGCCTTAATCTGGAGTCAGGGTCTGACCAGACACTGAAGCATAATGGAACGAAACTCCTTGGCAATGAGAGTCACAGTTCACATTGCTTTAGAGTCAGTTCCGGCCCTAGGTCCTAATTTATATGCTACGTTTAGCATTGGTGCAAAGTACGTTTCTTGCTGACACTAAGCGTGTCGAGTTAAAGGCCTGCTACCCGACCCGAACCTGATGGGACCCAACGACATGTGTCAGGTTCGGGTTGGGTCGGGTTGCACTTCTGGGTCCGGCATTTGGGCTCAGGTCGGGCGGGTTCAGACACGCTCTATCACAGGTAAGTGGCTCCAATGTTAATTTGACTTTTGGACTAGAAAGGTGGTTTTGTTGCAGTAATTTTAAGCTTGTGCAGATCAGCAACAAAGTGAAAAACGGAAGGTAAGTTAACTGACGGTCGGGTTGGGTCGGATCAGGAGCGGGAAAAAATGGAAGGACTCAGGCTGGGTCAGGTTTTGTTTTGCAGACCCAAGCAGGCCTTTATGTTGAGTGTCAATACACCATAGGATAGATTTTTGTCCCCTCCACCTGATGATAATTATAGACTCATACAGAGGCCATTCAGCCCATCGTGCCTGTGCTAAGTGTTCGAAAGAGCTATCCAATTAGTCCCACTAGCCTGACCTTTCCCCATAGCCCTGCAAATGTTTCCTCTCAAGTATTTATCCAAGTGCCTTTGAAAGTTACTATAGGAATTGCCTACACGATACTCTCAGGCAGTGCATGCCACTTCATGACATTATGTAATTTTTTCCCCCTATTGTTACCTCTGGTTCTAATTACCTTAAATCTGTTTCCTCTGTTTACTGACCCTTTTGCCACTGGAAACATTTTCTCTCTATCTACTCTTTCAAAACCCTTCATAATTTTGAACACCCCTATCAAATCTCCCCTTAACCTTCTCTGCCGTAAGGAGAACGACCTCATTGCATTTGCAATCATCTTCAACCAAAAGTGCCAAGTGGATGATGCATCTCGCTCTCCTCCTGAGATCTCCAGCATCACAGATGCCAGTCTTCAGTCAATTCAATACACTCCACGTGATATCAAGAAATGGCGGAAGGCACTGGATGCAGCAAAAGCTATAAACCCTGACAACATTCCGGCAATAGTACTGAAGACTTGTGTTCCAGAACTAGCCGCGCCCCTAGCCATGCTGTTCCAGTACAGCTACAACACTGGCATCTACCTGACAATGTTGAAAATTGTCCAGGTATGTCCTGTCGATCAAAAGCAGCACAAATCCAATGTGGCCAATTACTGCCCCATCGGTCTGCTCTCGATTATCAGCAAAGGCTACAGGGATCAAGCGGGGGAGTGGGACTGACTGAATAGCTCCATGGAGAACTGGCATGATCTTGTTAGGCTGAATGGCCTCCTTCTGTGCTGTAAACAACTCTAAGTGATGGAAGGCATCGTCGACAGTGCTATCACGTGGCACTTACACAGCAATAACCTGCTCACCAGTGCTCGGTTTGGGTTCCGCCAGGGTCACATGGCTCCAGACCTCATTACAGCCTTGGTCCAAACATGGACAAAAGAACTGAATTCCAGAGGTGAGGTGAGAGCGACTGCCCTTGACACCAAGGTAGCATTTGACTGAGTGTGGCATCAAGGAACCCGAGCAAAACTGAAGTCAATGGGAATTGGGGGAAAACTCTCCACTGGTTGGAGTCATACCTAGCACAAAGGAAGGTGGTTGTGGAGGCCAATAATCTTAGCCACAGTACATCGCTGCAGGAGTTCCTCAGGGCAGTGTCCGAGGCCCGACCATCTTCAGCTGCTTTATCAATGAGCTTTGCTCCATCATAAGGTCAGAAGTGGGGATGATCACTGATAATTGCACAATGTTCAGTACCATTTGCGATTCTTCAGATACTGAAGTATTCCATGCCTGAATGCAACAAGACCTGGACAACATTCAGGCTTGGACTGATAAGTGGCAAGAAACATTTGCGCCACCCAAGTGCCAGGCAATGGCCACCTCAAACAAGAGAGAATTTAACCATTAACCCTTTACATTCAATGGCATTACCATTGCTGAATCCCCACCATGAACATCCTGGGGGTTACCATTGCCCAGAAACTTAACTGGACAAGCCATGTAAACACTGTGCCCACAGAGGCTGGGAATTCTGTGGCAAGTAACTCACCTCTTGACACTCCAAAGCCTGTCCACCATCTACAGGGCACAAGTCAGGAGTGTGATTGAATAGTCTCCACTTGCCTGGATAAGTGCAGCACCTACAACACTCCAGGACGTAGGTTGTAAGGAGTGTCTTACAGGAGGAAAATGAGGTAGAGAGCAGAGAGGTGTAGGGAAAATTTCCAAAGCTTAGGACCCTGACAACTCAAGGGTGGCCACCAAAGCTGGAGTTATTAACATAAGGATGCACAAGAGACCAGAATTAGAGGAGCGCAGCTATCTTGGAGGTTTGTGGGGCTGGAGGTGATTACAGAGATAGGGAGGAGTGAGGCCAGGAGGGATTTTAAAATAAAGATGAGAATTTTAAAATCAAGCTGGTGCTTGTCTGGGAGCTAATGTAGCTCAGCGTGCACAGGGATGATAGGGGAACGGGACTGGTGCGAGACAGCTACTTCAGCACTTTTAACCAGTTGCCGCTTGCAAACCCACACACCTTGTCAGGATAAGATTCTACAGTTTTCAGAAAGTACTTCTAGATTTAAACTCCATATTCTATTACAATATCATGATTTTCAAATTTTCAAGCATAAATTATAAGAATTCCTGGATGAGAAGTAAGAAATGGCAAGTAAGAATCACAACTTTCACATGATTTACTGGCAATTTTTCAAAGATGCCAGAATTTTGCAGAACATTTACATCTAGCAAGAACTAAACAGTTAAATACTTTTAATGAAGTCATGTTCTTTTTTTTTCTAATATTAGTTCCTTGCATCATCTAACAGCCCAGAGGGTGGGTGAATGGATTATGTTCTTGAAGCCAATGCAGTTATATTAATCAGTCAACAAGACATTGGTATCCATGGGATAAGACAGGCCGACTATCAAGAGTTCTTTATGATGGGAAGACCCACTGAGAACTGCAAAAGCACTTCAGATAAAGTGAGCTGATTGAGGTTCAGTCACTGCTGGTAGTCAAGGCATAGGATGAGTATCTAACTGCCGTATCGCCAGGAGCTGGCATTACGTGCTTAATCAGATAAGATCTACATAATCTCTTATACATTCTGGTGAGGTTTCCAGTGGTCCAAGTAAAATATAATGACAACTCAGCTGCACTGTTTTTAGTACTTTGTGGAAAAGTGTAACAAAATCATTAAAAAAAAAATGGTATTTATTAAATGAAAGTTCCTGAAAAAGAATGGGACTATTGGTAAGCTTATATAGCGATATATAGAGTATTTCTTTGCTAGGGAACCATTTTTCCACAATTTTTCTATTCTGTCACCGAGAAGCCTGGTTCACCTATTGGACTCCTATAATCTTCAAATTGACAAATGGAAAGTATCTATCTGTCTGGAAGTAAATACTGTAAGGATGATCAGGATTCCTATTGGTTTTGTTAAGATTAAATATGTCCTTTTGTGAAGAAGCACATACATTGGAAATGATTATACTGTTGAGAAGGGAAGAAGTTGATTTTAGCAACACCTTTTAAGATAGAGCTATGTTATATTAAGTTAAAAAATGAATAAAATATTAATTGCAAACTAAAAATTTAGTAGTGTAAGGAGCTAGTATTGTAAATGGAGTGGAGCACACAAAACAAATTGTCAGATTAATGTAGTAGCAGCTCTGCATTGTTTGAGGCAGCTATCACTGGGTGGCCTTTCATGTCCCCAGCATGTCCGCTTGCCGTGGGTAAAATACCCATGGAGGCGGGCGAGGGCCCTCAAATGGCCATTAAGTGGCAACTTAAGGGCCTTGATTGGCATCGGGCGGGCGGGCTGTTTCCCCCCCCCACCCCCCCCCCCCCCCCCCACTGCCCGACCGCCATGAAGTTGGCTGGAGGCGGGAGTGGGGTGGGAAGGCCTCCTGGAGCCTCCCGCTCAATTTTACGCCACCCCCATCTGCCCCCACACCACCATCCAACCCGCTGGGGCGGTGTAAAATTCAGTCCCTTGCTTCAAGCTATGCAATTTTTTATGTTGTATATCTTGATATAAATTTGTAGCTAGATTTAGAGGGTCTGGAATATCCTACATATTGACACCCGGTGGAGTGTAATCGGGGTGTCAAGTAAATACCCTCATCGAAGAACGAAGGAACTACGTATGATACACATGTAATTACACATGGCCAAATTTCCTTGCTGTTTTATGTTTATTAATTCTGAATCTTGGACAATGTTCAGACTCAAATAGCAACTTGAACATTTGGTGCATCTATTTTACATGAAGCTTTTGACCAGAGGCGAGCAGCTGTTTTATTCCAGGGGACTGCTTAATTCCAAGCGACTGGTCTATTGTTGGAGAAACACTAGTGAGAGCTCTGAATGTACTGTCTGTAGTTATGTATTCATTTAAAATAAAGATGATATATTTCATGAATGGGCCAGATGTCTACCCCTTCATTATCACTGAGTGTAAAATCTAGCCCAAAAAGATACCTTTGATTTTAACTTTTGTAAATTAAGTAAATAAACAGTGGGACAAATTTTGCAACCAGTGTGAAGTGAAGAACAGCGATATAGTTCGAAGTCAGCATGGTGTGTGGCTTGAAGGGGAACTTGCAGATGGTCGTGTTCCCACGTGTCTGCTGCACTTGTCCATCTAGGTGGAAGAGGCCGTGGGTTTGGAAGGTGCTGTCAAAGGAGGTGTGGTGAGTTGCTGCAGAACATCTTGTATATGGTACACACTGCAGCCACTGTGCGTCAATGGCAGAGGGAGTGAATATTTAAGGTGGAAGGGTGCCAATCAAGTGGGCTGCTTTGTCCTGGATGGTGTTGAGCTTCTTGACTGTTGTTGGAGCTGCACTCATCCAGGCAAGTGGAGAGTATTCCATCACACTTCTGACTTGTGCCTTGCAGATGGTAGACAGGCTTTGGGGAGTCAGGAGGTGAGTTATTCACCGCAGAATTCCCAGCCTCTGACATGCTCTTGTAGCCACAGTATTTATGTGGGTGCTCCAGTTCAGTAACCCCCAGGATGTTGATAGTGAGGGTTTCAGTAATGGTAATGCCATTCAATGTCAAAGGAAGATGGTTAGATTCTCTCTTGTTGGAGATGGTCATTGCCTGGCACTTGTGTGGCGCGAATGTTACCACTTATCAGTCCAAGCCAGAATGCTGTCCAGGTCTTGCTGCATATGGACACGGACTGCTTCAGTATCTGAGGAGTCATGAATGGTACTGTACATCATACAATTATCAGCGAAGCTCCCCACTTCTGACCTTATGTTGGAGGGAAGGTCATTACTGAAGCAGCTGAAGATGGTTGGGCCTAGGACACTACCCTGAGGAACTCCAGCAGCAAGTCCTGGGACTGAGATGATTGGCATCCAACAACCACATCCATCTTCCTATATGCTAGGTATGGCTTCATTCCCATTGACTTCAATTTGCTAGGGCTCCTTGATGTCACACAGGGTCAAATGCTGCGTTGATATCAAGGGCAATCACTGTCACCTCAACCTTCAGATCAGCATGGGAGCCCTTATGCAGTTCTACCTTGGGCCTCTGATAAGGTACAACATGAGCTGAGCATCAACACCAACAGCAGCAGGAATAGCAGCAGCTGCCTTCTCCTCAATCACCTGCTGCTCGACAGGAGAAAGGGGATGAGGACAGAGCTTCAGCTCACAGGTGATGATTACCCAACACTGGGTTTACAGGTAGAGGATCAGCTTCCTGTACATGACTGAGCAACAGCGCCTCAGGAGGCTGAGAGTTTCAGCCTCCTGGAAGAAGACTTTCTGCCAAATGGACCAAGTGGGCTTGCATTGCCGATGGCTGTCAAAGTCATCACAGCCCTTAATTTCTTCACCTCTGGCTCTTTCCAGGGATCTGCAGTGTTTGCAGAATCTTGCAACCTGCTGCCCACAGTGCGTCTCACAGGTGATCCATGCCATGTTCACTACTTCACAACTGATAATGCCAGTCAGAATAAGCGGGCGATCAGGTTTGCCATTCTGACTGACTTCCCACAGGTCCAGGCAGTCATCCACTGCACACATGTGACAACCAATGCATCCTCCAATCTTCATCGCTGAAAGGGTTTCCACTCCATTAATGTTCAGCTCATCTGCAACCACCAAAAGGTCATCATGCATGTCTGTGCAAGATTTCCAGAGAGCTGCCATGATGCTTTACTTCTGTGCCAGTCAAGCCTTCCTGAGATATTCACACCTTGAAGCAGGGTTAGCACAGGCTCCTTGGAGATAAGGGCTACCCTCTGAAGATGTGGCTGATAACTCCTGTAAGAAACTCAGATAACGATGCCCAGGAAATGTACAACAGAAGCAACCTGACCACCAGAGCTATTATAGAGCAAGCAATCAGGATTCCGCAGATGTGATTCAGGTGCCTGGACAGATCTGGGGGTGTCCTTCAGTATGCACCAACCAGGTTATCCAGAATGACAGTGGTCTGCTGCACCTTGCACAGTATTGCACAGCAGTGAGCATTGGAGCTCCAGGACGAGGAAGGCACTGAGTTCTCTGCCTCTTCAGACCAGGAGGAGGAGAGGGAAGAGGAAGAGGACCAACAGGAGGAGGAGCGTGATGCAGCGAGGGCACCAGTAGCCACACGCATGGCTTCCAGGGATGCCCGGGGACGGGTTTATTTAGGCATGCTTCAGTTAAACTGAAACAGTGTCACCATCTGACACGCAAATTTTGAATCCATTAGGTTTTTTTGCCATCCCAGATCCCAGCACAAAGCAGTCCCACAATCAACAATCCATCCCTTTCACAGATACTCTTTGCTCATCTTTAACTCTTTCCTGCAGTTTCTTCACAAAGCAGAAGGTCATTTGACAGATGGCAGGCAAAACTGGGAAAGGGGGACAATGCAATGGTGAAATAAATATCATGGTGCATAAATATGAAACAGAAATGTAACACCCAAGATAAACCTTTTATCTTCCTTTTCTATTACCTCTACACGGTGCTACCTCTGTGGTTTCGGCAGAGCTAGAGGCGGGCTGTTCATATCCCTGCTCTGATTGATCAGATGCCCTTGGCTAACATCCTTTGAGTTTTGGAGCTGTGAGGGCTCTGTCAAAGATTGCCCCACCTGCACCTGTGCAGGAGCAGCCTCAGCCATTGGGACAGGAGGCAGCATGTGGGGCTCTGACCGACAGGGAGGGAAGGGGAAGGGCTGGAAGGGCAAGGGGTCAGAAATGAAAGCCATTTGAGCAGAGTCCCCACATCCCCTTTCTCCATCCTTCCTCTCATGGCCCACCCCACACTTCCCTGCTATCCAAGAGATGAAATGCATTTTGCTGCACTTCAGTGAGGAGCTGAAGGGCCAAGGCGATATTTTCCTCAATTCTGCTTAAGGTGATGTTCTGAGGGTGCAGGACATTGGTGAGGACCAGCATGCACTCGGTAGCCTGCCATTTCTGATGCTCCTTGCAGGTTGCCACTCCAGGGACATAGACATCAGCATGAATGCCTGACACATCATGGCACTTATGCTAGAGATGGGCTCCTCCAATCCCTCTCCAATTGTGTGCAGTGCAATAGAATGTCACACACTTTCTGCTGATGCTCCAGAATAGTCCTCTTCATTGACAACTTCCAAGGCTCAGCACCTGCATTGGGGATTCTCCACTGCTGTCCTTGCCTCTACAACCTGCTGCTGTTCACTTGTGATATGTAAGACACCAGGTGTAAACCAAACCACCTGTCTCACCCATCCCACCGAGCTGCATGTATCTGAGCTGGTGAATGATGCACATGAGTCCTGTGATAGTGCGTCCTCAGAGTGAGTGACCTGCTCTGAGGAGTCGTCATCCTCCTCCTACACTACCTCCTGAGGGAAGTTGAATGGCCTGTGGAAGATTAAGAACATAAATTAGAACTGACAAGATGAGAGGATGCTAAGTCATCATTGTGTACATTATCATATTTCATTGCCTACTGACTGAGGTGAGAGTGACTGCCCTTGACATCAAGGCAGCATTTGACCGAGTATGTCATCAAGGAGCCCTAGCTAAACTGGAGTATCAGGGGAAAACTCTCTACTGGTTGGAGTCGTACCTAGCGCAAAGGAAGATGGTTGTGGTTGTTGGAGGTCAATCATCTCAACTCCAGGACATCACTGCAGGAGTTCCTCAGGGTAGTGTCCTAGGTCCAACCATCTTTAGCTGTTTCATCAATGACCTTCCTTCAATCATAAGGTCAGAAGTGGGGATGTTCACTGATGATTGCACAATGTTCAGCACCATTTGCAACTCCTCAGATACTGAAGCAGTCCGTGTAGAAATGCAGCAAGACCTGGGCAATATCCAGGTTTGGGTTGATAAGTGGAAAGTAACATTCGCGCCACACAAGTGCCAGGCAATGATCATCTCCAATAAGAGAGAATCTAACCATCTCCCCTTGACATTCAATGGCATTACAATTGCTGAATCCCCACTATCACCATCCTGGGGTTACCATTGACCAGAAACTGAATTGGAGTATGCATATAAATACTGTGGCTACAAGAGCAGGTCAGAGGCTAGGAATCCTGCAGCGAGTAACTCACCTCCTGACTCCCCAAAGCCTGTCCACCATCTACAAGGCACAAGTCAGGAGTGTGATGGAATACTCTCCACTTGCCTGGATGAGTGCAGCTCCAACAACACTCAAGAAGTCCAACACCAAACAGGACAAAGCAGCCCACTTGATTGGCACCCCTTCCACAAACATTCACTCCCTCCACCACCGACGCACAGTGGCAGCAGTGTGCACTGCAGCAACGCACCAAGGCTCCTTATACAGTACCTTCCAAACCCGCAACCTCTACCACCTGGAAGGACAAGGGCAGCCGATGCATGGGAACACCACCACCTGCAAGTTCCCCTCCAAGCCACACACCATCCTGACCTGGAACTATATCGCCGTTCCTTCACTGTCGCTGGGTCAAAATCCTGGAACTCCCTTCCTAACAACACTGTGAGTGTCCCTACCCCAAATGGACTGCAGCGGTTCGACAAGGCAGCTCACCACCACCTTCTCAAGTGCAATTAGGAATGGGCAATAAATGCTGGCCTAGGCAGTGACACCCACATCCCATGAACAATTAAAAAAAAAGTTGACATGAGTGGGTATTGTATGCTGTGTGGTTCTGTGATATTTAATTCTGTCATCAGCAGCTGGGAGAACTCTCCTTCCACTCCTCTTTCCATCTCCAATGGCCAAGCATGCCAAGACCTGGCTTTTTTCCAGGAGCATCTCCTCTGTGGTGGTCAGGTGGCTATGACTGGAGGACCACATCTAGCTCTCTGCCTCTCCTTGGTGTTCTTTGCACTCTTCTCCTGCATGGATAGAAAGAAGAAACCTATGAGTGTGAGAAATGAAATGTTTTAAGAGGAATGAAGGAGAATGTTTGTGGAGGGTCAATGTGAGGGATGGGTGTGACTGGCAATAAATTGACAGCTAAATTTTGTTCTCTTCTCAGAGGTGGATTCAGTGGCGTGGGGGGTGGAGAATCTCTGTGGAGCCATCCGCCATGAAACCCAGTGCCGTCCCACAGTTTGCTGATTCTGTCAAAGGTGGAGAAGTACTGTGGTGGTACTGTTGCCCCGATGCAACAGCATCGTAATTTAAAATGCTGCTTTAAATAAGTTTGAATCTAATTCACTGTGATCCAACAAAGGTTCCTCAATTTTGTGGTTGACGTATGTACTCACATGCCTTCAGTTTTGCGACTTTGAAAAGCTGGTGTCACTAAGGCGAGAGTCCTCAGTGCAGTGAAATGGAAGGTAACCTAACCAGAGTAGCATAGGGAAAGTGGGGGTTACAGTGGCCATTTCCGCTTGGCTGAATGTCCAAGGGGCTTGTGTGTGAATGGGGGGAGCTCTGAAAAGACATCTGACATAGTCAAAAGTATGCCCGGAGGGGCTGCTTGCTGAGTTACAAATTTTTGGAAGAACGCTTTTGGAAGTGTTGCTTCAATGAGCTTCTGTTGAATGCTCGGAGAGAGTGAATGCAGGGCTGGCAGGCTTTTGAAGATGGTGCCAGTACCTGCTCCAACATTAGGTGATGCCGTGAATGGAGCCTCCATTGCCGCCCCCACCACGTGATTGGAGGGGGATAGCCGCTGCCATTTGGTCGGGCACGTCACAAACAGGACCACTGTCATTTTGCGCAGCCACCAATGCTCCCAGTGGCAGGATCATAAAATGCAGCCCTGGAAATGAGTGTCAGGGGTGGCTGGTCAGATGGGGAGGTAAGGAAGTGCCTAGACAGAGAAGCATGGGTGCACCTGCAAGGTGTGTCGGTATGAGGAATGCTGTGCACCAGGATGCTTGGGAAGGCAGAGTGACGGGGTTTGGGGTTAGGCGCACACCAGGATATGGTTGAATGTGCCCTACCACTCACCTTTCCTACCCTGATTAGATCACTGAACTTCTTGCGGCACTGTATCCCAGAGCGTGGCACCACACTCAGCCTCTTCCAACCAGGCCTGCTTGTTTTTGGAGGCAGAATTTCTCTATCAACCCTTATGGACTGCAGCATCACATCCAAAAAAGCATTGCTGAAGCGTGGTGCTGTCTTGCTGTGTTGTGTCTTGATTCTTGAAGCATCTGGCTCTGTCTGATGATCTCTACTCTGCTTCAACTATGCTTTTTTATGTGATCTTTGCAGGGTCCCTGTATGTACTTCAGTCGAAATATACTGCTGCGAGTTGTCATCACGCCTACTCTCTCCTATTGTTTGGGAAACCTGGCAGTCAGATGCAAAGGTGGTAGCTGCGTTAAAAGGCTACTGAGAAACGCACAACTGAATCTTACGGGTTCCCGATGCGCTGCCAGGAGCCCCCATTGCGAGTGGGTCTGAAAGTTAAAATTCAGCCCTTATGGTCTCTTTAGGGTTTCATAAATAGGAGTAGATTCTCCAAGTTCTCATTTGTGGTGAGGTACCTTGCCCAGCACAAGCACAAATTGGTAAGTCGCAGCTATGTTGGCCATGATTTTCTATCCATTGGTCTTTCCATGTCTGGGGGCTCAGAAAGTCTATGCAATCGGGTACTCATGACTAATACGGGACAAGGAACAACCTATGTAGAGCTGTACATATGCTCAATTGCAGGATGTAGGTATTTAGACATTACTGAATATAAAGCAATACTGACCTCATAAGTTTCGCCGTGCTTGTGTTGTTTTGGTGTGATAGAGATGAAATCCTGCAACATTATAGTGGAAACAATAATAGTTGCAACATGTACTACAGCAAAAATATGCAGGCACTTGAGGTAACCCAGAAAATAGAAACCAAACTGAAACCTAGATTAAGGCATTTAAGCGACAAGGAGAAGCTGAAGTGCTTTCAACGAAGACATTTTGTTCAAGTATTCAAGATTCTTAGGAGAATAGTCACATTGAATCCCAATATAATGTATGCAATTGCTACAAATTAGGGAACCAAGGAACACACATGCAACTTTAGAAGAGGTAAGGTTAAGAATCCAGTTAAGAATTAACTACTTTACTCAGAAGGCAGGTGAGTGTGTCAATTTATTGCCCAGGAGATAGATAGTTCAGAAACCTTTAGGAGAGAATTGTGTAGATATTTGAGGGAATTGTCAATTGAGATAGCAGTTTTTGGTTTTGGCTAGATAAACTGCAGAGATTTTTCTGTCCCTATGTTTTACCGATTTGTTATGTGGAAGTGGCTTTTGGAAGAAATTACTTACTGATAGACCCATCACACACATGGTAGGTGCTTTCTTATTCAGCAGCTAACAGAAAACACACTAATTATAAGCTTGCAATTTAAGATCAATATTCAGTATACGAATGGTACAAAAATTTAATCAAACTTATGTGGTCGTCGAAGAAGGATCAATGTAATAACAATGTCACTTATATTAAAATGTTATAATATCACATATCCTTCACTAGCATACCAAGCCTGCACCTTTATAGACATTGATATACAAAATATTTGACTGGTGGCTGTTCGCTCTAATTAGCTTGCAACACACTGACGAAGACCGACATGCTTAACATTAATCAGCAGTGGCAATGTACATTGAAGTCACTTTTTCCCTTCTATATTAATTCAGAGCTTTTAGTCCTGTCATCGAGGTAACACTTGTTCCTTAGGGAGTAGATTTTCCCTGGAAATTGAAATTCCGGATGATAATAAATCAAACAATTTTCTACATTTTTCTCTTTATGTGGAAAACCCTGCAGAGATTACATTGTATCAGTTAATCAAAGCATTAAATTGTTTTACATGGTGCTTTTTTAACAGAATGAAGTGTATGTTCTTGATGTTTAAAATTGCGTGAAAGAGCTGTTTCCTGATTGCCAGATAGGAGAGAGAGTATGATTTTATAATGCACATCACGGCTTTCCGATATTGCTTGGCCTATTATTTGCATTAATAGAAAAACTATTACATTTTTCAAAGTATATGTTTTCCCTTTCTCTTTTTGTCTGACATACTTGTAGCCATGATCTGTTAATT